>NC_047657.1:5922169-5937559 GCF_902201215.1 Prunus dulcis
CTTATTAGCAATGTGTCATTGTTGCTTCATGCTTACCTGTAATCCTTTGAATTCCACCCAGCGAGATTAGCAACTTTTTTTTAAAGCATTTCTCCACTCAAGCACCTCCTCTCTGTCTTCCCCACAATTCCTTTCCTGGTTAACGAGGGCTGCCCCAAAACTCCCTCGTTGATGTCGTACATCAGAGGGATCCACATCATAAAAAATTTGGAAAATTCTCTCCATCTCGGACTGAACAATATGGGTTAGTTCATGAAAACACCAACTTGATGAAGCATAGTTTGTTGAAAGAACTATGATTGCAAACCTTGATTGTTCAATCGCGGTCAGAAGCTCCGGATTGATATCTATCCCTCTTTCAAGATCTGGATCATCCCTGAAAGTTCTAATTCCTCGCCAGTCCAACTGTTTGTATAAATAGTCTGTAAAACCCCTGCGAGTGTCTTCACCCCTGAAACTCAAAAACACTTCGTATTTCCATGGACAAACTGCAGTAGCTGAAGTAAAGGCCCTTTGGCTGCTCGATGCCATTGGAAAGTGGTTTCAAGAAATCTTCACTGAGCACAGGATTGTGGAACTAGAATGATTAGAAAGAAAAGAAAAATCAGCACAGATAAAGGTTCCAGGAAGCTACGCAGATAAGCATTAACGCATCTACACAATTGGGTTTGTTGAACTAGCCTTTGATTCTATCATCCTATGAGATGATCCCACTTGTCATAATCTGACACTTAGATCCTAGGATTCTATCATCCTATGAGATGATCCCACTTGTCATAATCTGACACTTAGATCCTAGGCAAGATAAGAGACCACTTGGACTATGATCCAATGGCTCAAATTACATCAGAAAAAAAAAATAAAACTTATAAAATGAAATAGAAAGGACTTTGTGACTTTGGCTCTAAGGCATTCAGCTTAAGGGTTTACACATCAACACTCCCTTCTAACCCTTTAGCTGATTTCACACCAAGTAGGTCTCTTAGACACACAAAACGATCCTTGGACAAAGCCTTGGTTAGTATGTCTGCAATCTGATCTTCTGTTTTGCAGTAGATTAGTTCAATCTCCTTTGCTTGAATAGCTTCTCGAATGAAATGAAACTTTAGTAGCTAATAGCTGTCTTTCTGTTTTCTCGTGGAAAACTGGATTCTTTGCCATTGCTATGGCAGAGGTGTTATCACACAGAATTGGCGTACCTTCCACTTGTTCCTCTCCAAAATCTTCAAGTACGAACCTTAGCCATTTAGCTTGTGATGTTGCTTCAGCAGCACTAACATATTATGCCTCTGCAGTGGACAAGGCTACTGTGTTTTGTTTAATTGATGCCCATGAGAACATACCAGATCCTAGTGTGAATGCATATCCTGAAGTACTTCTTCTATCATCTTCACTTCCTGCCCAGTCACTGTCACAATACCCAATCAAGGTAGCTGTCTTCCCTTTTATAAATTCTATTCCATAGTCAAGTGTCCCTGAATATATCTCAATACCCTCTTGGTTGTTCCCATGTGTTTTCTAGTAGGATTATGCATGAATCTAGCAAGCAAGCTAGAGGCAAACATTATGTCTGGTCTTGTAGCTATCAGATAGAGCAGGCTACCTACAATCTGCCTATATTCACTCTCATTTGCTGCCTCACTACCATCTTCCTTGCACATCCTTTCACTTGCAACTAGTGGAGTTACCACAGACTTGCAGTCCTTCAATCCAAACTTTTCAATCACCTTCAAAACATATTTCTTCTGATGAAGAAAGATATGTTTATCTGTTTGTAATGCTCCCATCCCAAGAAAATGGTAGAGTAGTCCAACATCAGACATTTCATAATGTTGCATCATATCATTTTTGAATTCTTCAAGTAACTTTGGACAACTTCCAGTATAGACAATATCATCCACATAGAGTGAGATAATAAGAATACCTTAATCTTCACTAGTTTTGACATAGAGTGTTGCTTCGCTAGGACTTTTCTTGAATCCTACCCTATTGAAGTAAGAGTCTATCTCATCATACCAGGCTCTAGGGGCTTGCTATAGTCCATACAAGGCCTTGTTCAACTTATACATTCTGATTTCTTCATTTTCCTTCACAAAACCCTGTGGCTGCTCCACATAAACCTCTTCCTTTAACACTCCATTCAGAAAAGCAGATTTTACATCCAGTTGATATAGATTCCATTCCTTCTGTGCAGCAAGTGCTATCAAAGTTCTAATGGTATCCAATCTTGCTACTGGAGCAAACGTCTCTGAGAGTAGCCTTTTGCCACAAGTCTGGCCTTATTTTTCTGCACAGATCCATCTAGATTTAGTTTAGTTTTGTAGACCCACTTGACACCAATAATTGGCTTGCCAAATGGTCTGTCCACTAGTTTCCATGTATTATTTTTCTCAATCATTTCCAGCTCAGCCTTCATTGCATTTATCCATGACTCATCAAGATCAGCTTCTTCAAAACTGTCAGGTTCCACAATGCACATATTGCACTGAGCCATGATTTCGTTAACACTTCTCCATTTCTTTAGTGTGTGATCTATAGCTTGAGAACTTTCACTTATTCCTTCATCTTGCAGAGTAAAGCCTTCATCTTGCAGAGTAAAGCCTTCATCCATTTGCATTTGTGTATCCAAGCTTTGACTTGGATTACAATTTTGATTTTTAGTAGGCACAGGGACTGTCATTTCTCCTGCACTTGCATTCTCCCACTTCCATGAGCCATTCTCATCAAACAGCACATCTCTGGACAGAATAACCTCTCTAGTGCTTGGATCAAATAGTCTGTAGCCCTTTTCACAGAGTCCATAACCCACGAAGATACACTTGTGGCTATTTTCTTCAAGTTTATGCCTTAATGCTGAAGGAATAAGCACATGACAAGGAGATCCAGATATCTTTAAATGTGCAATTCCTGGTTTTCTGCCAGTATAAGCTTCAAATGGTGTTACCTTCTTGAGAGACTTGGTGGGACATCTATTTAGTAGATAGACTGCAGTATTTACAGCTTCTGCCCAAAAATCATAAGACATACCCTTCTTATGCAGCATAGATTTTGCCATTTCCACTACTGTCCTGTTCTTTCTCTCAGCAACTCCATTTTGCTGTGGGGAGTATGCTATAGTTAGCTGCCTTTGAATTCCAAATTCATCACAGAACTTGTTAAATTCACTGGATAAAAACTCTCCACTCATATCACTCCTCAGGCCTTTTATCTTATATCCACTTTGCAGCTCAGTCATAGCCTTGAACTTTTTAAAACATTCGAGTGCACTTGACTTGTTTCTGATGAAATATACCCATGACATTCTAGTGCAATCGTCAGTAAACAGCAAGAAATACCTATTTCCAGAGATAGATTCAGTCTTCATTGGTCCACAGATGTCTGTATGAACCAATTCCAAAGGACTTGTAGCTCTCCAAGTGGACTCCAAAGGGAAAGAATCTCTGTGTTGCTTTCCTATCATGCAGCCTTCACATACTACTGAAATTTGCTCCAAATGAGGTAAGCCATGTACCATGCCTTGATCCTCAAGCAGTTTTATGCTTCTTTCATTTAAGTGCCCCAATCTCTTATGCCATGTCTGCAAGTAGTGTGTAACACTTGCCTTTAAGGCCAAATCACTTGCAGGCATCATTGTAAGTGGAAAGCATCTGTTATTGGTCATTTGAACCCTCACAATCAGATTTCTCAGTGACTGATCATCATAAACATTCACCATATTCTCTCCAAACACAAGATGGTACCCATGCTCCATCATTTGCCCAACACTAAGCAGATTTTCTTCAAGACCAGGTACAAGCATTACTTCTTGAATGTGCTTCTTACCCAACTTGGTTCTTCTCACAAGAGTCCCTTTTCCTGCAACTGGAACTATTTCTCCAGTACCTATCTTTACTTTAGAAGTCAAATTTCTTTGTATATTGACTAACAGACTCTCATCACCTGTCATGTGGTTACTGCAACCACTGTCAATGTACCAAGAATGATTTTCCTTCACATATGTCACAGCATTGCATGCATAGAACAGGATTCCAGTTTCTTCAACTTAATTTGCATAGTTCAATTTCTGTACATTTTTATTTCCATGACACTCTCTGAGCATATGTCCAAATTTCCCACACCCTTTGCATTTAGGCTTTCCTTCAAACCAACATTTTCCAAAATGCAGTTTCTCACAGTGTTTACAAGCCGTTTTATTCCCATCGTTAGATTTCCAATTCTTCTAAGGTTTTTGATCTCCAGAAGAAGCTCCACTCTTAGAATTCTTTTCTTCAATATTCAGACTAGTAAAGGCCCTTTCTGTAGAGTTCTCATTGTGTCGATCCAATCTGAGCTCAAAGCTCTTCAGGGAAGCAACTACTTCTTGAATTTCAAGAGTCTCAAGATCCTTGGAGTGTTCAATTTCAGAGCAGATGGAATCGTATGATTTTGGCAAACTAAACAGTAATTTTTGCACAACTCTCTCCCTAGATAGTTCCTCACCATAACTCTTCATGTGATTCAAAATATCAAACAATCTAGCAAGATATACAGATAGGGATTCACTGTCTTTCATGCGAGTATATTCAAATTCTCTACTTAATCCTTGCAGTTTTACATTTCGTACCTATTTATCTCCTCTGAATTCTAGCTTCAGAATATCCCAAGGTCCCTTTGAGGTCTCCTCATTCACAACTCTGGGGAAGAGTTGATCTGAGACAGCACTCTGGATCAATCCAAGTGCACGAGCATCCTTCATTAGAAGCTCAGCCATCGTAGACTTCTCAGCAACCTTAGTCTCTTCTATCTCCTTCTCCTTCTTTGGATATGAAGCATCGAAGCCATGTTCAACCAGATCCCATAATCCATGAGATTTCAGTATTGTTTTCATCCGAATGCTCCAGAACTCATAGTTTTCTCCATTGAAAACTGGTGTTCGAAGCTCAGTAGTGCCCGATCCTGCCATGTTAGACATTGGATTCAAGAAATCTCAGCTACAATCGTCGAAGGAGCTCAGACCCAGCTTAAATCAATGCCTACTCCCTGTTCACAGATGCACGCCCAGCTCAAGCGATCAAACCTGGCTCTGAGGCCATATTAGAGTTCAATGTTTTCAGCAGTTTGGATGTTTTGGGAAGAAGGAAGTGATCACAGAGAGAGTATGAGGAAGAGAACGTTGCTCTTAGAAAAACTTTAGATTATTATATTTCATATTCCAATGTTCATGTATATAAGTATGAGTGAGAGAAGTGAGCTGCTTCTCTAACTGATTTACAAAGGAATTAAATCCTCCTATGAGATGATCCCACTTGTCATAATCTGACACTTAGATCCTAGGCAAGATAAGAGACCACTTGGACTATGATCCAATGGCTCAAATTACATCAGAAAAAAAAAATAAAACTTATAAAATGAAGTAGAAAGGACTTTGTGACTTTGGCTCTAAGGCATTCAGCTTAAGGGTTTACACATCAACAGTTTCAGTTTGGTGTTGTGGAAAACATTAGTCCTTTCTCATTATTTCCTTTCTATAGTTGGTTGACGGGGATTTACAACTCTACAGCGCCCTCTCCTCTCTCTTTCATCTGAACTTTCCTGTGAATTAATTAACTTTAGTAAGCAAACATGGACCAGACCAGAGCCACTTCACTTTGGTAGGAGAAGAAAAAAGTAAAGAAAAATAGCACATCCCCTAAACCACGGAAACTTTCCTTGAAAATTCCTTTTTCTTTTTTGGTGGAAAACATGCGTCCTTTCACTTTGTAAAACACTTTCACGTTTTTCCTTTCCTATTTTTTTTCACCTTGTCCTTTATCCTGAGTATTGGACGTGTTGAGCTCTTTCTGTGTAAATTCCTTTTTCCTTTTGAGAGCTTATATTTTATGGATTGTGCTATGATGTTCATTAGAAAATTCGGCTGGCTGAGTTACTTTAATAGCCATTCAACTTATGTACTACAATGTTTTATCAGTCTTTGTTCGAATTGATTTGATTCCTTACTAAAGTGGACTGCTTCAAGATGTCATGTAAATATCTTCCTCCCTAGAAAAATAAAACAAAAGTTGGGAACTTGCTTGAACCAGATCACTTTTGCCTTGAAATTTCATTTCACTTTGTTGGTCTTGGTCATTTCACTTTGGCAGTATATTTCACGTTTTTCCTCTTGACCTTTATGGTCATTGGACGTATTCAGCTTTTTTTTGGGGGGGATTCCCTCGTTTCTTATTCTGTGTGTTTTGGCCCTGTTTTGTGTGGAAATTGTTTTGGCACGACCATAGTGTATAGTACAACAATGTTTCATCATTGATTGTTTGTTTGTATTGATTCCTTCTTATTAATGAAATAGTTAGAGTTTTCTTTCTTTCATGGTTTCATCACTGAATTAAAGTTATAAAAAAAAATGAATTATTAATCAATAAAACGTAGAGAGAGAGAGAGAGAGAGAGAGAGAGAGAGAGAGAGAGAGAGAGAGAGAGAGAGAGCTCAAAAGGTGAAACATTCAAACAAACAAAAAATTGTTTAGAGGGTTTTTATTTGTGAAGCTCCCTGCTAAAATTGTGTGGGACTCCAATTATAACTCCAATACGCTTTTTTTTTTCTATTTTTTTTCTTTTTTGTATGCATACAAGTATTAAAGTAACTATAAATAGTCTGAACAAACAATTTAACTTAATATCTTCTAGAGTTGAAATCGCTTAATCCAAATAACTTTATAATATCTTCTAAAGTATCTTTGAAATTTATTATTTGTGTATAATACAGGTATTGACTACCTACCAAAGTATGGAGTTCGGTAAAAGAAATAAGGGCTAACGATAAAAGACACCCTACAAATTTGGGATGGTTCTCAATATAAGAAAAGGAAATGCAAATATAGAGAAGACAAATGCAGCTAAACCTCCCAATCCAAGAGCCATCTACACTATCCTGTTTTTCTTTCATGAGAATGATCAACAGGATGCTGTTGATAATTGAATCATCTGTTGAAGAGCACAGGTGGATGAGCCAAAAGTCTTGAATCTCCACCTATTCACAATGTGAAATTGATCATGAAGAGCAGAATCTGTTGCATTATCTGCAATGGCAGAGTAGTCAAGCATAAGACTACAACAAATGAGCATGTAGCTTTTCTCTCGGTTTGTACTAGTGTTTGTGATTCTTAGTATATTGTATGATTCTTAATATATTGTGCACATGTCTCAGTTAAACTATTATTTTTGTTACGTAATTCCAATCCTCATCCTTTATTTTTAAATTGGGTTATCTTGAGGTGGAACCTCAACTTCCTTCGTTGTATAGAGCATCATATGTTAGGGCTCAATGACCACATGTGCTCTCACATCACCTAATGGCTCCGTTTGGTTAATGGGAAAGGAGGTGTTGGGATGAAAATCAATTGATTTCCCATGTTTGGTAAGTCCGGGCATGGGAAATGGTTGCCTGGCACATGGGAAAGTAAAGGAGAAAGTGAAGCCCTTTTCCCAACTTAGGTTTTGTTTTCCCTCCTCATGAGAAAGTTTGGGAAAATGAGCCAACATTAAATGACAGGACCCGATCCCAATTCCACTTTGGAATTCGAACCAAGTCCTGTGCGTGTCCGACACCTAGCGAATGTCGGGCATAAATGACCTTTTTACCCTTCCTGTTTCAAATACGTTTAACTTCCCTTAGACTTCTGCCGAAAATTCGGCAGAGTCTCCTCTGTAATTTGTCTAAACCCAAAAATTTTCCACCTGTTAAACAAACAAATAATGTCACACCAATTGCCAGAATAAATCCAATCAACCATTCACCAGTTCAGGTTTCCCACTAAAACTAGATATCAGAGCAATTTCTAAAAATTTACAAGATTTTAAGGACTTTCCAACAAAACCCTACGTTTCTTGGTGGCGCGGAAGCTAGGAGTGGCCTGGTGGTGGATTCCTGCGTACTTCTACGGCCTGGGGGCGAAAAACAAGTTGAAAGTGTGAGTGGACAAAAATAATGTTCTTAAAACAATTTAGAAATATAATAACCCCCGTTGTAAAAATAATTCGATATGTAAATCTAAAATTCGACTGTATTCAAATACAAGGCATTTAGATAAAACATAGGTATGTATACGTATCTTTACAGAATTAAAACATGCACGTATATCGAGAAAACTGGTATATAAAATGACTGAAAGAAATGGCTGCATAAAAGTACTCAAATTCCTTTAAAACTACCACCTAGATGTACCTCTGTAAATCTGTCAATTCCCCTGGCAGGTCTCGGCGACACGCAGTCTATCCGAGCCGCAAACTGGCAGGATTCAGGGGACTATGGTCAGCTTGATCCGCCGGCAGGTCTCGATGACACACAGTCAACTCGAGCCGCTCTGGCAGGATTCAGGGGATCGTAGTCAGCCTGATCCGCAAATCCTGGCAGGTCTCGGGACACCAAGTCTGCCGAGCCGCAAATCCTGGCACTCACGGTCCGAGCGTCCCCGAAACTCGTGAGGCAATGTCAAGTGCACTGACAGAACTGTAAACAGACTGGATGTCCGTAGACATCGGTCCATCTGAGGGTAATCACCAAATAAAAAGCGGGTACATGGTGGTCTTAACTACTTTACTATAGGAAAGTCTGATAAATAATTGTAATCTCAATTCTGCTGCTATTTCTGTTATATAAATCTCAAAGTCTGTTGTTCGTATAACTTTAACATGTTCAACTAAGCAGTATAAAAATAAAGATAGTTTACGACCTCATTCAAGCTCGGAAAAACATCAAATCTACTTATTTTAAGATCAAATAATGAAATTTAATTATAAATATCATTTAGAAAAGAAAAGTCCACTCACTGCTGGTCCGAGGTAGCTGGACCTCTTGAAGGTCCCTCCGGTGGGTCGATCGGGCCTCTGGTGCCTGATTAACCATGAAAAATAAATTAATAAAACTGCTCAATAAAAGAATTAAATTAAACACCCTGCCCCCTGCTCCTAGAAATGCGTGCACTCATTTTAAGTTACTCCTATGCCCACTTTAGCCTTTTGGATAATTAGAACGGTCTTGAAAGACCCGAAGCTTTACTAAACGATAAACTGCCAGACCGGCCGATCCGGAACCCAGTGGGGTCCACGATCCCCGATGGCCAATATGGGATTCCCTAAAGGTTCCTCACAGAGAAAGAACCATTTCCTGTGAGTTTGGTCCGAAACGGACGGTCGGATTAGCCAAAATCGCGTTATCGCTTAAAATCCAAACCCTAGCCCCAGGGTTCGCGATCCAACGACTCGACGACACTGTACCCAAGGATCGCGCAATATGGAAAATCCGTTCGGGGCACAAACGGACTCCAAATTGAGATCCGCGAAATCCTACGTGCTCGTGACAACACGAGGATCACAAAACTACCCAGAGTCACTTCACTACCTTCACCCACGCGCCGCCACAAAGCGCCGGCAGTTTGGGTGTCCAGAGCGATAACGGGTCGCCGGACAAACTCGAAACCAAGACTCCAAACTCCTATCCTAGGTAAAACACCCCATTTAGAATCACTTTTGTTCTTGGACATACACCAAAAAGTGGCCGAAAATGGCCGATCACGGCGGCCACAAGTTCGACCTATTTTCAATTCGAAAATCGAGTGATCTAGAGGTAAAATCGATCAAAACCCATCCAACCATCAGTTAGAGCATGAAAAATAGTTGAGAATCCATACCTTGCTCGAAAGATTTGGTTGAGAAACGAAGGAGAACGAAGGAAATGAAGTTTCGACTGAAAACCGACGAAAATCTCCAGTTTCCGGCGAACTCTAGCCGGTGCAGGGGCTGCGACAGGTCGTGGCGTGACGGCGAGGGTGTGACTGTTCCGTTGGTACCCACGCCGGAGATCAAGCCGGCCTGTGGTGGCCGCTGTGGCGACGAGAAGGGACGGAGGTCGCGGGAGAGAGAGAGAGAGGAGAGAGAAAGCTGAGGGGAGGAGAGAGAGAGAGAGAGAAGAGATAAAAATCTGACTTTTTGTCCATATTATCGTTTTGCCCTTCGCAGTATTTTGACCGTATTTTCTTCGTTATAACTCCTATTCGAGTCCACTCCGTGTCTACGGACTCGTTTCGTCGTGCTCTAAGCAACGGCATAAGCGGAATTGCCAAATTCCTTCTCGATAAAAAAGTCAACTTTTTCCCTATTAAATAATGCGAGGGCAAAATTGTCTTTTGCCTGGAATAAATTAATACTAATTTCTAGATATTTTGTTTTGGGTTATTATATTAAATGCATATTTTTCATGACCATTTGTTCCCCATTAAAAATTTAAAATTACAGTATATCATTAAATGCTTTTTTTTATTTGATTTCATATGGGTATAATTGGAAAATTATAGAAACTTTGTGTTCCATTCCTACTCAAAACAAATATGGGAAAGGAAATAAAGTGATATCTCCGGTTACTTTCCCAACATTACCAAATGTGGAAAAGGAATCTTCCTTTTCCCATCCCATTGAAAATGACATGGGAAGTAATTTCCCTCAAATCCGTTATGTGAACCAAATGAGGCCAATATGTCTTGTCCACGTGTTAGTGTTAATGTATGCATTTTGAGTTTTTCTTTTGGCTTCCCTTGAAAATTTTTTAGTAGGATTTTTATTGTTTTCTATCGAGCTCAAGTTTAGATTAAGAATAGCTTCTCTAGGTGTTCTTAACTAACATCTATCCTATGGAGGTTCAAGCAAATTGACAAAGGTAAATTTTTTTTTTTTGGTCTGAAATTGACAAAGGTAAATTGTGCATTGCATTAAATTGATTTCATAAAATGATGACTAGTCATCTGTTTCTCGTATGATTAGTCATCCTTGCTTTGTAGGATTTCCAGCTGGATAACCAACTTTTTTGTCCTATTCTCCTTTCTCTCTCTGCTGCCATGTGTCATTCTGACCTAGGGAATTTTTGTGTGTAAAGACCAAAGAATTCCTCTTTTGGCAGTGTCTCTTTTGGGTGGAAGTTTTGGAAAGTTTGGCTTGCCAAGCTTTCGCTTCTTCTTCCTCAAGAGAGAACCATCTTATTTTCATCTATGAGTTTTTCCAAAATGATTTCTTTTTGAAAAGCTGCATTTGAAAAACTAATCTGCATCTAGCTACTTAAAACACTCTCTCATTTATATCTAGGTCAGATTCAAGATTGATTTCTTCAAGAGTATGGTTTCTTGAAGAAATTGGTCATTCTCCTTTGAATCCAAATTTTGGTTTATGTCTGAGTTAGCGCTTGCAAGCTAGTGCCATGGGATGAATGAGCTGGAGAAGGAGCTGTCATTGCCATGAAGAATTGAGCTTCAAGCTTTGCTAAGTTGGAGAAGAAGATTGCACAAAGGAGGTATAGCTCATCTTCCTAAATAGATCTAGGTTTTTCTTGAGCTTGCTTGTGTTCCTTTGTAAGAATCTTTTTCTACTTAGTGGATTGCCTGGTCGGTTGATGACCCCCAGTTTTTCCCAATGGTGGGTTTCTGGGTGAACAATTTCTGATTGCATCTCTGTAATTTTAGTCATCGTATGAATTTCTGGGTTTGTGTTCTTGGTGGTTGACTAGTCATCGTATGAATTGTAGTTGACTAGTCATTGTATAAATTCTGGGTTTGTATCCTTATAGTTGACTAGTCATTATTATATGTTGTTTGGTGTTTACTTGATTATGATGATTTCACACACTTTCACCATAGTTGTTGCTAGCATAGGGGATGCCTAGATTGATGGGTCCTTCTGAGTGCCTAGGTTGTCACTAGTAATTCTCTAGGCCTGCAGGTACATCTTGGTATGCTCTGTGTATGTTATTGTTTGGTATAATTCATATCTGACAGTTGACTAGTCATAAGAGTATTTGGTCAAGGTCTAGAGTGTGTGAGGTTTGTTGCGTTCTTGGCTGAATATCTTTTAAGTTTACCCCTCGTCACCTAAGTACCAATTTCAATTGGTATCAGAGCACCAGCTCCTAACATAAATAGAGAGATACTTTGGGTGCTAATTGGTATTAGGTGTACAAACATAAAAATGGATCAAATTGCTCATTGCATTCATGATGAGCTTGCCTTGTTTGTTAAGAAATATAGAAGGGTTGTTAAGAAATATAGAAGGGTTGTCAATGATGAGCTTGCCTTGTTCGTCTACATGTGTGTCTCAAGACAATATTTTTAAGGAGATGAATTTTTTGCACTCTTATGGCTTTAGGGAGGACAAAAGTTTGAAAGGTCTTGTAAAGTGCTATCTATGTGGTGGTGCTGATCACATTGATATGGAATGTGCAAATAACCACATGACAAAGTCTAATGAGAGTAAAGAGTCAATTAGTGCACAATGGAGTGATAATGATAGTGATGATTCCAATAACTATATCACTTCATCTTATGAAGAGGCAAATAATTTTGCCCTTCTCGGTTCTGTTCATAACTCTAGCCTTGCTAGAGTTCATGTAGTTAAGGAAGAATCTGACAGGACCCGACCCAATTTTCACTTTGGAATTCGAGCCAAGTCCCGTGCGTATCCGACACCTGGGGAATGTCGGGCACAAGGGACCTTTTTACCCTTCTTGCTTCAACTCTTCTTTAAAATTCCCTTAGACTTCTGCCGAAAATTCGGCAGAGTCTCCCCTGTATCTTGACCAATCCCAAAATTTTCCACCTGTTAAACATTCAACAAAACCACACCAACTGCCAGAATAGGGTAAACCAATAATCGCCAGTTTCAGTTTTTCCACTAAAACTCGATATCAGAGAAATTTTTCTAAATTCCAAGGTTTCAGGGATTTTCTACTAAACTCTACCTGACTTTGAAGCGCGGAGGCTATGAGTGGCCCAGTGGTGGATCCTGTGCACTTCTATGACCTGGGGGCGAAAAACAAGTTTTAAACTGTGAGTGGACAAAAATGAAGTTCTTAAAAACAAGTCAGAATATAATACCCCCGTTTTGAAATAACTAAGGATATATATATATATATCAATAATTTAACTATATCTCAATATAAAAGATTCTATAAGCATGAATCAGCATGCTGATGCATAAACTTACATAATCGATCAGATATATAAAAATATCACTGCTTGGAGAAATCAAAGAACTGGCATAACTGAATAAAAATACAAAAATATAAATGTGCAATTACTGAGAAACCAATATAAAATGGCTGAAAATCATCCTTGAATAAAAGAAAACTCAAAATCCTTTGAAAATACCACATATTTGTACCCCTGTTATATCCGTCAATTCCCTGGCAAGTCTCGGGTGCCACGCAGTCCACCCGAGCCGCAAACTGGCGAAATCAGGGGACTATGATCAGCCTGTCCCGCCGGCAGATTTCTCGATGACACCAAGTCAGCTCGAGTCGCTCTGGCAGGATGCAGGGGACCGTAGTCAGCCTGATCCGCAATCCTGGCAGGTCTCGGGGACACAGTGTCAGCCGAGCCGCAATCCTGGCAGGTCTTGGGACACCAAGTCTGCCGAGCCTCAAATCCTGGCACTCACGGTCCGGGCGTCCCCGAAACTCGTGAGGCAAAGTCAAGTGCACTGACATAAACTGAAATCGGACTGGATGTCCGTAGACATCGGCCCAACTGTGGGTAATCACCAAAGAAAATGGGTACGAGGTGGGTTTAAAATAAATTCCTTTAGAAAAAGAAAATCTCATTAATAACTGAAATCTCAAATTGTGCTGCTATTTCAACTGATTCCAATCTCAAACTCTGTTTCTATAACTGGTAAATAAGTAGCACAGATTTATAAAACTATTACTGTACTAATCATGTTCAAAACCACAATCAGGTTTACTCAAGATCAAATAAAGAACTTTATTCAAATAAACTCATTTATATAAAATCAATATAAAATCATTTATATAAAATAATTCGTGAAAGAAAGTCCACTCACAGATGGTCCGAGCTAATTTGGCCCTCTGAAGGTTTCTCCTGCTGATCGGCTGGACCTCTGATGCTTGGTTATCCATGAATAATAAATTAATAAACTGTTGAATAAAAGAATTTCAATTAAACACCCTGCCCCCGGCTCCTAGAAATACGGGCGTTCAAATCCAAGTTACTCCTGAACCCATATTAGCCTTTTCAGACACTTGGACCAGTTTCAAAAGGTCCGACGCTCAGCTAAGCGATACACTGCCCGATCGGCCGACCCGGGACCCCGTGGGTCCACAACCTCCCTGAAGGTTCCTTACAGAAAGGGAACCATGTTTTACGAGTTTGGTCCAAAACGGACGGTCGGATTGGCCAAAATCGCGTTATCGCTTAAAATCCAAACCCTAGCCCCAGGGTTCGCGATTCCGGAGTATCCGGGACTCCGATTCGCAATCCGTCGAATCATACACGATCCTGACATCGTGTCTACCGACATAACCAAAATTCAGCGCGATCTGACGATTTAACGACACTGCACCCACGGATCGCGCGATATGGAAAATCCGTTCGGGGCTCAAACGGACTCCGAATTGAGATCCGCGAAATCCTACGCACTCGTGACGACACGAGGGTCACAAAACTGCACAGGATTTCATCACTACCGTCGCCCACGCGCTCCAGCTTGCGCGGGCAGCTTTGGGTGTCCAAAGCGATTTCGGGTGGCCGAAACATCTCGGAACCAAGACTCCAAACTCCTACCCTAGGTAAAACACCCCATTTGGAGTCACTTTTGTTCTTGGACCACCCCCAAAAAGTGACCAGAAATAGTAGTTTCGAAGGGCCGAAGTTTCGGCCAAACTTCAAGTCGAAAATCGAACCCCTTAACGCTAAAATCGATCCAAGCCCATATACCCATCAGCTAGAACACGAAAAATAGTTGAGAAACCATACCTTACTCGATCGATTTGGTGGAGAAACGAAGGAGAATTTCGAGCTGGAAGTTTGGGTAGCTTCGGACGAACCTCCGTGGGAAAACAAGATTTTCCGGCCAGTTCAGGGCGGCCCCGGGGTGGAGGTTGGTCAGGTTGCGACGGCGACACGGAGGCGGACCCGTAGGTACCCATGGCGGAGATCGGCTCGGCCTGTGGTGGCCGAGCCGTCGCTTGGAAGGCGAACGGTCACACTGCTGGGCGACGCGAGGGAGAGAGAGAGGGAGGAGAGAGAAAGTGACGGGGAGAAGAGAGAGAGGGTATAAAATCTGACTTTTTGGCCAAATTACCATTTTGCCCTTCGCGGTTTTTAGACCATAACTTCTTCGTTACGGCTCCGATTCGGGCCTACTCCGTGTCTACGAACTCCTTTCGCCGCGCTCTACGCAATGGCGTAAGCGAAATTCCCAAATTCTTTCACGATCAAAAAGTCAAATTTTCCCCATTAAATAATGCGAGGGCAAAATTGTCTTTTTGCAAGAAGATATTTTCCTTACTTTTTAGATATTTTCTTCCTTTTTAGATATTTTGTTTTGGGTTCTTACAATCTACCCCCTTATAAAAATTTCG
>NC_047657.1:5937659-5946228 GCF_902201215.1 Prunus dulcis
CTTGCTTCAGATGTGGTTGAGGATGCATTAATGAGTGAAGAAGGATGTGAGCTACTGTCAGAGACTCTAAAAAGTTTGCAGGTGAAGTTGAAGTTGTTGAAGGATGGACCAAGTAATAACGAAGTTGGAGGGTCCAGCTCTCAAACACAATATATGAAAGACCCTAAGAGAGTGAGGTGCAAAGGAAGGTCGAAAGGAGTAACGGGAGCAAAGGAAAAGGCAATGAAGCGAGGGATTAGACACTGTCGGGAGTGTGGACACATTGGTCATGATAGAAGACAATGCCCAGCCTTGAACACACCGTAAGATGCTAACACTATTTGTAATAACATCTAAAATTTGAATAGGTAAAATTTTTATGTGCTTGTGTTTGATGTTTATGCAGGACATCACCGTCGAACAACAACGAATCAACTCCAATACATCGTAGTGACCCATTATTCGACGATTTTGACAGGATGCACGGACCAACTGAATGATTTATATTTGTATTAGACGAAATGTGGTTGTTATGAAGATTAATGATCAGGTGAAGTTTTATAGATTCAGTTTTTGAATATTATTGTGTTTTTGTTCATGTCCACCGATGAGCTCTTACTATGTCCACTGGTAATTGAAATGAAAATTTGCTTGGTTTCATTCTTCCATGAAATTTGGAGACATGTTAATTTTACATCTTCTCCCTATTTATAAATTTTCAAAGACATTTGATAAAGTATGAAATTTTGAGTTATGTGAAGAAGCAATGACTTTTACCATGTAAAATGGGCAGTTTAGGGTGAATTATGTTTTAACAGAGATTCATTTTTCAAATCCTCAGGCTAATGCAGCATTTCCAGCATGGCCACATCTGTTGTTTCCATTACCAGTAATCATTTCCAACAGTAGCCACTTTTTCCGACTGGTTATTAGGGGCACGATTTTGTACACTTTTGTAACTGAAGGATACTTGAAGCACTTTGTTGGAACAGAGCAAATAGAAAGCAGCGTAAAAAAAAGAAACATAACATTGCAGCTAATTACATTTCGATACTTAGGTGAAAAATATTAAAGGGTACACTAACTTACATAAATACTCATAATTCCACACACAAAAGAACATTTGATTGCAAAACATATTATGTGCTCCCTCTTAGCAATACCACGATCTCCCCAACCAACTGAACAACGGTAGCCACAATCACTCGGTCGTACTCGTCAGCTTCTTCTTAGCAGGTCTCACATGCTTATGGCCACTCATATCCCTAGTGATATAGACCAAATAAATCTTCAGCAATATTTGGAATTTTATTATATATATATATATATATATACCATAAACCATTCACTAAACAATGTATAGCACATGTTATGTTACTTATGACTCACGTGTCAGTATTTTTTGAACACATTAGTACGCCAGCTCTTTAATGTAAATGGACATGATAAGGAGCATTTACTGATTCCCGGCTTGCTGTGATTTTGACTTCTTATTGAATAATATTTCGATATTTGCAAAATATAATGTTAGACATTATAACACATGATGACTTGCAATACATAGTCCCAATAATTATATATGAAGCAAATGAAACTGATATTTGTGTTATTTTAAATTAGATAATGACATTAAGGGAGTATATGTGCAATACCACGGTCACCCTCAACCAACTGAACAGCGGTAGCCGCAATCACTTAGTCGTATCGGTCGGCTTCTTCCGAGCAGCTTTGATGTGTTTATGCTCATTCATGTCACCCCCATCGTCTAGTATCTCTCTCACAGCATCAGGGGACACATAGTTCCAATCATAACTTGTATGAGTAGTTGCCGCAAATGCTCGAAATTTGTCGAATCCTTCTTTGAATGCCAACTCCAGTTCACTATGGTGCTCTTCGCATCGCATATGGTTCATCAAACAACCTTTCATTTCATCATTCATTATTGTATCCAACTCCTCAGCTTTCAGCTTCCTTTTATGACTTAGCTTCAAGTACTTGTTCTTTTGGGAGAACGCTTTGTTCACTCTAATGTTAAGATCAGCCAAAATTGCCTCGTCTTCAACACATTTCTCGTGCCATGAATTGATCAGTCTGGAATTATAATCCAGCTTGCCACTGACTGCATGTATTGCCTCTAATGGATCATCGGAGTCCCCCTCACTCCCAAATGATGTTGAAAAAGGAAGGGGTCGGCGAGTAGAATGTGGAAATAGAACCTCCGACTCCAATTTGTCATCTTCGATTGTATTGTTGGCGCCTGAAGAGGTTGACATGCTTGAATAATCCTCTTTGTTTTGGGAGGATGAGGATTGCATATGCAATTTCGTTTGAGAAAGGGAACATAGGTTTATAGACCAACATACCAAAGCTTGTGTGTAGTCAACATATGTACTTTTTTTAAATTTTTTTAAAAAAGAGGTGTCAGGTTTTGCTTTTCAAGCATGTCAACCTCACACTCTCCTTACACCACTGATAGTGGTTGAAAGAAACTCAATGGAAGTGACATCTACTTAGTTAACTCAACCAAACTAGTTAGGATTAAACTTAGATTGTATCAGACCAAAAATTAATTTATACATTGTCAACCAAATATTTTTTGGCGGGAACCCTTTTCTTGGTATTACTATCACCCCTTTCATATAAATTCTCCTTCCACACAAAACTCACTCCTCCACCGAATCTGTCTCCATCTACTGATACTCTCTCAACCAAACAAACTCATTCCCCCCAAATAATGGATTTACTAAAAAAGTTTGATGTGAGCATAATAAACACCCCTCCAAACAAAGACCGCCTTCGACACGCAAGTGAGTCACCAGACAAGCAATGTCACATTCCTAGACAGAATGACCATTTTGTTGGAAGTTTTGAGTCCGAAAGAGTTGTTGGTTTTTGGAAGGAGAGGCATCTTCAACTTGTTGATGAAATCCAAAGGGCAAGGGCACGTTTGGAATTTGTTGAAGGCCAAATTGAAGATGACAAAAGGCAGGCCAATCTGGATAGGGTGAAGTTGCAGCGCATGAAGCGTAGACACAAACGACTTCGGAGTGTAGCTGTTCAAAAATACAAGAACTCATCTAATGCAGTGGAGTCAAAGAAGCGTGTGATGCAAGCTGGATTCGACTACTTCCGATCCTATGCAAAACTCGTCGTAACCGGGTTTGATTGGTCATCTATTACCGTTTCCGACGTCACCAAATATACTCAGCAAGGGAAGTAACCATTTTGGTTCTCGTGTTTGAGCAGAGGCAAATCAGTGGAATTGGAATTTTCGTTAAACTCTGCTTCAAACCTATTTTGATGCTAACTACTATGGAAGATTTAAACCTTAATATTTTGATGTCTTTAATTACGAAAACACAAGATGCAAAGAGCCCATCTACTTCAGTCATATGTTGCTGCCATGTCCATTTTTTTTTTTGGATCACATATCAGATTTGGACATGGTTGCATCATATGCAATGTTGCCTTTATTTATTATATGTTAGGACAAGGTTTATGGAAAAGCTTTTGTGAGTGCGTTTGTGACAAGGTTATGGAATTATTATGTACCATTTATATATTGTTTTTTGTACTGGTTCATCTCCTACTATTTCTTTCTTTCTTTATATTATATGTTTGTGGAATCCCTCTCAAAGTTAACATATACTGTGAAAAAAATGCAGACTGAATATATAATCACTCATATAGACTAGGACAAATATTCACTAAGGGTTTTAAAATTGCTTCACTTGTGTGAGGTTATTGAGAAAAAGTATGGCATTATTTTATGTGATTGGACATGATTGAAAATATATTACTGATTCCCAATGCGGCGTCACACGTGTTAAAAACTCTAGGTGCAGTTGCATGTGGACAACTTATTGAATACCTCTGACGTGTTAAAAACTCTAGGTGCAGTTGCATGTGGACAACTTATTGAATACCTCTGATGTGTTGAAAACTCTAGGTGCAGTTGCATGTGGACAACTTATTGAATACGAACTGACGTCTTGAAAGGTCTAGGCGTAGTTGCAATGATGGCTTCAAAGCATGTGCAATTATTATTTATGTTCAACTTTTATAACAAAACATATTATTGTATATAATGAAACTAATTATTGTATTATTACAAATTATATATCGAATATTATCCGAAATATACGTGTTAACGTGAATTAGGGTTAAGAGGAAAGTGAGTTATGTACAAATAATTTTGATTTTGTCATTATCAGGGCAAATTTTGGATTTTCGTATAATTTATTACCTATTTCCACAAATTGTTGCACTAAAAAAGCCAAAATAATAGCAAGAGGAAACCTGGCGCGATCTCAGCCCGTCACTTATGACTACTTGCACAAGTGTACGTCAGTCAACATGGCCACATCCTCCCTTTTTACCCTAAATTATTATTTTATTACTTTTTCTTACAAAAATCAGAACTAATTACACAAAAAATATAAAAATTATCCGAAAATTGCTACCATCTCATTGACACTCCATCTCCCTTGCTGAATTCTCCGATTCATTGTTACGCATTTTTAAAAATAATTCCGAACATTAACGGGAGATGCTTGTTGAAGTAGGTTATTGAAGTTGAAGTTAACAAACATCAATACTTAGGGTTAAGAGGAAAGTGAGTTATGTAAAACAATTTGGATTATTTCATTGCGAGACGAATGATTTATAGGTTCTCCTAGTTTTATGACGTCACAAGGAGGCCGGAGTAATTTTTGGGGCATTTTTAGGAATTTCCTACTATTTATTACCTATTATCAACGATTTTTCCACTAAAATAGCCAACCCTAATTGCAAAAAGACACCTGGCGCAATCTCAGCCGGTCACCTTTCACCACTTGCACAAGTGTACGTCAGTCAACATGGCCACATCCTCCCATTTTACCCTAAATTATTATTTTATTACTTTGTCTTAGAAAATTCATAACTAAATACACAAAAATTCAAAATTATTTCCGAAAATTGCTACGAACTCATTGACACTCCATCTCCCTTGCTGAATTCTCCGATTCATTGTTACGCAGTTTTAAAAATTATTCCGAACATTACCGGGAGATGCTTGTTGAAGTAGGTTATTGAAGTTGAAGTTAACAAACATCAATACTTAGGGTAAAGAGGGAAGTGAGTTATGTAAAACAATTTGGATTATTTCATTGCGAGACGGATGATTTATAGGTTGTCCTAGTTTTATGACGCCACAAGGAGGCCCGGGTAATTTTCCCAACCTTTTTTAGGAATTTCCTACTATTTATTACCTATTTTCAAGGATTTTTCCACTAAAATAGCCAACCCTAATTGCAAGAAAACACCTAGCGCAATCTCAGCTGGTCACCTTTCACCACTTGCACAAGTGTACGTCAGTCAACATGGCCACATCCTCCCATTTTACCCTAAATTATTATTTTATTCCTTTTTCTTGGAAAATTCAGAACTAAATACACAAAAATTAGAAAAATGATCCGAAAATTTCTACTAACTTATTAAGATTTCATCTTCCTACTGAATTCCCTGTTTCATGGTTATGCTACATTAGTATTTTATTATTATTTATCCACAATTATTATAATTATTATCATATTCCTTTTGACGGTGTCCCTTTGTTAATTATATTTAGTCCAACTTGTTGAAAACAATTTTATTTTCCGTGTGAATAGGACATTTGTAGTGCTCATCGGTTTCTTTGTTCTTCAATTTGTTAATTTTATTCATTTTTAGGTTTAAGGGATGTTTTGAAACATAATATGGAAATATACAAGTCATCCATTGTACTCCTTCCACACAAAAAAAGTATTCAACGTCAATCAATGTTCAACTTTTGCTTAAGAAACGTGTAACCAAATCCTTCATTGCAGAGTGGGAAAATGTCATTCCCAAGCACCGGTGAAAAGACACCTATTTACTCCATGCATGACTTTTCGTTTACCAAATATGAAGATTGGGGTCGGTGAGCAAAATATCTGTGTCAGTAAAATATCAATCCTAGCCGTCTATGATGTAAGTAATAATTCCCCTATCTAATAAATATTATACATTTATATATAAAACGGTTTATGACAAAATACCAACATTTAAACAACATTTGTACAACGTAGCCAGCCAACCTAGAAGTGAAGAGAAGCAAGTCCACAATGCATCAAAACCGTAAATTCGTACTAAAACTAATGCAAAAACACGTGATTCCCTCGCACAACATACTCACGCATCAGTTTGAACCAAAAAATACTCTCACGGTGCCATTTGCATCGATTGCAACAAGTCCACAAGGCAGGATTTATCTTGTCTTCACTAGGCCAGCCTTGAATAACAAAATACCATTCATTGTTGTTACAAGCGCTGCAGCGATTAAACTTAATCTTCCCATAGTCAAACATATCTACGATATGTGTTGCAACACATGCTCGGCTTAATCTTCGTGTCAAAGCATCCCTGGTTCCTTTCATATCAATGTTGTTACGCTGATTCAAAGAACACAAGAATTGTAATGCATCCTCTTTTGACTGACCAATTTCGGACATACCAAGTAGTCCAACTACATATGCCGCTTCCATATGGCCTGCCGTGGCTGCAATGCGCATCCCATACAACGCTTCCACCTTACCGTGCCTGAAAAAAATATCGAATGCTTCTCTAAATATGGACTCAGGGTTATCGCAAGCCCTGCATTGTTCCAAGAAATGCTGGACCGCAGGTCTGGAATGGTACCAGATAGGATGGTATGGGTACTTTGCCATTGAAATGGTGTTCCACACTTGTGGACTGTTTGCCAAAGTTTGGAACAATGGGCACACAGATGCCATACGGAAGAGATCTTCCGATGATTCGGTTGCCACATATAACATCACTTGAAACCAAGCGGACTCCGGGATGAAGGCTTGGGGCTTATCCAAATGGACATGCTTCCTTCTCTTTCCTCCGATTGTAGTGAAGTGTTTCGAATTCATTGAACAGTTTTTGGAATGGAACGATTTGAGGAGTGGCAGAGGTGCAAAATGAGAATATTTGGGGTACACGTTTTGTTTTAGCGGATGATTTATAGTGTTTTGAAAAGGTGTTTCCAGGTGGGGGATTTCGAAGTTGACCGTTTTCAAAGAAACTGAACCCAAGTGAATTAAAACTGAAGACAAAAGAAGGAAAAACGTCATAACGGTGCATACAGAGTCAGACAGTCAAAAAGTTAATTAAATGGCTATTTGCATAGCCATTTTTGGGATTATCCCACTATCAAATTCATTGATACAAATGTGATGGATTACTGACTAGTGACAGAAGGTCCCATCATATACTTTTTCATTTTCCCACACCCAACTACCCCTAGTAATGTTATTAAAATGGAACCAATAATGATGGATTCTTATCCAACTAGTTGCCTTAATGAAATATAAATAAAATAATAAATTTGAAGCACTGTCCCCTCATTTTTCAGAAAATATATTTGGTAGTGAAGTAGTTTATATTGCTTTTCGGGCTAAAAGATGTCACAATGCTGACGGTACAGGTGTTGAGATCGTGACCAACCCACCAAATGATCCCAAAAAAAAAAGAAATATAACTCGATTTGGGCAGAGATGAGAGAGAGCGGAGTGACAAGTTTAAGGTTATGAGTGAAGGGGTATGAATCACAACTATGAGTGAGAAGGTATGAGTCCGAAGAGGTTTCAGAGAGAAGATCTGAGTGAGAAGAGGTACAACTGAGAAGATTGAACATGTCTTCGTCTTCATCTCCCGCTCAAACAAAGAGGTGTCACTATTGTGGAGCTACAATGGTGCTTCGGGTTTCAAAATCAGAAAAAAATCGAGGGAAGCCATTCTGGAAGTGTCTAACCTCCTATGTAAGTTTTAATTTAAAGAATATGTATGTGGGTGAAAAAAAAAACCTATGTCTAACTCTGACAGAATTATTTTCCATATATGATGCCTGCAATTAGGGAGCCACCAGTTGCAATGGATTCGAATGGGTTGATGTAACCTCCGCTGAAGCAGAACATCAAGATGACACGTATAATGCTAGAGTGCTGAACATGCTGAAGTCCATTAAGGACTTGGTTTTAGTTTTATTAGTTGTATCAATTGTCATTTTATTTGTTCTTTTAATGATCATTTAACTGCACGGTTTCAAAGATTGTGAAAGTTCTCCCGCACAAGACATGTTGCACGCACCACCAATGAGACCCTAAACCCATTTTGTAATATTTGTTCTTCAAATACGTGGATTGGCATTGAATTTCAACAAAAGCATTAATTTGTTTGAAAACCAGCAAAAACGTTCCAACACTTACTTTCAAAAAACAAGTAATAACGAAGACGATAAAATCACAATACAGGGCCAATACGAGAAAATCATACGAAGCATTAATTTGTTTTTATTGCTCCGATATTGAATGTTTATTGACAATTTATTGATTGTTTACATGTTTATTGAAGGTTTATTGATTATTATATCCATGTATTTCGCATGTTATTGAACCGATAGTGAATGTTTATTGAAGCTTTATGGAGTGTTTCCTTGTTTATTTATTGTTAACTGCATGTATTTCGCATGTTATTGAACCGATATTGAATGTTTATTGAAGGTTTATTGATTGTTTACATGTTT
>NC_047657.1:5949229-6050933 GCF_902201215.1 Prunus dulcis
CCGGGCCCACTAAATTAAAACTCGAGACTTTCTACCAAAATTTTGGCAGAGTCTCCCCTGTTAATTAAGCAATCCCAACCAAAAATTTACTCAACCTGCAACACACAGTAGTAATAATCCCAACCAACAGCATGCTTTCACAATTTTACAAGTCACTAAAGTGGCCTCCAGCCTCACAAGTAAAATCTATCAAGGGCGATACAGAGCAACTACTGAATTTAGATTACAAGTACAGTTGAGTAGAAGAAATTACTCAGTTCCTAACTAGAAAGATGCACAGATCGAACTTCGTACACCACTTGCACGCTTCCTGGAGCGACTACTGGCTGGGGGGCGCAAAACAGAAAACATGTGAGTGGACAAAAACCAGATTTGCAGTTAAAAACAATATAGTAACCCCACCGTGTAAAAATAATGCTCAAGTCATGCAGGTTCACAATTCAATATTTAATTACTCAAAACATGATTCATTTAAAACTTTTCAAAATACAAATCATCTCCTTCATAAACCCCATTCTCTCAAATTTACAACTCCTGCCAAACCACTGAAAAACTCTAATTCTTCACTCACTCAACTATACATATACATATAAATTTACATATATATATATATATATATATATATATAAATATAACTATAAATAGCTATACAATATACTCATCACACTACCTAGGTACCGGGGAAACAATCCAACTGGGGGATCGTTTGACTAGTCCGCAGGATTTCCAGGTGCTATCCTGCGTCTAGGGATGAGCGGTCCAACCGGGGGGCGAAACTCCAAAGCTCCCACACCGGAACATCCAACGCCATGTGTAGCTTCCAAACTATGTCCTACGCGCGCAGACTGGATCATCACACACCGGAACATCCAACGCCATGGGTGATGACCCTAAATACTATACAGAGTCTTTCCATACGCCGGAACATCCAACGCCGCATATGGAAAGTGTCTCACATGCCGGAGACGGATAACCTATTCTTCCCACACGCTGGAACATCCAACGCCGCGTGTGGAAAGTCTAATAACTGCGGAAGGTACTTACATAGTGTAATCATACAACTTCTCTCAACAACCCCTCATAATCAAGTTCTTCCACAGCACACTTCAACAACCCAAGTATCTCGCCTATAGAGAATATATAGATATATACTTCCCCAAAATCCTTATAAAAATACACTCTCAATACCCAGAATGCCCAACTCACAATATATATTGCCAAAGCGCTATACATATCAAATTCATCTCATGAATATAATATATTCAATAACCCATTAAAAACATTATGCATAAATCTTTCATCAATAAAACCATGCATATGATTGAAACAAAGTCCACTCACAAATATTCCCACGCTGCCTGACCACGTGAGGGTCCTGCCTGCTAAGTACATGCAGTCGAAATACCTATTTCGAGGTACGAATCTTTAATTAATATAAAATTACGTTGAAGCGGAAATCACAAATTAAATACTTAAATCCCCAAATTCCCAATACGTGCACGTTGAAGAAGGTATCCTAAGGTCCGATTACAGGTTTAGGAATCGTTCACGATTTTACGGTTATCGATAACCCGCAAACTTTGCATTATTGAATCAGAACATCCGGGGCTTTGATTCATAATCCATGAAGTCCCATACAGTCGTAGGAATACCTAGAACAACATATTTTAATTCGGAAAAGATCTAACGATCGGAACCTATCGAACCCAGATAACGCACAATATGCGAAAATCCGTTCGATAGTCAAACGACATCCGAATTGAGATCCGCGAATTCCTATGCGCTTATGACAACCTAAGGATCTCATCGGGTTAAATTGCATCGTCACCAGCCTCGCCTATGCTCCGCCACATGCGCCAGCAGCGCGTGGGTGTGTAGAGTAATTCCGGTAACGGAAAAACTCCACACCCGAGCTCACCTTTCCCATCCTAGCTTCTACTCAAGGTCAGGATCAATTCAATCAACTACGGGAAGGTCCAATTCGGGCGGCAACTGGCCAGAATTTCACTTTGAAATTCAGCCAAAACCTAGGTTTTCTAATCGATTTTCTAGACAACGAATCGGTCAAAACCTATACAACAATCAGCTAGAACTCAGAAAATGGATGAGAAACCATACCCCACTCACCGGGTTTGGGCGGCGGAGGTGACGGCGCGACGACGGGAAACCTCCGGTTCAAACCAGTCGAGCTCGTGGCCGGAGTTCGTGATTTCCGACAGGGAAAACCAGCTAGACTTGATCGGGACGTCGAGGCAAATCTATCGGGACCAGTGGCGTGCTTGGCCGTGGCCGGTGCAGAGAGAACCGAAGAGAGAGAAAGTCGGTGTCGGGGAGAGAGAGAGTGTCGAGCGCGCGCGAGGAGAGAGAGAGCTGAGGTGAAAAATCTGATTTTTACCCAAACTTTTCAAAATATTTACAAGTTTGCCACTGATAATGTTTTGATTGTAACTTTTTCGTTACAACTCCAATTCAAGCCTAGCACGTGTCTACGAATTCGTCTCAGTACCACCTACCCAAAATCCTTCCGGATAAGAAAATGACCAATTTAGCCCTACCCCAAAGGTAAATTCGTAATTTATTTTAAATTAATTAAAATAGACATTAATTTTGGAGTCGGGGTGTTACAGTTATATACCCATTTTTAGTATCAGTGATAAAAATAAATCGTACACCATTTAATTTCTATAAACAAACCCAAAAAAGACAGTTGGACCTATTTAATTTAATTTTTATTATTAAATTACTTTGTTGCCCTATTGAGTGTTTTGGTTTTTTTTTTTTTAATGAGGTTTTCGGATTGGGCTTGTTTTAAAAAATTGATGGCAGTTTTATAATTTATAGGAAGTTCAAAGCCTCTTTGTTATGTTGTAAATGGTCTTTTGGTGTATTTCTAACGTCCATTTCATAGGTTTATTTTATTTTATTTGGGCCCCTGTATTGGGTATAATATTGAATCTCCCTATAAAAAATGTAAAATATAAAGACTATCTGTACTAATTTAGGGTCTAATTATTAAGATTTCCTTCTTTTTTCAGCCTAGCCATATCTCATGTTTTTTAAGAGACGAAAATTTATGTCATATGCATTGGGCCCCTATATTGGGTATAATAACTTTTCTTCAAGCATTCGTCACAAATAATGCTTTCCATTCAGTTCTACATATTAGTTGGATGAAATTCACTTCACAAATAATGCATTGTTATATGTTTCTCAGTTATGCAAAGACAACAACTGTGGGTGATGCTTATGATTCTAATGTGTATATGCAGGGCCAGGCAACAATACACTTATATACCAAGGAAAGAGTAGCTGAGGGTACCACAATTTGCCAACCAATCTCCACCAGATTCTTTTACTCCACTTTTACTCCAAGGGCCTTATTTGGATAACAAGTTAAATCTTCACTGTGGCATCTTCGATTGGAACATGTTTCTAATTGTTAGAAAATGCCCTTAAAGCCAACTAATAGTGTAATAGTTAGAGTTAAGGATATCTTTGATAAAAGACATATTATGTTATTAATGGGCAAGAAAGGTTCTTTTATACATTAAATCATCCTATATTATCTTTCAATATGTAGAACAACCATAGTCCAAGGAATACACAAGTGGATATGAAAGCTATGTAATGAGATTGCATACATGGAGACTTCTCATCATCCCTAAATCCTGAATATGTTCCTGGTCTTAGGAATATTGATTGGGCGTCAATATTCCTCAAAGACCAGTACACACAATATCGTCTCTATATGTAGGGAATGCAAGGATTCAAGTCATTTTGTGTGGAGACATATGGATATGTGTGTAGGTGCTTGTAGAAGAATGAGTACACTGAACGCGATCCAACACATGAGTTACAACATGAAAGTCTTTACTCACATGTCAAGCTGGAACTCATAAATTGCAATGGTGCAAACTAATCCTTAGACCTGAGGCATTATATATGTTTTTTTGGCTATGTTGTTAATCTTTGAGGGCACTATACAGTCATGCTGAATTAGGCATAGCCTAAAGGTGCTCATCAGGATTCTCAATAGAGTCATGGAAACAAATGAATGTACAACAAGGAATCTCTACTCTTAGTAAAAGAGAGAGAATACTCCAAGATATGATTGGTCAAATCTCTGTGCAGAGTAGTGGATAAGACTTGAAAGAAGAAGTCTTCAAGTCTTACTAGGATAATCATATAAAAGGAATGATTCGCATAAGAATATTGACAATCGGATTCCGTGATCTAATAATGTGAATAAGGAGTATTGATATAAGAGAAGATTCAATTACACGGTCATTCCAATTTGAATAGGTTCTTTTACAACGTCTCATTTAGCTCGGATAACCGTGACTTGCTAGGCAATGGTTTGTGGATTGTAACATCCCACATCGACCAACAGAGAGGGGGTGATGTGCCTTTATATGTGCATGCCCATCTCCATCTAGCACGAGATCTTTTGGGAGCTCACTGGCTTCGGATTTCATGGGAACTCCGAAGTTAAACGAGTTTGGGCTAGAGTAATCTCAGGATGGGTGACTCACTGGGAAGTTGCTGGTGAGTTCCTCGAAACAAAATTGTGAGGGCGGAGCCCAAAGTAGACAATATCGTGCTACGATGGAGTTGATTCGGGATGTGACAGAATGGTATTAGAGCCACTCTGTCTTGTGGTGCGAGTATGCCGACGAGGACATCGGGCCCCTAAGGGGGGTGGATTGTAACATCCCACATCGACCAATGAAGAGGAGGTGATGTGCCATATATGTACATGCCCACCTTCATCTAGCAAAAGGCTTTTTGGGAGCTCACTGGCTTCGGATTCCATGGGAATTCCGAAGTTAAGCGAGTTCGGGCTATAGCAATCCCAAGATGGGTGACCCATTGGGAAGTTGCTCTTGAGTTCCCAGAAACAAAACCGTGAGGGCGGGGCCCAAAGCGGACAATATCGTGCTATCTGGGATTTGACATGGATGTCCTAAAAGGTTTCAATTAACTTTTATTAATAGGAAGAATTAAATTGTGGAATTAAATTCGTATATCATCTCTGAGGAGTTGAGTCAACCCACTACCTTGCTAAAAGGAACCTACGGATCTGCACACCCAAAGGATGTGATTAGAGGTACAAATGAGGAGAAATGAAATGAGGAGACACAAGTCAATGGTTGATAATCAAATGTCAAAGTCAACATGTTGACCGGAGCAATTCACCAAAGTCAAATAATTTGACATGGTCAATTGCATAAGACTATAATTATAATTTAATAGTTAAATTATAATTAAAAGATTAATTATGGAATTAATATTGACATATAGAAATATTGTATTGGGCTTTTAAATATGATTTAAAAGGAAAGGGACAAAATAGCCCAAAAGGCTATTGGGCCCAAGGGATAATGTGGCATAAGATGACATGACCCATGGACCAAATGGAGCTCTAATACCCACCCAAATTGGTGTCATCCTATATAAGCTAAGTGTTGGAGAAAACCTAGCTAGGGTTTTTGGTTTTCCTACTTTGGTTGATGAGTGATCATCTTTGTATCTCAGCTTCCATAAACCAAAAATTGGTCCAATCAAAAAGTAGACTAGCATCCATACTTCTTGATTGCCTTCTCTTGATCTTTAGGAGCATTTGATGTGGTGAGGTAGAGGAATCCAATCTTTGAGCCTTAAGGTGAAGGAGTCAAAATCAAGAGAGACAAAAGGCCTTTCCAACGAAGGTGTTCATCCTTGGGAAATCAAGAAAAGGTCATCAATGGTAAAGGTCTATTCCTTTTTTCCTTTTTCTAATTGTGTTCAAAGAGACTAGGCTAAGATACTTGGTTTAAAATGAAAAAGGTTTAGCTCAACTAGTATAAACAAAATGAATCCGCCATTTAGAATGTTTTTGTTGCATAGGTTATGGGTAAAGTTCATTTCCCAAGCATTAGATGCATGTTTCCTTTCAAATGGTATCAAGAGCCAAGGTCTAGTCTCTTTGAGCCTTTTATTTTGGTTATTGGTTTTAATACGGGCTTGTTTTCAAACTTATGTGATATATGTGTTAGATTTTCTTTTTCATGTCACTTATTCATAAGATATGTGATATAGGATGAATGAGTAGGAGTATGAAAAGAAAAATCAAGAGATGACACCAATGGGAAGTGGCGGCAAGGAGGGGCTTTTTGGGTCTTGTGTGTATCCATGTGTGAAATGTTTACATGGTTGTGTTAGTCTTGAAATTCTAAGCATGGATATTTTTTTTGCATGAATTTAGGATTTTTGTGTGATTTATGAAGAGTTATAAAGATTTGAAAAAGGTTCTTGAACTGTTCTTGGTGTTCACGATATGTTCATAGGAGTTCTTGTCAAGCATGCTTTTTGATCTTATTTGATACTTGATATTTGTATGTTGAATGTTAATCAAAAACATTTTATTACATCCTATGAAATTTTCATATAGTATATAGTTTTTGTCCCCTAAAGTTTTTAAAAAGAAACCAATTAAAATGAAGATGCTTTTTGGGTACAAAAGATGGAACCACTTTGTGGTCCCAAAATCGCACCATCTTTTTCAAAATATCAACGCACACACGCACACACACACTCTCTCTCCTAGGACCCCTTGGGGTCCTCATGTAATTTTTGTAAATTAGGGGCTGTTTATGCAATTGCTGAAAAATTACAGTTTTGCCCAAAACTTTAATTAATTGCGGTTTTGCCCCATTTCACTAAATGACAAAGTGTGTTCATCCTTTTATGAAAATTGTTTATTTGTTTGAAATAAATGTTTCATTGAAATTAAGCCCATATTACCCAATAACAAATTTTAGAATTAGATTCTAAGTTAATTATCTAATGCGATTAAATAATGAAAGAGATGATTATGGACTTGTGAACACAAATACATGACCCAATGTGATTAGCCGATTATTCATTAGATGAATGGAATAGGTTTGACTTATTGGTTTGTAAATTAAATAGGGGCTTGCATGCCTCTCCTCTCTCTTAATCTCAAATGTAATTCCCTTAAAGTCCATTGGGCTTTAAGTTCTCTATTCTCAAATACTTATAGGGAAGGAAGATCAAGAGAATGAATAATCAAGTCAAGATTACTTGTATTATTCATGGGTCCAACGCCCAATAACAACTATAAATGTTTTAAGTAGTTAAGACACGTAATAAAATAAACCTCCTTCCAAAGGCCTTAGATTCGACATCTTGGCTAGATGTTAGATCGAAATCAAGTCCATAATCATCCATAAGCCTATAGATGACTATTTATCTAAACTTAAGCAGATGCTAAGGCTTTTCGTTAGTAGCAGTGCATATTCCCAAATCTCAAATAAAAGAGTTTTATGAAATTAATTTGATTTGCAAAACAAATAGTGGGAGTATGGTACAACTACTAATATGACTTAGAATAATAGTTGTCCTATGCCAAGTAGTTTAATTGGATTAAACATGCTTACGAGTTAACTAATCCTCGAAGTCCTAACAGAAAAGAGGCTGCAAATTTCTATTGTCATCCGAACTCCCCAAGTATTGAAGAAACCAATGAAAACAGGATACACTATGTGAAAATTGGGAACCGACAATGCTAAAGGTACCTAAGCAGGGGCGGAGGTGTGCTTAGGCCTACAAGGGCCTTGGCCCTCCCAAAATTCTGAAATAGTATATATATTGCCTTTTCATTGTACAACTTAGGACAATATATATATTAAATTAATGCTTGTGGCCCCCCACAATAAAGAGAAAGATGGATTTACATTTCCCCCTCCAACTAAAAGACTCTTTTCTTAGCAATATGGCAAACTTACTCCTAGATTCTACCAACATAATTAATAAAAATTAAAAGAAACAGCCAATCAAATCTTTCTTTCACAAGTATATTTAAGAAAATAGGAAATTAAAGATAATCGGTTATTTATTTATTTACAAGCTTAACACTGGGAAAGAAATCAACCTTAAACCCTAATATATTGGCCCCTCCACACATAAAATCCTGGCTCCGCCACTGTACCTAAGAACCGAAGTATTGGGAACTGATGCGTATGATATAGTTATAGGCTTTGGAGATTATCCGTTGCTAAAGATTATTTACAGCATCACTATTTACATAATCTCCGATGCGTAAGTTGTTACCATGTGCCAAAAAGGCGTTGACCTCCAATGCCTAAAACTTTAACAGAATCAAGGAATATATTAACACTGATGCTAAATACTCGTTATAACATCAAGGGTTTTGATTATACTGATGCGTGTTATGACTTACCACATCAGAAAAGATGCTACTGTTGTGGCAAATTATGGTCTACGCCTTCGTTTTTTGTGTTTATACTGAAGTGGAAAGCCTACAAATGGTTTGACTTTCTACAAATATTATAGACCCTTATGGTAAGAAATTTTCATGTTTCACATCGCATTTTACTTGGTTTCTATCTCAAAATATAGAGGCATCACATCCATTTCATATATATTGCCAATGCAACATCAATAAACATACATATATAGGTAAACTTATGAGTTCTCCTGCCATTAAACCAAAATCCATCCATAATCCATACATATATAAGCAAAATACTATCGAAACAACAAGGAGAATGTTCAAACTCAAATCCGCTCTAGCATATGACATGACCATTCATCTCGAACCTCATCCAATTGCATTTGGGTGTAAAATTCCTTCTTTTTCCCACTTCTTGCATACTGAAATTAAACGAAAAAAGCATATAAGATTAAGAAAAACTGTATAAATTACTTTCGGGTCAAGCCAAATAAACCTAAAGAGAGATCTCTAAAATATGAAGAAATTGAAGCCCAAAGTGAAGACTATAATCAATTAAGTAGTTCATTGAAAAAATTCAATTTTCATATTATCCACATACCATAATCGGAAACAAGGCATTGCAATAATATCCGCATTTCATAATTGGATTACAAACAAAAAAGGAATACAACTCAAAAAACAAAATTATTAAAGGGTCAATGAGGTAAATTTTCAACCCCAAGAATAACAAAACGAAATCTTTGAATCAAACATAGCACTAGACTCAAACTAGCAAAACAATAGCAAATCTAAATTCAACCCAACAAACTTCTAAAAGAATGCGGAAATGGATGAAAAGTGTTCATTAATCCCGAAAAAAAAAATTTCAAAAGTAACAAAAACATGCCATAAAAATTGAGTTATTTCTTTTCATGAACAAAAACAAGCATCACAAAGAGGGAGAAAAAAAATGTCATGACCTGTGAAACATTGACCACTAGTCTGGTAAGCACATAAACAAGAGCAACCTGATAATATAGAACTCTCTTGAACTAGTATGTCCATGAAATCCTTGAATGATTATTTCCTTGTAAGCTTACTTTTAATCTGCACGTGTAATAAACTTGATTAGTACAATCAACTATTAGTTGGATAGTTACAACTTACAAGATTTTAAGGATTATTACAGAAAAATATGCTTCACATTTTAGAAACAGACACATTAACATTTGAAATCTGAGAACAAACCACTAATGTGGATACATGCCTAAAGGCTAACAACATAAAGAATACTAATGACAGACTTTCTGATAAAGATAGGGAAAGAGCAGAGGAGAAAATTGAGTAAATAGAGAGCAAAACAGTTGATGAATTAGCAACAGCTAACAGTTAAACCAAGAATAGGGAGAAAGTCTTGCTGCTCAATCTGTTTCTCAGGCTTTGTATGTGCATAAATGTTATGAAACAAACCTGCCCAATCTGTTTCATTGAGTCCCTCTCAGCTGGACTAGTCCCAATCAGGGACGGTACTTGGCTTTGGCTAACTTGGGCTACAGCCCAGGTGGCTTTTAAAATCCCAGCCCAAATTTTTTTAATAGCCTAGCCAGCCATCCAAGTGAATATCCTAATCCTACCATTCTTAGGAATCCTTTGTTTACATTGCTTGCATGTGGGGAATAAAAGGGAAAGCTGCAGCCTATAGCAACAACACATAGGAGAGAAAAAAAAAGGGGAATGCACACAGCCGGTGGAAAAAAAGAAAGAAAAAAAAAAAGAAAATTTTTAACTATTCTTAGAGTGGTGGACTTTGGCACCAAACTCATAACTTATATGAATCGATAATTAATGATTTTAATTCTATGAAGACTCGAAGGGTGCAACTTATATAGTGTTATTTAAGAGGTAAGACTCATTATGTCCCCTCTTTGAGTAGATGTATTATTAATTTTTTGTTATCAATGAAATTACATCATATTATCGAGTTTTCTATCTACTTAGTATGTTTATATGTAAGGTAAATTTAGCCCAGTCAAGTTTGAAATCCTGGGTCCGTCCTTGGTCCCAATACTAGTAGACCACACAACCAACCCATGTGGTACAGAGACTCTCTCTTGGATTTCACCTTCGTTGTGATTTCCTTATCAGAAACACTGACAGCACATTTGTCAGTCACATTTGTCAAGGAAAAAACCAATAATCCATATTTTCTCCAAGCCTTGACAAGAGAAAAATTCAAATTCCTTCGAGAAGGTCCTGAAAGCCATATTATGAAACTAGATTATGAGAAGAGTACCTCTTTCCAACTAGCCATCCAACTCTTTCTTTTCCACCTAAAGATAACCCCGAACCAGGCATGAAAATAAATCTGAATTTGATCATGAAACATAAAAGATATGCAAAGTGCATTAAATCTGAATTTGATCATGAAACATAGGATTGCAAGAATTGAAAGTTTCAATGAGTCCAAGAAATACTCACAGTGAGCAAGCAAGCAGTCTCCTGAGAATACGAATCTTTGAAGGTCACATAGGTAGTACATGCACATTCACCGGCTCTGTTTTTCCCCACAATAAGAACAAAAAAAATTTGACCCAAAAAACAGAACAAACAAATTATAAGCATATCATAACAAAATACCAAAAACACTGTATATACAGCTCTTGTAAATATGACTGAAACATAAATAAAAGAAATAACAAATAAATAAAAAACCAAATAAAACATAAATAAAAGATAAACAAAATACCAACTACAACATAAACAAAATACCAACTAAAACATAAATAAAAGAAATAACAAATAAATAAAAAACGATAGCATCTGTCACAATATCAATTTTTAGCACAACATCCAATCCAGCAAACATAAATTCTTCCATAGATTACAGTTACAGATCAAGACATTCAACAAGATACATACAAGCACAAGCAGCAACTGAGACAGTGGTATAAGCATTAAAACTCAATGCTTACTGAAATCTTCCATAAAATATTAATGACTAACAGGATTTCCAATAACATGGCTGTATAAATTTCCTTATTGTCAGGGGGAACTTTTTCAATCATTGACAGAAATAATTGACAAGGTTAATAAGTTACTGAAACGAATCACAAGGCCTTTCCTATATATAGTCAACATTTCTGCAAAGCATGCACAAATCACAAGGTCTTTCAGATATATGTACGTACTACAATTTACAATTTGTGCAACGAAGAAAATTTGGTCGCGCAAAGTATATTTGAGTCACACAAATTTCAGCACGACAGAAACTTCGTCATGCTGAATCTGTCCCGCAAAGATTGTGAAGAAAGACTTTGCGCGACCAAATTTTTTCATTGATTGCGAAAAACTGAGCGACGGTTAACCTTCGTTGCACAAAAAGTTTTGGGACAACACAATTGTTCGTCTCTCAAACATTTGAGCGACGACAGCACGTTCGTTGCGAGTACACAGCGCAACGGTTTATATTCGTCGCGTAGAAATGTAAGGGACGAGAGAATGGTTTGTGTCGCAAACATTTGCGCGACAACTTTTCTTGCACGACGAAATTGTCTTCGTCACTTTTTCTTTTTCGCGAGATGAAACCTTTTGTCCCGCAAAAATAAAAATATATTTTTTAAATTTAGTTTTACGTTTTTGTATTTTGTAACAACGTGAATTGGTGTGACGATTCGTCGCGCAAAAATAAAATATACTTTATTTAAAATTAATTTTATGTTTTTTTATTTTTGTAAAAAAAATAAATTTGGTTTTTTTTTTTTTTGGGTAATAAAATGTAATGAAGAGAAATTTTTTTATATAAAATAATGTAAATGTATAGTACAAGAGAAATGTTTAAAATGTAATTAAGGAAGTAAAAAACTAATCAAACAATGTTCCAAAATCTACTTGGTCATCTGGCAAATGCAGCTCGGAGGTCTGGACGTTGTCGACAGGGGCAGAGGTATGGTGGCCATACTCGAGTTGGAGGGGCTCGGAGGTCGACGAGGGACCAAAATGCTGGATTGGAATGCTGGACCGAGCAAGGGATTCTAGAAGCACAAACATCTGACCCTTAAGCTTGGCCACCATTGCTGTCAAAGCAATCACCTTGTTTGACTGCGACGATGAACGGGGTCAAGGTTCCCGCCGCCGGGCATTCCTTATCCCTCAACAATATGTCCCTGGTCTCCTTCTGAGAGTCTGATCCAACGTCTTCGTTAGGATCTGAAACCCCGCATCATGTGGAGGATCCACACAGTAGAGCGGAGTATCATGAGGAAGTTGGGAGGCGGACTCCTGAAGAACCAACTGACTCTTCTCCATCATCGTCGTCTATTTAACATAACATAAAATATTAATTAAAACATTCATATAATAACCATGAAACTTGAATGCGTAAGATAATAAGTAAAATTAAAGAATACTTACATGAAGGGACTCGGCCAACTCATTCCCAGGTGAAACATAAATGTCACCAAAGACGTTGATCTCCGGGAATTTAGACCCTCCTTGAATTGAACAAGAGAAGAAAAATGTTAGTGCGAAAAAAAAAAATTAATATTGATGACATTTAAAATTGAATATAAACGATTTTATTATTACCCACCACCGCGCGCCCATCCTATATGAGAAGGGCCTGGAACCTGAATGGTGGAGAAGAGTCTTCTTGTTCCTATTGCCCTTATTTACTTTGGCCTTCTTCTGTTATACAAAAAATAAACGTATTAGTTGAAATTGAAATGAAATATAAAAAATTAAATAAACATTAGTAAGAAATGTGTAATAATTTTGAACTTAATATAGAAAAAATACCACATACTCGGCGCCTGAAAATGACTGCAGTGCCACTCCCAACTATCCTCCCGCCCCTCAAGCTCCTTCGGGCAACCCTCCTGAAGAGCGACTTGTGGATCAGCAAATGCCTGAAAATGGTGGTGCAAGTCGCTCTTCCACTGCTTGTACCTCTCAGCAAAGAGTCTGTTGACGTAAACCAATGACTCGTCGTCGAGGTCCTCTTAATTGTAGTTCGTCTACAATAAATTAATTACATACATTAAGTAATAGAAGTATATAAAGTTTGAAGGAAAAACAATTAAAAGGTAGGATACATACCGACAACTATCTGCGCACCTCCGTTTCATCAAGCAATGGGTCCAAACGATGTGACCAATGTCCTGGGCCAATGAGCTATGCAATTCCGCCGTTGGTGCAACCTGATGTCGCTCGTCGTATCCGATGTTGATACCATTGTTGGTCACCAGGGTGACCTTCCTCATGGAGACACCTCTGCCTTACGGCGTCAAGGCCACATGCCGAACGGCACCTCTTGGAAACACTCTCCCTTACAGCACCAAAGCCACATGCTGAATGACACTTCCTGGAAAGACCTCTCCCTTAAAGCGCGAAGGCCACATGCCAAACGACACCTCCTGGAGGCACTCTCCCTTACAGCACCAAAGCCACATGCTGAACGGCACCTGCTGAGACACTTCTTTCTTACGGCGCCGAAGCCATGAACGACACCTCATGGAGAGACCAGTCCCTTACAGCACCAAGGCCATGCTGAACGGCACCTCCAGGAGACAATTCTCCTTTACAGCGTCAAATCCATAGGTCGAACAGCATCTCCTATAGACACATCTCCCTTACGGCACCAAGGCCATGCCGAACGGCACCTCCCAATGACATCTCTTCATTCTGGTGCCAATGTCACATGTCAAACGACACCTATGGAAAATCCTCTCCCTTACGGTGCCACTGCCTCATGCCAAACAACACCTCCTAGGAAACTTCTCATTTACGGCAACAAGGCCACCTGCCGAACAACACCTCTAGAGACACTTTTCCCTTACGACGCCAAAGTCACATGCCAAACAACACCTCATCCCTTCTGCCCCCAAGGCCAAAATAATTCTCCTTATAGCGCTAACACTACACCATGCTCACCGAAATGAAGACTAACGACACAGTCTTTCGACACCATGCCTCTCACCAACGGCACCCATGTCAAACATCGACACTTATAGCAGCGCTTATAGCACCTACGACAACACATGCCTTCAGCAGTCGTCATGCGACTCAAGCTTCATGCCCTTCAACAACTACTATTTGGCGCTCTATTTGGTACCTTTGTGTTTAGTGATCGACAAGTACTGAGAACTGGCTCAACAACTCCTTATGGATGAGGCATATAAGAGAAAGCGAAGAAGAAGCTAAAGTATTGCTCGACCAATGCATTGAAGATTACAAGTCCCCAATCAAGAAATACCTCCTTAATAGTGAACTTGGGGGACTTTAGTATGTACAATATCTAGCCAAGCACTCCTAAGCCACTCTAAGAAAAGGGAAGGGAGTCCCACATCTATTTTTAAGAATACATTCATAAGATCATCTTGCAAAAAATTAGAGAAATCGAAAACCGTTTCGACATCCAATTGTGTTCTACAAAATCAATGAACACAGTGCTTCAAGAAAGTACAAATGATATTGGATTCAAGTTGTTTGTACAATATATGGCCAAGCACTCCTAAGCCACACCAAGCAAAGGGAAGGGAGTTCCACATCGACAAAACACCAGAGACTACCCTTCGCTTATAAAAGGAGACCTCTCTCCTTCAAGAAGGAAGAAAGAGCTTAGTGGGCTACTAGGGCTCCATATGGCTCAATGGGCCCTTATGGGCTAACCCATGAGACTATTTGCAGGCCCACGAATCCTTGGCCTTCAGCCAGATCCTCAGTCTTCCACCCTTGGCCCCTCGGCCCTCATCCTTTAACCCTCGGCCCTCAGCCTTCAGCCATGGCCTTCGGTATTCTTCCTCTTCTATTTGGTTCTAGCCCCATCTACAATGTATACACATATTTTCATAATGAGAACACACTTCTCTGTGGACGTAGCTCATCATTCGGGTGAACCACGTACATCTGTCTTCTGCATGCACGTCTATTTGCCTACCGAATGCTCTCACATACTAAGGGTCCTCACCTTCAACATCCACCTCATCTTTAAGTTGGTCTAATTACTACCTGTCTAGATTTTAGCACCAACACAATTGGATTTTTAATAGAGATGATCTTTGAATGAATATCTACAAAATACATGGTTTGGATTAGTAAAATACAATACGGAGTGGGCTCTACAAGGGTGCCCCTCAAATAAGTATTTAATTGATCCTTCAATAGAAGCTTGTTGATACCAAGATCAGCGACCAATAAAAGCTGAACACGTGGATAATGCAAGGCATTGGTATGGAAGCCCTCGACACCCACACCTACTGTTCCCAGTATAAAAGCACAAATTACCCACTGGACACGTGGCGCATCCACTGTGAATATCCACAGTCCCACATCGAAATTATATACAACTTGCACACCTCCCAAGGTTTATAAAAGAAGCACAATTCCCCAAAATGGAGATAATCTGAACTCTCGGCATACGGCCCATAGATCTGTTCATTTCGCTTACTAAATCCGTACTTACTTAAGCATCGGAGAGCCTTCGGCCAGTACTACACTAGTGCCCTAGTTCTTACTAAGCGGATACTCTTTTTGCAGGATCCACCTCCGTGAGGCCCAGAGGAATTCAAGGGCCCAGACATCACTAAGTTGATCCCAAAAGTGCCGAATCACTTTTTCGCATCAACAGTCTGGGGCCGTCTGTGGGAAGCGACCTAAATCGACCCATTATCCCTAGACACATGGGGACCACTTCAGTGCCTGTGTTTTTGCCGAAAGAAGGAGTGCCGTTAGGAAGGCAGAGCAGAGCTAGCCCAGTGCAACCCCCGTGCACCCCTTTCGGCAATTCGCCCATGATACAAACCACCGCCGAAGCCGAGCTTCTTGCCCAAATCACTTCTCTTTAGCAAGATATGGCTAAACTACATGAGCATAATAGCCTCCTTTCGTCCAAAGTAGATGAAACCCAGCAACTACTGAATTAGCAACAAACGCAAAACATTCAGACCACTCAGTGATCCTAAAGCCTGCAGACTTCGAGTAGGCAGAGGAAAGGTAAGAAGGGGGCAAAGGCAATTCCTGTGCCCTCCAAACAGCTAGTAGTCCCGGCACCTAAAAACAAGCCCCACTACCGAAGAAAGTTTACTCTGATTGCTGCCATCAGATTAATGATAAGGAAGACGAAAGGCAGAAATCTCCGATCATGGAGGATTTCGAATCCGAAGAGGTCCCCAGTCGAGAGCCCGTCATCAGACCCCTTTTCCAGGAAGTTCAGAAGATGGAGGATGACCGAACTCGCTCACAGGAGCCTGACTGGAGGATGCTTCGACCAGGACCATTCATCGAATGTATCAAGCATTCACGGCAGGACAGGGATGTGCAGCCACTGCACATACCATTCTACACCGGGGTAGAAGACCCCTTGACGCATCTCCATTCTTTCTAGTCTGCCGTGGGATGTAAAGGTCTCAGTGATAGGGGCAATGCCTACTGTTCCCATCTGCGCTTACTGGAGCGGCTTTAAATTGGTTCTATCATTTGGAACTAAGAACGGTAGACTCCTTCGATGAATTAAAACAGATTTTTCTCAATCACTTTACGATCCAGACAGATCGTCTGTATTTTGCCGTTGATCTGTACATGATTCGGCAGAGCGAAGATAATCCCCTGAGAGAATATGCTGCATGTTTTAGTCATGAATACTTAAGGTGTCCGAAAACGGATGACAGGGCAGCCTATGGCGCCTTCAAGAGTGGCCTTCGGTCCTTACACTTTCGGTACCTAGTGCACAGTAGCAACTGGTGCACCTATGATGAACTAATGAAACAAGCGGCAATTCACACTAAGGCCGAATACTTCAACTCAAAATCCAGGCCCTCAGCTCGACAGGAGGAGCCGGCGCTAAAAAATTATTTAGCGCAGGAATTACCATACGCTCCAGCCAAAAGAACCGATGAGTATTCGATAGGCCGCAAACGGAAAGACAACCATGAAGCTCGGCAGGGGCACTCAAAGAAAGGAAATGGAAAATTCGGTAGCAACGACCACCAAGCCTCCCTCCCGAATCATGACCTCGGTCAGGAAGTCTTCACTCTGCTGAACACCACTTATGAGGCTGTCCTAATGAACGAGGACGAGATAATAACAAAACCAACCAACCGAAAACCCAATCGGCAGGACAATTAGGATACTAGAAAATTCTGCCGATACCACCAGCACAACAGTAATAACACCGAAGAATGCATAAGCCTGAAGAATATTGTCAAGCGGTTGATTCGGGAAGGCAAGTTTGATCAATACATCGCCAGACCACCGCAAGCACCAACTCCAAACATGAATCGGCAGTTTAATTTGATTAGCACCATCAGCGGAGGCCCCACTCTGGCTGGTATATCCAACCGTTCGAGGAAGCAGTATGCTCGAGCCGCATAGTACTCGGCATCACAAATTGCTGAAGGTTCGGTGGGAACCCATCACATTCTCCGAGGAGGAAGAAGAAGGGTTCCTGTATCCGTATGATAACCCGTTGATCATCTGAGCTGAAATTGCCGACTACGATGTAGGATGAGTGCTGATTGATACCGGAAGCTCGGTAAATGTGATAGCCAGGTCAATTGCGTTCAGAGGAATGGGAATAGACGATAGCCAGGTCAATTGGCAGTTGACACCCCAACTTAGTTTCTCCGGGGACCTGGTCCAGCCAGTCGGCAGTGTCAATCTGCACATCACCATTGGCGTTGCCCCACGAAAAACGATGATATATGACCAATTTATCATTGTAGATTGCCCAACGGCATATAACATTATAGTAGGACAAACGACATTGACCAAAATCAAGGCACAACTTTCCCCCCACATGCTGCTGATGAAATTCCCAACCTGCAATTGCACAAGCAAGATCCGAGGAGACCAACTCAGTGCACGAACGTGCTATGCAACAACGCTAAAATTGATAGCTTTCAAACCTCCAAGGGAGACCATGTCTATCCAACCGAAGCAAAATGGTAACGGGCACATTGACGACCTGAGGGATGAAGCTCCAACGCCACATGCACAACCTGCTGAGGAATTAGAAATTATAGCCCTAAACGAAGACTAACCAGAATGGTTTGTAAAGATAGGCACCACACTCACCCCATTTTTTCGAGCAGAATTTATCCAGTTCCTACAGCATCATTCGGAAGTGTTCGCTTGGTCGTATGACGATACGCCGGGCATTTCCCTAGAGGTCATCAGCCACAACCTCTGCATCTCCCCCACTTACAAACCTATGCAGTAGAAACACCATTCATATGATGCCGAACGATATGAAGCCATGCGAACCGAAGTTGACAAACTCCAAGCCATCGGCTTTATCAGAGAGGTTACATACCCTGTATGGCTGGCGAACTCTGTAATGGTTCAGAAGGCGAAAGGTAGGGGCGAATGTGCCAAGACTTCACCGATCTGAATAAGGCCTGTCAGAAGGATAGCTTTTCGTTGCCTCGAATCGACCAGCTCGTAGACGCCGCTGCCGGTCATGAGCTGCTCAGCTTCATGGACACCTATTTAGGGTACAATCAGATGTTCATGCACCCTACCGACAGCGAGCATAAGACATTTATCACAAACAGGGGATTGTACTGCTATAACGTTATGCCGTTAGGCCTAAAAATGCTGGGGCAACGTATTAGAGGCTCATCAACCGAATCTTTGCAAAACACATTAGCAGTACTATGGAGGTGTATGTCGATGACATGTTGGTAAGGAGCAAGATTGTGGGGGAGCATCTACACAACCTATCCCTCATGTTCGGCATACTTAAAGAGTACCGAATAAGACTGAACCTGCCAAAATGCGCCTTCGGCGTATCCTCCGGCAAGTTTCTCAGCTTCATGATTAGTCAAAAAGGGATCGAGGCAAACGTCGAGAAAATCACGGCCATAATTGATATGGAGAAGCTAAAGACACAAAAGGACGTTCAGAGCCTTACTGGGCGTGTCGCTGCCTTAACCCGCTTCATTTCCAAAGCCACTGATAAGTGTGTACCGTTCTTTAAAGCCTTGAAAGGGGGCAAGCATTATGTCTCATGGACTGCCGAATGTGATAAGGCATTTCAATACTTAAAGAACTACATGAGCAAGGCACCTTTGTTGTCAAAACCCCTCCCAGGGGAGGTTATGTTTCTTTATCTTTCAGTATCCAGGACTGCAGTCAGCTCAGTATTAATACGTAAATCGGAGAAGGCAGAGCAACCGATCTTCTATGTCAGCAAAGCACTACAAAGCGCAGAGCTTCGGTACCCTCTCTTAGAATAGCTAGCCCTAGCGCTCATCATCTCAGAGCGAAGACTCTGTTCGTACTTCCAAGCGCACGAGATTATAGTCTTAACCAATCAACTGCTTCAGCAAGTGCTCCAGAGCTAGGAGAGTTTGACGTACAATTCAAGCTAAGACCCATGGAGAAAGGTCAGGCCGTCGCCGACTTCATCTCCGAGCTTACACCTTCGGTAACACCTGAGCCTGCAATTTCCCGAACTGATGCCGAAGAAACTGGCTAGCCGAGAGCTGTACATTTCAATCCTTTAATCCCCGTATAGATACTGCATGTCGACGGTTTGGCAAATCATCAAGGGTGTGAAGCCGGTTTAGTGTTAACTACCCCATAAGGAGTCAAGATTGAATACGCCCTCCGATTCAACTTCAGAACCTCCAACAACGAAGCAGAATATGAAGCTCTTTTGGCCGGCCTTCGGCTAGCCAAAAGCATGAGTGCAAAATAGATCAGCATTTACAGTGACTCTCAGCTTGTTGTGAACCAGGTAAAGGTAGACTTTGTAGCTAAAGACGCTTCAATGTCAGCCTATCTGTCATCAACACACCAATCCCTTCAAAAATTCCAGGCTTACGAGATTCGGCAAATACCCATGATAGAAAACAGTCACGCCGATGCCTTGGCCAAGTTAGCTTCGGCCATCAATGACAAGGTCAGCAGAAGGGTGCCGGTGGAGATTCTGTCTCAACCAAGCAAAGTAACTACCGAAGTATGTTCCCTATGGTATGAAGACATATGGATGTCCCCGACATATGCTTACCTAACGAATAGTACGCTGCCTAGCGACAAGTCCCAGGCACGGATCGGTAAGATCGGTAAGATATGCAGTCATCAATGATGTCCTTAAAAATGCAGCTACACAACACCGTATCTGAAATGCATCAATACTGAACAAGGGGACTACGTCTTTCGGGAAATCCATGGTGGAGTCTGTGGCGATCATTCCGGGTCCTGAGCACTGGCACACAAGGCATTTCGACAAGGATACTATTGGCCGACCATACATCAGGACGCAAATAAGTTGGTGAGGAAGTGTGACAAATGCCAGCGATTCGGCAACGTACCCCATATCCCTGCTGAACCATTGACGCCGATCGTAAGCCCATGGCCTTTCGCCGAATGGGGAAACTGGACTTAATTGGCCTAATGCCACAAGGTAAAGGCCAGGTCAAGTATGTTGTGGTAGCCGTGGATTACTTCACCAAATGGGTCGAGGTCGAAGCTCTGGCAACTATTATAGCAGCCAGAATGGAAGATTTCGTTTGGACTTACATTTGCTGTCGATTCAGTATCCCCTATGCAATTATCATCGATAACAGCAGACAGTTTGATTCAGACATCTTCAGACAATTCTGCACTCGCCTCAAAATCAATCTATTTTTCACATCGCCAACTCACCCCCAATCAAACAGCCAAGTCGAAGCAATAAATAAGATCATCAAGAAACTGTTGAAACGACAGTTTGACAACGCCAAAGGTGACTAGCTAGAGAAGCTTCCCAAAGCATTGTGGGCCATCCGGACATCCTTTCGAACATCTACTAGGGAAACCCCTTTTTCTCTCGCCTTTGGATTTGAAGCTGTCGTCCCCATAGAGATCAGCGAGCCTTCTTATCGAACGAAAAACTTTACACTAAAGGCAAATAAGGAAGCACTTGCTTTAAACCTCGAACTGATCGAAGAACGCCGAGCACAGGCCAACCTTCGGAACGAAGCCTACAAGCAGCGTGTCTCTTGGTACTATGACTCAAGGATCAAACCTCGATCTTTCCAAATCGGGGACTGGGTCATGCTCAAGGTCTCTTTGGCAACCAAAAATCCCCAAGAAGGAACCCTCAGACCTACTTAGGAGGGACCCTATGAAGTCATCGGCATCCTCTGATTTGGTACCTACCGACTGAGGGACTCCAATGGAAAGACCCTTAGTCACCCATGAAACGTTGAACATCTGAAGTATTATTTTAAATAAAGCTCACCGGCCCACGGTAGGTTAAAGTTGTAAAGCAATGATCTATATGTATTCTTGCCTTCGCAATATTTAATGAAAAGCCTTTCGCTCAATCGTTCCTTAAAAACCTTCTGGTTATTTATTCAGCCATTGGCGACTAAAGGGTACGGTAGGCACCATCATAAGAGTAATAGCCAATGGTCCCAATACTTGTATAAAAATGGAGCAGCCCTGAAATATTTATTTAACCCTCGGTAGATAAAGAAACGTTGGGATTTATTGCCTATTACAGGTGAGAAACTCTTACCGAATAAAGGATCACATCAAGTTCTAATCATATATTAGCCTTCAGCAGTATAGGTTTTCATTAGCTCTCAGCAACAAAATAGTTAAAACGTAAATCCTACCGATCTCATTTTCACTTGAAATTGTCTCTTCAAAAGGCTATCCCGACTATTTATTGACAGGAGACATGTCAAGCCTTTGGCAGACAGTTATAAGATTGGTAGTGTGCATTGCCCAAAAATATAATAATAAATAGAGGAAAAACATTCATAAAAAAGAATGCCGATTAAAATTAAGATGCCTTTGCATCACGGTGTTCGGAATTGTGTCGCCTTGTGGCGAGTACAAAAAAAAAACAAAAAAAAAAAACAACAACAACACTAGGATTTCCAAGGACGAAGTCTAGGCAGCAGCATTGTTCTCGGCAGGATCAGCCGTATCTGTCGTTCTGGCACCCTAGCCTTCATAGTCCTCGATCATCTCTTCGGTAACGCCTTCCGGCAGAGGAGGAGGATCGACGGCAAAGTTGAGGTTGAGCTTCACTAAAGGGTTGAACGGCTTGAAACGGTAGACCAGATCCGCCATCTCCAAGCCCACCTCCTTGTCCACAAGGGCAGTAAACTCGTCCGAAGAATAGTATTGCCTAATTGCCTGCTGGACAGCTATATCAGCCTCGGCAGCCTTCGACCATTCCATCTCCTCCAGCGCCACCTCTACAGCTCCCTTGGCAGCCTCGGCATCTCTGGCAGCCTGTATGGCCACTTCTAAGTTCACCTTCATCTCAGACAATTTGACCTTGGCAGCCTTCACTTGCCGTTCGAGGGCCTCTTGTCTTTGACTATGTTGGCATGCTCGTGGAAAGCCTTGCCAGCTTCCGCAACCTTGGAACGACTATCCTCATAGGCCTTCTTGGCACGTTGAACAGCCGTAATGGCCCGTTTCATGCACAGCCACATGTCCATAGAAGCCTGCAGAAGAAAAGAAAAATCCCCGTTAGCCGAAGCATACAATCAAGTGGTATTAGACAAAGAACATACACCCACTTATCAAGGCTTGGAGTCGAAAAGCACAACCAGCTTCTTCTCGAATGACCTTCTTCAGAAGTTCCTCTATCTCTGATAGCTCCACTTATCGAGGCTTGCAAACTGAACCATCTTCGATGGGCAGGCAAGGGTAACAGGCTCGGTAGGTCCCTCTTCATCCTCCACTGAAAAAACAGCCCTCGGTTGCACGGAAGTCCGATTACGCTTGGGTACTGGTTGGGCTTCAAGGTCCACAAGCTGCGGCTGTTTCCTAGAGGACTTGGAGGCAGCCCCAGTATCCAACCCACACTGGGGTATTATTCAGCTCCCACCCCGCGCTCAAGTATTAGTTCAGCTTCGAGCTACCTCAGATGGTCGGCAAGTGTCTGGTTATCCAGATCAGCCTTCGTCGTTCCAGGAGAAGCCAACGGTAGTGGCTGCCGTTGCTTCTTCTCCTTCATCCCCAACAAGAGACGTCTCTTTGAAGGTTCCGACATTTTCTTAGCCTCGGCAGATGCCCTGGCGTCCGTCACTGAGCAAAACAAAAAGGGAAATGAAATTCGTAAGGCAACCAATTCTTAACGAATAAAACCACATAATCGATAAAGAACTTACTCTCGGGGGGGTCGGCAACTTGTGCTTTCACCAGATTCTTCGTGAAAAGGAAGCTAGGATAAATACTGTCAACAGCAAGAACCTTCAACTTGACTCGCTCGATCTTCCGAATGTCGAACTTAGAAGAAGTCGGTTGCTTCAACTTGCCTGCAGAACATGCGGAAAAGAATGTTAACAGAATGTAAAAAAAAAAAAATTCTCGCCGAACAACGTGCCGATTCACCTACCAGCTATTTGAAAGGTTATGGGTATGTGATGCTGGACGGGCCTGTTCGAAGGCGACTCCCAATCGCCGGACAGAAGGACCCGCTAATTCCTCCACGACTTCTGAGAAGTCGGTACGGCCCTAATGAAATGGCCACGCTCGGAAGCTCGAAGGCAGTTTGCCTGAACCCAACCTCCATGATCAGCGCACTTTGACTTAGTGACGCTGTATAGATACGACAACTGCTCGTAGATTGGCTCCCCCTCTTTGGCAATCACCCCTATCAGGGCCACCCAGAAATTGGGGTTGTATTAACCCTGTGCGTAACCTAACTGGGACAGAATCCTCTGAACGGGAGGCTACAGCGGTAGGCGAACCCCGTGCTGGAGCATGTCGGTAAAAAAGACAACATCCCCATCATCGGGGTTGCTCAGAGATTCGGTAGGCCCAAGGATTCTCTATTTTGCTGAATCTGGGATCAGATACTCGGCACGATATTTGGCTAGCTCCCGTTTGGGTATTTTGTTTGGCTCCAAATAATCTCACCAAACAAATGCACCATCGGCTGCCCTAAAAGAATCCGAGGGTTACCCCGGTGGACTATTGTGACAATCAGCCGAACCAAGGATTCGGTAGCAGCATCCCCACGGCCGGAAGTGAGGGTTTTCGACTGATAACTAGCTTGTTGTTCAAGTGCCCGAGTATCCCTCATCAGGAACTCGCAGTACTGGCTAGCACTGGCACTTTGGGTGCCGTACAACACGGTAGCCAAAGGCGCCGGTTGTCCCATCATAAGCCCCTTTCCTTTGCCATGGGTAGGAATGAGATGCGCTCTCTCACCGACAACCTCGATTTCAGTGTCTTCACTATCGGCACTGCCAAAGCTCAGTGCCTCACTACTAGTGCCCTGCCGATCGTCCGATGACTCTCCATCGAATGCCTTGGGTTCACCATCGTATCTGGACTCACTATCGGACATCTACAAGCAAAAAGAAAAAGAAAACTAAATGTCATGCGTTTAATTAAACTACCGATGCCTACAGTCAACACTACCTACGGTAACTAGATTACCGAATGCATTTCATGACATGGAAAATAGTTTATCTCATGCCAAAGGAGTACGATAAGATGTGGAAAGGAAAGGAGAACGACCAAAGTCCCTTGTTTTCTATGCCGAATACACTCGCCGGAAATCGCTTAAGCTGAAAATCGATCGATATGCCAAAAATGATCACCGAGAATCGCCCTTTTCTCTAAAGCTCTCGAAGTCGCTATCATAGCACAAGTGACTCTCCACTCTGAAGTCACCCCTATTAATAGGCGAAAAACCTCTCCACTCTGAAGTCACCCCATTAATAGCACAAGTGACTCTCCAACGACACACCTCGAAAAACCAAACGGCGCCATTAATACCCTGTTCTGCATGCATGTTTCGACATGTGGCATCAATAAGGAGGACGGCAGCTCATACGAATGGCACAGAAAACCAGGCACCGTCCAGACCTGACGATCTCGCTTCCCAATGAAGCGTGCAACCCATAAACTCCCGAAGGGCGATCTCACAAAAAAATGGCCGAAAGGATCGAGCTGAAGCCAGTGACTTTTGGACTACTCACATCTCATCGGATCCAAAGATTGTCCTCTCTCCATAGGAAGATGGCACTTGGTTCCATGGCCCAACAACACATACCGAACGGTGTCATCCTCCCAACGGCAACCAGCGGTTGCCGAGGAATTGATCAAGTCCTAACTGAGAATCTCTTACTTAGAGACATGGGGGACTCCTATTGATACCAAGATCAGTGACCACTAAAAGCTGAACACTTGGGTAATGCAGGCATCGGCAGGGAAGCCCTCGACACCTACACCTACCGTTCGCAGTATAAAAGCACAAATTGCCCACTGGACACGTGGCGCATCCACTGTGAATATCCACAGTCCCACATTGAAATTCTACACAATTGCACACCTCCCAAGGTTTATAAAAGAAGCACAATTCCCCAAAATGGAGATAATCTGAACTCTCGGCATACGGTCCATAGATTTGTTCATTTCGCTTACTAAATCCGTACTTACTTAAGCATCGGAGAGCCTTCGGCTAGTACCAAACCAGTGCCCTAAGTCTTGTCGAGCAGATACTCTTTTTGCAAGATCCACCTCCAAGAGACCCAGAGCAATCCGAAGGCCCAGACATCACTAAGTTGATCCCAAAAGTGCAGAATCACTTTTCCACATCAACAAAGGTCTTTGTATATATATATATATATATAGTACCAGTAGCATTAGAGTAGCAATCATGAAGATAATTAAATGAAAATAATGCAATGATGAAAATAATGAAAGTAATGCATAAATAAGAGTACTTACAAAAAATCTTGATTAAAAGATTTTGTTGATAGAAAGTAGCACTCATATTTTACAAGTAGAGTTTTCTTCGAAGGTGATTCAGAGAAAACTTTAAACAGAGAGACTAAAAAGTACATTCTGCCTTTACTCTATCCAAGAGGCCTCTATTTAAAGATCCAATCTATTGAAGCGTCAGTAGCATTGGATGCTTGAGAATCTTGACTATTGGGGTACAGGTCTTTTGACTATTGCTTTAGGTCTTGCTTTAACTGTAGAGACACACGACTTCAGAATATTATTCTTTTACTTTGGCTTTTTTCTTTTCTTTCACGCCTGCTTTTCTTTTAACTTGTCTTTTACTTCTGCTTTTCTCCTTTTACTAGTCTTCATTGAGATCGTATGGATCTTGACTGTCTGGGTAATCTGCCCATCTGAACTTCTGAGTTGACTCCTTTTGACTGGAAGATGAGGCTTGAGATGAATGAGACTGAGGAGAGGCATCCTTATTATCATCCATTTGGGAGGCTTGAATCATTAGTTGTCTTGCTAATTCTTTAAGTTCAGCCTTTGACTTGCCCTCAATTGATAATGATGAATGAGATGCTCCTGAAATAGAAGGCTTCTAAGGAACCTTGACTGGGAGAAATTCATGGTAGACTTGGTCAATAATTCTTTCAGTCTTGAATTTATCCCACCATTTTACTGAGATTTTTCTTAATAAGATTCTCGATTGAAGATTGACTTGATAGGACCATTTGAGGATCCAATGGACTTTATATTTGGCAACAAAAATTAATAGGACTGGGAAAAAATTGTCTTCTTCTTTGAATTTGTATTTAGTGGAGAAATAGTTGACTGAGTCGTTGAGATTAGGAGGTAGAATTTCAATGACTGGACCATGCTTTTCCCACCAAGAAAGAAAACAAAATGGGAAAGAGCATCGAAATTTACTATCAAAGTTGACAAACAAAGAGTGACTGAAGTCTTCAGTTTGATGTAAGAAAAGAACATTCCATGCTTCAATTTAATCATAATAACTATACTGGATTTTTGATTGAAGGGTTTTGAGAGAGCAGGGGCGATCACCTCAATCAGATTGACTAAGGATTCTATGAATATACATGGAGTGGTAAAGAATAATTTCTGGGTTATTTATGTTTTTAATTTGTTGAGGGATGAAATGGAAATGGGGGGCCAAGGGTGGGGGGGCGGCGGTTTGTAGGATTGGAAAGATAATTGTAGCAGGGTTCCATGGTAAAAAGGTTGGTGTTACTTTTGGGGGGATAAGGAAAAGGTCTTTTTTTATGACTAATGGGTGACTGGGTTGAATGTGGAGTAGAGACTTGAAAAGGATCATAATTGGAAATTAAGGCTGATTGGTAATTAGGACAAATACTACTAGCAGTGGATCCTAGGCTGGTGAATCTGTTGGTGATTTGAATAGGTGAGTGTCCGGGGTAGGGGACTATTTGGAAGGGCTCTGTTTTGACTGGGTTCATGGAAGCTGGGTGGCTTCTGACTGATTTGTCGTCTTGTTTACTTGGTTCTTTGCTTGCCATTTGTTTCCCTGTAGAAATTCTCGGGTAAGAAAATCGGGAATACTATTCTCACTTCCTCGCAAATTTTCAATTTCAAAATAAAAAAATACTTAGAATAGCTTGCCACCGTACAAAAATTTGTTTGGATACAATATTTTGAACATCTTTTTCTAAAACATGTTTAGCACTTTCACAGTCAACTCTTATTAAAAAAAATTGATTAAGTAAATCATCTTGAAATTTTGAAATACATAATACAATAGATAGAATTTGTTTTTTAATAGTACTATAATTACTTTGTGACTGAGTCCATACTCCAGAATGGAATCTAACTATTTGTTCTGTTTGACTAGGAGAGACTCATTGTTTGAGGATACCTCCATAACCAATTTCAAAAGCATTGGTTTCGATAATTTTGAAGGAATTGACTGAAGGAATAACAAGATAAAGGCAAAGTGTTGACATGAATTTTGATTTGTTTGACAATTTCTGTATGAGTACAAGTCCAAGGAGGAGGGTTACTTTGGAGTCTGTCAAATAAAGGTTTACATTGTTTTCGCAAATTCTGATAAAAATCAAAGACATAGTTAAGAGATCCTAGAAACCTTTGAAGTTGAATTTTGTCAAGAATTTGATCTGGAAATTTATCAGCAAATTGGATGACTCGATCAATTGGACTGATTTGTGACTGACAGATATTGAAACTAAGAAATCTAATGTTGGTTTGGAATAACTTGATCTTTTTAGCGAAGACAACTAAACCATTCTTCTTGACTATTTGAAGGAATTTGTACAGGTGTTTCCAATGTTGTTCTATTGACTGAGAAAAAATGAGGACATCATCAATGTAAACTATGGAGAAATCACTGAAAGGGTTGAATACCTCATTCATTATATTCTGGAATTCAATAGGCGCATTTTTTTAGGCCAAAAGGCATGACATTCCATTCATAGTGACTGAATCGGGTGACAAAGGCGGTTCTATATCAATCTGACTCTTGGATTTGAATTTGCCAAAATCCACTTTTCATATCAAATTTATAAAAAATGACTGCTTTATCTAATCTATTGATTAAATGTCCCTTGTTGGGAATTGGATATCGAATCCATTATAATACCGTATAAAGGGGTTCATAATTAATAACTAATCTTGGGGCTCCTCTTTCTAATTTGGCTTTTTTTTTAACATAAAAGGCTGGACAGGACCAAGGTGACTTGCTTTTACGTATTATCCCTTTTTTTAAGTAATTCTGCAATTTCTTTTTTGCAAAATTCCATGACTTCTTGACTCATTTGGATTGGTCTTTCTTTAGTGGGAATATTTTTTTATTAAAGGTTTTGACGTAAGGAAGGCTCACTACATGTTGTTTCCTATGCCAGAAGGCATTGGGGAGATTAGAACAAATTTCTTGCTCTAATTTTTCTTCAAATTTTTGAATTTGTGACTGTAAAGACTTATCAGTAAGCTGTTGTTCAATTCTCCTGAATTTGACTTCTTCTTTAAGAAAATCTAGTTGCTTATTTTTATTCTGGATTATTTTGACTGTTTTTGAAACTGCATTTTTCTGCAAGGCTTTTAAATTATTTAACTCAGGTTTTGTTAGAAATTCAAATTTGACTTCTTCTCCCATATGGGTAGACGTGGCTTTGTCATATTCTACTTGGAAAGGATATAGGAGAGCTATGAATGGTAGACCAAGGATGACTTCGTCTGTAATATTTTTAACTAAAACGTAAGAAATTTTGAAACATATTTTATTTTGAAAAATATGGGCTTTTGGAATTTCATAATCTAACTGAAGTGGTTTGCCAGAGGTAGTGCCTAACGTTTCTTTTCACTTTTTGTAATATTTGGTGGGGATCACTTCTTCTCGTATACAATTAAGGTCGGCTCCTGAATCAAAAGAGCTATTTTGTTTAACTCAAAATTTTTTATAAAAATAGTGACTTTAGAGTACCATTTTCTAAAATTTATTTGTTTTATTAAATTAATGGCTGCTTTATCTCTGCGTGAGGGTTCCTCATCTCAATTTACTGGGCTTTCAGATTGACTATGGGAATCAGACTTTCTTTTTTCCATTAAACTAATTAAATCTTGTTTAATTTCGTAGTTTTCATTTTGTAACTTGTGACTCATCTGTCTTAACTCTAGTCTCTCTTTTTTGACTGCTTTTACTTCCAATTGTAAATCTTGTAAAGTTACTTCTTTTCTTTTGTTGAATTTTTCTAAGGTACTATTTAGAATTATTTTTGGGGGAATGTCATTTCTTCCTGACTAAATATTCTGATTTTAATTCTGGATTTTCTACTTTACTAATTAAATCAATTAATAATTCTTCTTGCTCTTCTTGTTTTGTAAGGACTTTTATTGACTTAGTTAAGACATTACAACAATTATCTTTACAACCAAATTGGACTTTTGGGGAACTTGATTGAGAATATGAGGAACTATAGTCTGCTGAACTTGTTACTTGGGTCTCGATTTCACTAGACTCATAGTTTCTTAATTCTAACACCTTAATTAATTGGGCTTTTTCTTCGTATGTGATTTTCAATTGTTTGATTGTGTCTTTAACTTTACATTCATAGCATAATGACCATGTTTTTTACAATTCCAGCACTCAATTTTTCTTTTTCTTGTCTCTTTTCAGTGCTTTTGACCAATTTTTGCGAGGGTTAAATTTCTTTTTACTGTAAAATTCATCATTATGTCCTAAGGACTGTTTTTTACGTGAATAATGCCTATTTTTACTAGTTTGTGGGTCATTGTAACTAGTCTTGGCTTTTCTAGAGGGAGGAATAGATATTAAACTATATTGTTCACAAAAGTCTCCTAATTCATATTTAGCTAAATTTCTTTTTGATTGAATTTGTTTACCTATTTTCATGTCAACACACATTTTCATTCCTACTTGGTTAATTATACTGATAATATTTCCATAAGTTAAATTATCGAAATCTATGTGACCCTGATCATTACTTAGAACTTTTCGTATCTTGTGAGCAAACAAATTAAGAAGACCATTAATAATGGTTGGTTACTATCATCTCTTAACATAACTCTAGAAATAAAGACATCTTTATACCATATGAAATCACTTAATTTGGGACATCTGAGATTACTGAGCTGGTCATGGATTCTAGCAGTAATATTACTAGGTGTTCCTAGAAAGTGTTCAATTATGGTATACAGTAAAGTATTGACTCTGTCTTCTATTCCTGTACCTAATCGTTCATCAAAAATAGGGAGACCTTCTTCATTTAGTTTCACTGCATGTGTGATTTGTAGTCTTGACTCTTCAGTTAAGTGCTTGTCCCACCAAGAACGTAAGGTTCCGATGAATCCTGTTTCTAAAAGAGGAATAATTTGACTGTCAGAAATTGTGATTGGTTATATAACTATTGGCTACCGTAGACATGTTTTGAAGTTTATTCAAGATTTCTTGCCCTAAAAGACCATCAATATTCCATTCGTATAGTTTATCAGATGAGACTGAGAATTGACTCTGAGAATTTCTTTATTCAAACTGGATGTTAGGAGGAGTTGGTTTGGGGTACCAATTTTTTGTGAGACTAGTGAGATTGACTTTGTTTCTTAGCCTATTAAGTTTCAGATCATTGGTCATTTCTAAATTTTTAAAGGCGTTTTCAATTATTGATATATTACTGGAGTTTGTTTCATTACTGGTTATGGACTCGGCTTCAGATGAATTGACTAAAACAGAGAATTCTAGGATTTTAAGACTAAAAGGCTCAGGCTTTTCTTTAACTGGAGTTAGCTGTTTAAGCATTTCTTCAATTTTTACCATTGTGGGAGTGGTCTTGAGGGTGAAGCTTGACTTTAAATCTTGGAATTTTACTAGAGGTTTTTCTCTTTGAGACTTAAGGGATATTTGTTGAGGAATTATTTTGTCAATTATTGTTTCTATTTTGTCTAATTGTTTTCCAATTACTATCAGACTTTGGTTTGTATAATTATTTTGCTCAATTAGTTTTTTGTCATTCAGTTCTGGAATTTTGAAAGTACTGGCCTGGAGTTTAACATTTTTATGGGTGATAACTATAGTTTCGACCGAGAGGCGACTGGTAAAACTTCGGTGTTGTCTTCTTTTTTTCATTTTTCTTGGGTTAAAGTTTTTAATTCTTTGGACAAGTAGTGACTTTCAACAAAATCAAGGTAAAATATTTCTGACTTGGTGTTTTCCATGAAATTTGTCCATTCATTAAAGATTTTCTGCGGCATTTAGATGACTGTCTAAAATTTTCCAATGAAGTTTGAATTCTTTGTTGAGGGTTCATAACTGGTTGTCTACTGGAATAGCTTCGGCTTCAAAATCAGTTTGTGCGGGATAATCTGGGGAATCTGATTTCTCATATTCTTTTACTGGTTTTTTTTTACCGTAACAAGGGTGGTTGACCTGGGAGGTTTTCCTTAAAGATTCTAATTTTAAATCAATTAAAGTTTTTTCTAACTCTACGTCTCTTTCCAGAGTAGAGGAGGAAGTTGTGAAGGAATGTCTAGCAGGAGTATGTTTAAAGGATTGACTAGGTGTTGGGAGCTGTTGTATCTAGAATGAGGACTTGTGGGGCTGGTTTCCAAAATTTATTTTTACTGTACCGTCTAAATATTGTTGAATATAATCCAAATTACTCAAATTATGCTGAATAGGAGTGGGTTGATTTTTTGTTGTTAGTGATCAATCTAGGGGTAGAGTTACTTCCGACGACTTAATTGTATTGGGGACTCTTATATTAGCATCGGCTGTACTACTTTGAATAAGCAGGGTTTGGTCTTTTGGATTTTTATTAAGAGCTTGGAAATTCATATTGGTTCCGGTAACTTTATAATAAATTCTATAGACTAAGGCAAGAGGTTGGGTACCTGGTAAGACTTTATACCCTGAAGTTTTAATATTTAATTCAGAGTTTTTAGCATGTGGGGATCACTAAGGCTTACTGTGAAATCTGGGTAACAATCAAAGTGAATTGGACCATTAAACACGCTTGACTCTATTATTCCTAGGGTACTATCACTAAAGTTGGTAAATCTGGCATCACGTAGACAAAGAAAAATAGAAGCATTTAATCCTAACCTGGTAAGGATATTTTTGGAAAAATAAAAAAATCTAGTCCTAGTACAAGCATACACCGAATGCAGGATAAGTGTTATCCAACTTAGACCAAGTTAAGCAAAGCCAAGACAATCCCTAAGCACAATCCATACCAAAACAATCCTGAGTAACAAACGAGGTCATGAGTCATAAAAACACTTTCATGTGTTTTTCCAAAAATAATTTTTTTGAAGTTCTAGTAGAAGGGCTTCTAACAAAAAATGCTTATGAGTCGAAGTGTTTTTCTAGGAGGACTCATATTTAGTCCGATTTACAATTTAAGTCTAAAATCTAACGAAACCGAATTGGACCACTTATTAAAAGTAATCAATACCTTATGGCCCACATTATTTTGCTTGAGAAAAATCTGTGCAGTCTACAGTAAGCCTGGTGTCGAGGCCCAAAAAATCTAAGGTTGGGCCCAAACATATTTCTAACCCAGTACAACACTTAACTGGAGCCTAACTGGCATACACAAGAATTTGTTGTACGCACTTGCAGAAGTTATGGGCCACATGCCATGCCAAGCAAACACATAACCCGCCACGCAGAAAGGCCAAAACAAGCCCATAAAGCATATTGACTCTGTGAACCCAAGCTTACTGACATGCTAAGTGCCATTTGGCCCGGCCATAGCCCATTACAATGCGGTAGAACTCGAGCATAAGCACGCCAAATAGCACGCAACGTCAAGCGAAAGACCTTTATTTTGACACCAAGTCACGCTACAAGCTTAAGTGGGCCCAAGCCACGCGAATGGCTGGGGCTTGCTAAGCAAGTTGTGGTATGGATGGAAGTTTTGGGTTACTTGGAAGCATCAAAACTCAAGCCCATTTTTTGAGCCCAAATATATGGGTAAGCAAGAGAGATAGAAAAGTGGTCCAATGCCTTGGGAGAATATCCAAAGGTCTGCAACATTTAGAAAAATCCTACATCAGCTAAGACATCCATCACCTTGTCAAAAAATCAAGCAAATAAGCTACTTCCAGTAGTTTGACGAAACCAAACTCACAGGCTGCTGGAAATAAAATGCCAATGACCCAATACCTTAGAAAAAAGCCCAGCCCTGCACCTTATAAAATATCTAGCATCGTATCTAGTGTTGTCAAAAGCTTCAGAACCAAGTCAAATGGTAAGCCATTGCAAAAACCAAAGGAAATTCATATGCGCAAGAGGAATACCCATTAGACTAATGCCCCTACCCATTTTTCTTTCTTCTGCAAGCTCTAATAGGAAAACCAGGGAGAAAAGTGAGTGGTGCCTCACCCACATGAAGAAGTCCAGCTGCGTGAAGATCTTGGAACCCTAAAAAGCTTCATCCCTATGCGCTCAGGCTGGGAAAGTTTCATCAAATAAGATTGAATGGAAGAAAGTGAAGGAAAAGGGAGAGGGTAGCTTGATAAAATTGAGAGCTCCAGCGCCTATAAAAGGAGGCACCTTCTACCCAGCAAACAGACCATCCAGGAGTGCGACCAAGCTTTTGTCGAGCAATTGAAAATTTACTCAAGATACCCCATTCTCTATTTCCATCTCTCCCTCTCTTCCTTAGTCAAAATCACCACCACCCCCCCCCCCCCCCCAAAAAAAAAATTCTCTCTCCCCTTACTCTAAACCTTCATTTCCATGAGAAATTCAAACCCTTTCTCTGTAGTGCTAAACTTGTGAAAGCTTAGCTCCCATACCACAAGCTTCTCAAGTCAAGCCATATTACTAATTGTCACATTCGTCTGGTTTATTGGTGAAAGGGATCCAAAGTGTTTTCTAAGGCTCCATGAACCTTTCAAAACACTCTTTGAGCATGGTTCTCGAACTCAGACACAGGGGAAACTTTATCTATCTTATCTTTACAGCAACCTAAGCCCATTCGTTAGGCTGCTGGAACAAAAAGACCCCTACACCTGGGCATGGTGCAATTCGGCCCAATTCTCAATCAAAATCTAAATTGAAACCGCTAATGTTTACTTGGTCCGATTCAGTTTGAGTTTTAACTAAAATGCCAAAGAAAACCAGACCAATTCAGACCGGTTTAGGTCCAGTTCGGTGTCGATTTTCATGGTTTGAACCGGATCTTTAGCCTAATTAATATTTTTACAAAAAGCAATGGAACAACATATCTTAGTAACCAAAAGTAAAATAAAAGAATCACAGATCATTGACTGCAATGGGAGATGGGCGATGGGCGATGGGCGATGGGGCAAGAGGGAAGATAGATGAGCAATGACGAAGAGAGATCGGCGATGGGCGATGGTCGATAAGTGAGTGATGGGCGATGAACACAAAGAATGAGAGATGAGGGAAAATGAATGTTGCGGCTAGGGTTTAGGAAAATGTTGGGTGGTAGTTTATTAATGCTTGGAATCTAAAATTGGTACTTAGGTGACGAGCGGTAAATTTAAATGTTATTCAAACAGAGACAACAATATTCACACACTTTAAAACTTGACCAAATATAATTATAACTAGTCAACTGCTAGTCATGAAAATCATAACTAAGAACGCACACACAGAGAGCATAACAATCTACACCTGTAAGCCTAAAAGATTATTGGTGACAACCTAGGCACTGAAAAGGGTCCGTCAATCTAGACATCCCCTGTGCTAGCAATAACTATAGTAAAAGTGTGTGAATACATCATAATCAAATAAACAGCAAATATCAGATAATGATGACTAGTCAACCACAAGAACACAAACCCAGAAATGCATGAACATCATGCGATGACTAGTGAACTGTCAAGAACACAAACCTAGAAAATAACGAAATTGCAAACCAGAAAATTGTTCACCCAGAAACCCACCACTGGGAAGAACTGGGGGTCATCAACCGACCAGACAATCCATTAAGCAAGGAAAATTCTTACAAAGAAACTCAAGTATGCTCAAAAAATTCAAGGTATATTTAGGAAGATAAGCTGTACCTCCTTTGTGCAATCTTCTTCTCCAACTGAGCAATGCTAGCAGCTTAGTCCTTAATGGAAATGGCAACTCCTTCTTTAGCTCTTTCATCCCATGACACCAATTAGCCAGCTCAAACTCGAACAAAAACCAACAACTTGGATTCAAGGAAAAATAACCAATTTATTCAAGAAACCAATCTTGAATCTAACCTAGATATATATGAGAATGTCTTTGTTCTAGCTAGATGCAGATTTCATATTTCAAAAGCAGTTTTCGAAAATCAATTTAAAAAACTCATAGATGAAAATGGTGGTTTTCTCTTGAGGAAGAAGAGCAAAAAGTTAACAAAAACCTTTTCAAAATCTCACCTCAAAAGTGACGGCTGCCAAATGAGGAATCAATGAGCATATACCCAAACATTTCTAAGTCAGAATAGTCTACATGGCAGTTGAGAAAATTCGTAGAATATGACAAAAAGGTTTGTTAGGATCTAGCTGGAAATCCTACTGATACAAAAGATGACTAGTCATACGAAAAACAAGATGACTAGTCATAATTTTAAGAATTCTAATGGATGAAATACACAAATTACCTTTGTCAATTTGACTGATCCTCCATAAGATAGCAGCCAGATAAGAATACTTATAGCAAACTATTCTTAATCTAAACTTGAGCTTGGGTAATTACAATGTATTTCCTATTACAATATTATTTAGGGAAGCAAAAAAGAAAAACTTAAAAAGCATAAACTTAACAGAATCTTCCACCAAAAAACAAATAAAGGGTTTGGAGTTGGGCTTACTGGCTTACAGTAGTATTTGGGTTTGAAGAAAGATTAGGCTTGGAGAATAAATTGGGTTTGGGCTAATATTATATATATAAGACGGTCCAGTTCGGCCCGATTCGGTTTTTTCATTATAAGAACCAGTTTTTGGTTCGCTTTTTGCTCAACTCAATCCAGTTTTTTCATTTTTTTAAAGCCAAATTCAGCTCTATTTTCTGGTTTTCGAGTTTGATTGCCACCCCAGTCTATAGGGTAGAGGCTTTTGGATTTTTCTACTACTTTTCCTGCCTATATTCGTCATAACGTTTCTTCTTGTCCTCAATCTTTGGTTTTGTTTGTGAATTAATACGCATAAACAGAACTAAATTTTTATTTTTGTTCTTTTTGGTCTCTAAACTGTTAGAGATGTTGGTACCGTAACTAACCGAGCAACTAGCTAGGCTAGATCATCCATGTGCCATGCCTTGAGAGGTCATCACCTTAGCCAAAGAAGCATTATCACAAGTCACAACTCTAAGCAAAGCAAAAGGAGTCCCATATCAGAAAACTACAAGAGATGGAGACTCCCCCTCACCTATAAAAGAAGACTACTCTCTCCAGAGAGAGGGACACTCTCTTCTGGATCTCATGACTGGGTTGGGCTTCTCACTTGTTATCTTTATATTTGGGTCCAACCCCTTGTACAAATGTAAAAAAACATTATCATAATGAGAACATCCTTCACCCAACTCTTCACACATATGCTCGTCTTCTGTATATTTATCGCTTGCCCAACTCTTCACACACATGCTGAAGGTCCTCACCTTCACCCATCATCCATCATCCACCATTCCACCTCCATTTAAGTTGACCCTCCCTAAAAGAGCATAAACAAGAGATTAATGGGTGTGATCACTACAAAATTATACGCTTTGCGTGACGAAGAGGATTTCGTCGATCAAAGTCACATTTAGTCGCACAAATTTCAGCGCGACAAAATATTCATCACGCACAATCCGTCGCCCAAAGAGCGTGAAAAAAGACTTTGCGCGACCAAGTTTCAACATTGGTCGCGCAAATCTAAGTGACGGGGTTGGCCATCGTTGTACCAAAGGTTTAGGGACGACACAGTTGTTCGTCGCACAAACCTTTGCGCGACGAAACCATATTCGTCGGAAGTATATTTGAGCGACGAACAGTATTGCGCGACGAAATATTTATTCGTCGCACAAAATGTTTTCGCGAGGCGAATATCTTCGTATATTTTGTAGCGCAAAATATTTTCGCGAGGCGAATATCTTCGTCGTGCAAGAATAAATATATGTTTCATCGCGCAAACTGTTTTCACGAACGAATATCTTCGTTGCGTAAGAATAAAAATATGTAATTCAAATGTTGTTTTTAGTTTTTTTATTTTGTAAAATGTGAATTTGCGCGACAAAATATATATTATTTAAATTTAATATTAAGTTTTTTTTTATTTTGTAAAAAAATTAATTTGGCTTTTTTTTTTTGGGTAAAAAAATGAAATTGCAATCACAAAATGAATTGAAGAGAACAAAAAATTATATAAAATAAAATAAATGTGTTACAAGAGAAATGTTTAAAATATAATTATAAAAATAAAAAACTAATCAAATAATGTTCCAAAATCTACTTGGTCGTCAGGCATATGCAGCTCGGAGGTCTGGAGGTCCACATGGGCAATGGTCTGGCGGGCATGCTCGGGGTGGACGGGCTCGGAGGTCGATGCATCAAATTGCGGGATTGGAATGCCAGACCGTGCGAGTGACTGCAGAATCACCGACATCTGACCCTAAAGCGTGGCCACTGTCAAAGCAGTCACCTGATTGTTTGACTGCGCTGATGAACGAGGTCTAGGTTCCCTCCGCCGGGCATTCCCCATCCCTCGACAATATGTCCCCGGCCTCCTCCCGAGAGTCTGATCCAACGTCTCCGTCAAGATCTGAAATCTAGCATCCTGTGGAGGATCCACAGACTCAATCGGAGTCTCGGGAGGAAGTTGGAAGGCGGACTCCTGAAGAACCAATTGGCTCCCCTCCACCATCGTCGTCTATTAAACATAACATAAATTATAAATTAAAACATGCATATAATTGAAGCGTATCATAAGAATTAAAATTAAATAATACTTACATGAAGGGACTCGGCCAACTCATTCCCAGGTCGAACATAAACATCACCAAAGACGTCGATCTCTGGGAATTTGGACCCCACCTAAATTGAACAAGAGAAGAAAAATATTAGTATGAAAAAAAATAAATTAATAATAATGACATATTAAAAATTAAATATAAATTATTTTATTATTACCCGCCTCCGTGCATCCATCCTTTATGAGAAGGGCCTGGATTGAAGAGGAAAGGGTTTTGTAGTATGTACCCTTGGAAGAGTTTCTCTTCTGTTGTTCTTCCTTAAGCAACTCCTCATACTTAGATGCTTTATCTGCCAGTTTTGCCAGATCTCCAAACAGCATCCCATCAAATCTTTTTCGCAGGGAGATTTTAAGGGCGGCTTGAGACATCTGCATGAAGTGCCTTTCTTGCATAGGGATTCGGCACTTCATTTTGAGCTTTCTGAACCTGGTTATGAAGTCTTGAGCAGGTTCATCTTCACTCTGTTTGAGGGCAGCAAGATCACTAATGGTGACTTCTGGCTGGATCCTGAAATAGTAGTCATGGAAAACATTTTCCATTTGCTCCCAGGTTTGAACAGAGTTAGCTAGTAGACTGGTGTACCAGGTGAAGGCTTGTCCAGAGAGAGAATTTCTAAAAAGTCTTAGCTTTAGCAGAGGGTTATTTTCTATGGCTATGCACTAGACAGAAAATCTGCCTATATGCTCCACTAATGAAGCATGGGGGTCTTCTCCATTGAACAAGGTGAAGTTTGGCACCTTGAAACCTTGGGATAGAGGTATTTGATTAATATAAGCTGGATATGGCATTCTATAAGTCCTCCTCTGGCTTCAGGCTCCATCATCTCCCTGATCATTCTCTGTAGTGCCCCCATGTCATTTAAAGCATTGACAGGGTGTAGATTTCGTCCATGTTCTGGCTGGATGTGTTGAATCCCGTGCTCCATTCTGTATGGCCTGGGCAGAACTTCCTCCCTGTGTTCTTCCTCTTCTTCATAATCTAGATTGTTTCTCCAATTTGCTCCTGGTCTGTTCCTGTCATTGTTGGCAAAGGGGTTAATTCCCTCTCTGCCTTTTCTGCCTTTTACTGGTGGAGGGAATGGATTGGGATCCATCCTTCTGGGTCTGTAAGGCAAAACAGTTGGTGCCTCAGGTAGAAGTGCCAGGGGCTGATCACGTGGGGCCATGGGTTGTGGAATAGGTGGAGGTTCTGGCTGATTTTGAGGAACTTGAACCGGTTCAGGGCCTTCTGGCCTGATTGTACCCTCATGCTCTTGGTCAGGAAGGGCTCCTCCCCTCTGTCCAGCTCGGATCTCTCCATGCCCTTGTACTCCAGCTATCTGGGCAATGAGAGGATTCTCTTGGTATGGCCAAGCCAATCCTAGTGGAGGGCCGTAAGGGAGGTCTAGCTGCTGGACTACAACATCTGGGTTTGGAATTCTGGCCATGGCAGCCTCTCAGTCCTTCCTGAACTGTCTGTTCACTTGCCATTGCATCATGACTGTCATGTTGTTCAGGGTATCCTGGCTCCTTAGTGCTGTAGCCTCCTGTCGGAACACAGCTTTCTGTATCTGATTCAACCTCCTGGAGCCGGTCCTGGAACGTCTGCTTCCAGTGCTGTCATGAGTTGAGTGTCTGGCATCACTTTCTTCTGACTCCAATCCTTCTCGGAGAACTACCTGATTTCTTTCCATGGCGTGGCGTGGGTTCTGGCTAGAGCTTCTAATATTCATATACTTGAGAAAACTTCTGTCAGAGTATGTATACCGAGAAGTCCCACTGGGCGTGCTAAATTGTTCACCCATTTTATGTTTTTATTCCTGTGATGGAAAGGCAAAGTTCCCCATTGCCTTGAAAACCATTGACTGGTCAACAAGCCAACTTTCTTTGGTGTGCGAGTGTGCCACTGCTAGCAATAATAAATCTAGCAGACTTCTTTGAAACAGATAACTTGTGTCCCAAGTTACTGATTTCTAAACAAGTGATTGTGAATTTGGGTGAGAAATATCTCCCAAGTAAGTTCTTTTCCTGCATCAGACTGGTGAGGACTTCATAATTTATCATAGTATAAAAGTGGTAGTTCTGGCCAGAATATATGATAATAAAGTGCACTGTTTTAGGCAAAACTGCCTTTTACAAATTTAAGAAAGGAGAAATCAACTCTAGAAAGAAAAAAGATGGCTGGAATCCCGTTTCTGCCTGGGTAGAAACTTTTGATCAGGGCTGGACTGAGTATGTCTGTGCTAGACTGAGCTGTTTTAACAACTTCAACTGCTTAGCTTCAGCTGTAAATCGATACCAAAGTTCAATTTTGGCAGAGCTTTAATCTACTTCAAGCCTTGGGAGGCTTTTGAGCCTGCAGAACTGCGGCTTCTTCAATCTGAAGGGGCAGAAGTGGCTGGACTTGAGGACTTAGTAAGTTGGAACTGCACTGTAAAATTTGTTGACGTTTTCATATTTGTGAAAACTCAAGCTCTGCTTGTCTTGGCTTTTGCTGAACCAAATTTGTAACCAGAGAAGTGTCGTTTTGAATGACTTATTTCTCTAAGTCTGAACTTTGGAAGTTCTGATCTATAGCTGACTTCTTTTGTGGCTCAAATGAGTTTTTGGTTGCTCCAGTTTGTTTGAAGGTTCTCAGTGATCAAGTCATCATTTTGAGTTTTTTGCCTTTGGTTGATTTTTCATTATTTGATTGATTGTTGAATTTTTGTGTGTTTTGCCATGTTCACCCCCTCTCATACGTACAAGAAATGCTTTGGAGTAGGGGTTTCTTTCTTTTAATAATGGGCGGCAAAATTCTCAAAAGATCTTTCATTTTTAAATACAAAGAAGAAGGGGTTCTTATCAATTCTGGCAGATAGGCTCTTAATAGTCAATTTTTTTAAGACCCATCACTTCTCTATTTTTTGAAAGAGAACCTAACCCCTCTTTAATTCCAACTGCCCCTTTGTGAGAGCTTAAACCGTGATGTTCAGTTTGCTTTTCCAGTTTGAACAACTCCATGTTTTCCTGCTTATCTCTTTTTGAGAACTTAGCCTGCGTATCCATTGAAAGATGTTGCTTTCTTTGGAGTAGAAACAATATATCTGAATATATAAAAGGGTTTTGATCTTCTGGTGGCAGAGATTTCAGAGACATCCCTTCTTTTTGCCTGCCTCTGTCAACTCTTTATCAACCCAGTTGAAATCTTTGACTTTCCTGAATCAGAGAAAAAGATTCACGTGGGTCTGTTTCCTTTTGGGCTCCTTCTTCTCTTTTAATCATGCTTAAGCCCTTTTGATTTTTTTGGAGCCATGGGCTCCTCGCTTTTTTTTCTTTTTCGAGGCCCAAGTTTATTTGTACAGTCCAGACTGCTTGGGCCCTGTGGTTTGCCTTTGTTGTTTTTGGGTTTTTGGGTTGGGTGTGCCAAATTAGGCCCAAACAATGCCCCCTAAGTCTGAATCTTTTCTGGAATGGTTCCAGACTTAATGACTTGGCCATTAATTTGTGCGCGCTAGTTTCTTCCATTTAATCCACGTCAGCCACGTCAGCCTACCACGAGCTAGACTTCGTGGGAAAATGTTCAGTTACTAGCTAGTCATTATCAGGTGGCGTCTCATCTTCTCCTTCCCACGATTTCGAGCCTTTTTTAAGAATTTCGAAAATTCAGCTCATGTTCATTTCGAAACCTAGTTTTTCAGACCTCGACTCTCTTAGTTTTCCCCAGAATTCTCACTTTCTTCTTCGACCAGACTTTGCCTTTCTTACCTATTCCATTGTTCCTAGCTCAAAAAAAACTTCTGAACATGTCTTCTCCCAAGACTCGTGCCCTGATTACATCACTGGGATTGGGATTGACAATCACGCGATAGAGGTTAGAAGCAAACTCCACCCTTTTGCTAAGAAAAACTTGGACGAGAATGTCCTCCACCTGTTCGAGAATACCCTACTCCTGGGACGTCATTGGTTTGGCTCTGTCCCGACTGAGATGGCAGAGCTAATTAAAAAAGATGCTGAAGCTCCTCTTTGTTTTCAAAGTCCTTCTGCTCTGGCCTCTCACACTTGGGTCAGTAAGAACCTGAGCCGCTCGTTCCCCTCGAGTGAAGTGAGGAACAGTCCAGTGAAGTAGGTTGACTGGATTGACAGGCTTCTTCCAAGATATAGAGCTCACTGGAAGAGGGTTGGAATTCATAATGCCATCCTCCTATCCAAGCAATCTATCAACAGGGATGAGAATCTGCTTGCTGCTGCCCTCTGTTTTTGGAATTTTTCCAGTAACACCTTCGATTTTCGCGTGGGCCTAATGACTCCAACTCTACTGGACATGGACAAAACCGTCGTGCAAGGTTGTTATTCTGCTAGAAATTTTTGGGTTTAGGGTTTAGTGAAGGGTCTAATCATTTTTCTCGACGAAAATACTCTATTGTCGTGCAAGATTGTGTCAAACCCTAAACCCTAAATTAACAAACCTTGCGCGACATAGAAGACATTGTGTGTCGAGCAAACCTCTGGCAACGTAATATTTTAAATTAAAATTAAAATTTTTTTTTATACATTCTTATACATATTTTAATTTTTAATTTTAATTTTTTTTATACATTCTTATGGTGTTTATTATTTTTTATTATAGTATATTATTTTAAAAAAAATAAAAATGCCCAGAAAAATATACTCTATTAAAAAATAATAAACACCATAAGAATGTTTTAAATTTTTTTTATACAAGGAAAAATACTCTAGTTCAATTTGCTAGCTGTGCCCAGTTAGATTTCTCATAAATGCCCAGTTAACCTTTAGGCTTCCCTTTACCAAAACTTAGACCATTAAAAACTCGGATAGAACCAAAGGAAATGCAAAACCAAAATTGGGCAAGAGTCTTAATATATGTCTTAAAAATTAAAAATTAAAAATTAAAAATTAAAAAATTAAAAAGTTAAAAAATTTAGCATTTTTTTAAAAAATAAGGCCGTGCACTTGTATGACTTAATTAAAAAAATAAGGCCGTGCCTTATCCTTTTCCTAAAAAAATAAACCCTAAATTTTTTATTTTAAAAAATATATATACTCTATTAAAAAATAATAAACACCATAAGAATGTTTTAAATTTGTTTTATACAAGGAAAAATACTCTGTTAAAATAATAAACACCTTTGTACAAAGAAAATCACAATGATCAAACTTTAATTAACAAATCAACTACCAATAATAAAAGTGATCTCAAGTTCAAGTTATAAAACGAAGGGTTAATACTTTTTTAGTTATTTTCATACTCCAATCTCACTCACATGATCTCATCTCATCTCAAAGGCTTATCTTCCTTGAACACTCAGCCTCGCTCAACCCACTTGAACCCAAGAGTAACCACCATTGATTTGAACCACTACAACCTCCACTGCTTCAATCAAACCCATTCTCTCACATCGCAGAAACCTCATCAACTCGATTACGCTTGGATACTCACGTAACTTGATCTAGTAACCGAACCTAATCCAAATTAATTGAGTACACCTTTATGTAGACAATTATATTAAACTTATATTTTAAATTTAAATTGTATATCCGTTTTTTAAATATATTCGAATATCACTTATTATTATTCTAATATACCAATTTTATTTTAATTTTAAAAACGCATCTTGGAATGTGGATGAATTGTGGGTTAAATCACAAAGAGGGTCAACACTTTATTTATGAAATTGTGATTTATAAATATGTTTTGCGCGATGAATATCTATAATTTCGTAGCGTAAAGAAGTGTTGGGCAACGATAAGTATACTTCGTCGCACAAGGTTGAATTTTCACTGCAAATTATCACAACTTGCACGATGTAAATGTTAACTTCGTTGAGCGAAGAAGTGTTGCGCGACAAAGTATGTCTTTCGTCACACACCTTGTGCGACGTACAAACTGTAGTGACGTCGCGCAAACCATTCACTTTCTCGCGAGATGAAAATATTCGTCACGCAATTTTAAACCATAAATTAAATATCACGATTTCTAGTATATTAGGACAACTTGTGTGACGTGGATGTTCTCATTACGTCACGCAAACCTCTGGCAATGTTTTTTTTAAAGTTAATTTTTTTATTTTTCTTTATTTTAAATAATTATTATAAACATTACACATGTTACCTTAATGAACTTAAGTTTCATATGAATTACGAAAAAAATTCAAAGATTTTGGTACAATCGAAAAGTTAATGTTTATATTTTAAATTTGAATTATCATTTTATTCTCCGATGTGAGACTTAATTTACACATTATAGTTTGTATAAGAGTTTAATGCTTAATTAAATCATTAAATAAGACGGGGTTGTCAGACCTAAGGGCCCGATTCTTTTTTTTCTTTTTTTCAATTTTTTTTATTCATTCAATTTGAAGATTTTAAACACAAAAAATAGAAAACCCTAATTCTTATATTCATAAAGACCACTGAAAATCAAATAGACAGATTCAAATATGTTTTCAAATTTACTTATATATCTAAATTTAAATTTACATATTATATGTTGTAATTTAATTTGTGATTGCAAATTTTGTGTGGAACTTGATTTTAATTTGTCATTGCCATATTTACACTACCATAATTATGTTACAACAAATTTCATTTACTATGTTTTACATGGGTAGTCGCTAATAAATTGCATTATTCATCATAAGAACTATAATAACCTTTGTTGTCCTCGCTATCATAACTTTCGGTCTCCCAATCCTCTTCCTCATCACTTTCGTTGTTCGGGCCCACTGGAACTTCGTATCGCGGAAGATCACCGAGGTCAATTGTAATTGACTGAATCGGTATTTCGATTGAAGACACTCCTTGAAGCTGAAACGGTTCTTGTATAACATTTGTATCTCGAAGTGTTTCTTCATCATTTTCCATGGAAGATTCCAACCGTTGTCAGTTGGTTCCAGTTCTGGTATAACATACACGTTCCTCTGATCCATCTGCTGAGCAACTTTCCAACCGCTTCCGGCTTTAGGGTCATCTAGATACACAATTTGTCTTACCATGTTTGCCAAAATGTAAGGGTCGTCATCATACCAAGTTCTGTTAATGTTCACTGATAGTAAGCCACGATCTATTTTAACACTTCCCTACCTATTTGGGTTTGTATCAAACCATCGACACTTAAACATGATCACTTGGTATCGGTCTTTGTAAAGCAATTGCACGACAGTTGTGAGTTTGCCATAGAAATCAATGTCCGTACTTTCGCCTCCACCTGGGACATGGACACCGCTATTTTGCATACACAACTTGTCATCTCATGCAGTCCCCAAAAACTTGACGCCTTTAACATGGCAACCCGAGAATAATTTAGCGTGAATTGGGCTGAACGTCAAGTTATATAACTCTTCACTGTAAGAGGGTGAATTCGATGATTTCAACTTATTCACCTAATATTATAAAAAAACATTCACATGTTAGTTTGATAACATTAAATAATACAATATATATATATATCAAATACAAAGCACTTATAACTTACATATTCCAAAAACCATTGTGGAAACAAATCACGGTGTTTCTTGGCATACAAATGTGATGGATGTTCTCACTTCATCATTCTTCATGCTCATCTAAGTATGTCATTATCTCATCACAATTGTTAAGTACAAACCAATGCACTACCTCCATCTCATTTCTGGAAAACGACTCTCCTCGTATAGGATCTCCAAAGGGTCGTGCTCTTTGGGCAAAAACAGAAAGTTTCTCATTTCTCAGACCTTTGTCATTATTGCGTTCAGGACGATTGAAAGCCGTGTCCACATCTTTTAAATACATTCCACAAAAAGTAAGCGACTCATATTGAACCCAAGCCTCTATAATTGATCCTTCAGGCTTGCCCCTGTTGCGTACAGTTTTTTTCAGCTATCCAAGAAGCCTGCCAAAACGAAACGATACAAATTAGCGAACGTGGGATAAGGATGCATAAACAAATGATGAGGATTATATACTTTTCCATTGGATACATCTAGCAATAGTTGATAAGACCAGCGAGCAATGACTCTTCTAGCAAGTGAACCATCACGTGGATCATACTTGTGAAGAAAGCTGGAGGGAATATCATCTCGAACTTGCATAAGACTTGGACAATGTCATGGCGCAACTGATTAATGTTTGTCTTTTGCAATGTTTTTGCTGTTAGTTAGGAAAAAAATCTAGACAACAACATGATTGGTTTCACTACATCTTCTGGCAAAAGGTGTCGAATACTCACAGGAAGTAGGCGTTGCATAAACACATGGCAGTCATGGCTCTTTAGTTTAGTAAATTTACCCCCATCAACATTCCCGCAACGCGCGATATTAGAAGCATACCCATCGGGAAACTTTACAGACGATAAAAACTTTAGAAAATCTTTTTTTTCATTCGGTTTCATAGGAAAAAAATGCCAGATCCCTTCTAGCTTTATCACCGTCCATGTTCATCCATAAACTTCTTCGTATGCCCATTCTTTCCAAATCAAGATGAGCTTTGATCGTGTCCTTTGTCTTACCCTCGATATCTAGAGTCGTGCCCATCAATGTGTCAAAGACATTTTTCTCAGCATGCATAACGTCGAGATTATGCCTCAATTTTAGTTTCGACCAATATGGGAGCTCAAAAAACATAGGCTTGTGCGTCCAGTTCAAATGTGTAGAAGGTCTGGTCCGAGTAACTATTTTCCTGAACGGAGAAAAATCCAAACGGTTAAGCTGTTCCAAGATCTCATCACCGGACCATTCTCTAGGTCTGAGGCGACGCTCTGTGTTCCCGTCGAACTCTTTATCTTTTTCCCGCCACTCGTGGTCCCATGGCAACCATCTCCGATGACCAAGATAACAAACTTTTCCCGCGTGCCAACCAGAAGTTACATCTTCCTTGCATACAGGACATGCCATATAACCCTTTGTGCTCCACCCAAAACCATTGCATATGCTGGAAAATCATTCACAGTCCACATAACTGCTGCCCGCAAAGTGAACATCTTCCCAGTTGATTTATCGTACGTGCGAACACCGTTTGTCCATAAATCCTTCAGCTCATCAACCAACGGCCTTAAGTAAACATCGATTGACCTCCCAGGATCCTCAGTTATCAAAACAGTCATCATCATGTATTCTTTTTTCATGCATTTCCAAGGCGGCAAATTATATGGGAATACGAAAATCGGCCAAGTGCTGTGGTGTTGGTTTAGAACCCCATACGGATTGAATCCGTCAGTGGCAAGTCCCAATCTAACATTTCGGGGATCAGCAGCAAACTCGGGGAACGTTCGATCGAACTCTTTCCATGCCTCCCCATCTGCAGGATGCCGCATCACATCATCGTCTACCCGTTTTTCCTTATGCCATCTCATGTCTGTGGCAGTATGCGTCGACATATACAATCGCTGCAACCTAGGTTTTAGGGGCAGATAACGCATGACTTTTTGTGGGATCTTAGTCGTTCTATTCTGAGATGTCATTTTGAACCTCGACTCATTGCATATAGGGCATGTATCCAATGTTTCATGCTCCTTGTAGAATAACATGCAATTATTTTTGCAAGCATGAATTTTTTTCATAACCCAATCCAAGACCATTCAACACCTTCTGCGCGTGTTTATGGTCTTTCGGCAAACAATTGTCCGTCAGAAGCATTCTCTTGAAAACCCCCAAAAAGTAATCGAAACACAGGTTCGACATACGATACTTTATTTTTCCGTGCATTAGCTCCACAATGGCCCTGAGAATGGAAAAGCTCTCGCACCCCAGGTATAACTCTTGGTTTGCATTTTTTAACAGTTGTTCATATTGTTCGAACTCTGCACTGTCCATTGGGGTAGGCACGTCATCTTCCCCTTCCTGATTGATGTTGGTCGATGCAAATGGAAAAACATCATTTATAATATCCATGACTTGTTCATTAGGATCCACAATAGGTTCAACATTGTCTACCCTTGTGGCATTTGAAGACGAAGCATTGTCTAATTGTTCCCCGTGAAGGTTCCAAATGCTATATGTCTCAATCATTCCATTCCTTACTAAATGAAATCCAACATTTTCAATTGTCTCCCACAACGTGTTGTTACACCTCCTACAAGGACAACAGATTCTAGTTGCACCCGGGTTGTGTCTACGTGCAAACTCAATAAAATCCTTGATTCCATCCAAGTATTCGTCTGCGCATCTATTCAGGTTCTGTATCCACCTTCTGCTCATAATTCCTGATACCACAATCACAACACAACAATCACAACAACTTCATACGAAGTTATAATGTCACCTTATACCTCCGGTAAGGGCCCTATCCCATTTGGGAATGCATAGTCCTGTCATGTAACCTACTGCTACATGAGATTAGATTTCGACGTGGATGAATTTCAACAGCATCTCGATACAGTTCTTGAGGTGGGCATGGTATAAATACCTACGTACCACCCCAAGAACGTACTGAGATGACACCGAAATCTCCACAATCGAAACCTAATCCTGGAGCCGTAGATTACGTGACAATACTATGCATTACCAAACTGTCCAAATAATGGGACAATTTCAGTTAACTTCGTAATTTCAATTAACTTCGTACATCACAACACATTGTACTGCGTCACGCACAATTTAACAACATAATATAATATCATTTCACAACAAAAAATATAAATATAACAAACTAAGTTCAACATAATGTAATTAATTTAATATAAAATGAATAAAATACCTTCTCAATCGTTCTCCACAATCGCTAATTACAAATATCTATAATGAGAACAAAATTAATAGCGTTAGTATGAATTTACATTAATACTTTTAAACAAACGACAAATAATACTTACCTAATGAGCATATTAAATTCCCAGCAGAGGTAGCAGCACAGACAAAGAGAGGTTCTAAAAAAATTTTGCTTTCTGCCTCTGCAATGGCAGAATCCAGAGATGTAGACGAAGGATTTTGCGCGACGAAACAACATTTTCGTCGCACAAAACTATTTTTTCGTCACGCAAGCACTTGTCAACATCGGATTTTTGCGTGACGAAATTTTCGATTCGTTGCTCAAACCTTCATCGCGCATACACAAATTTTCATTGCACAAGAACGTGCCGACATCAAACGTTACACGACGAATTGTATTTCCATCGCGCAACTATTTGCCGCCAAAAAAAAAATTTCGCACGTTTTTCTGTCCACCTTTACACAACGAAATTTGAAGCAGTCGTGCCAGGATATCTTTCGTGACAATCAATATCGTCGCGCAAATGTTTGGCGCCAAAAAAAATGAACTCGGGTTTTTCTTCCCCACTTTGCGCGATGACTCATTTGTTTGTCGTGCTAAGTATCTTTGAGCGACCAAAAGTTTAGTCATGCATGTTTTCATCTGCTTGCGCAACGAATTTTTATTTCTGCCGCTGGAGTGTATTTTACGCGACGAATTTTCTTTCGTCGCGCAAAGTATCGTCGCGCAAATAGTAAAATGTAGTAGTGGATTGATGTATACAACGCTTCCTCCCTCCGATTGACTAATACCAACACCAGCCGAGGACCTAGTTGTGCAAAAGGGAATAAGAGGAGGGTGGTGGCTATGGCATCCACAATCCCTGTGCAGCAACAAGTCAAAGAGGGTCAACAGCGTTTGATCGGTGACTCATTCATTCGACCCCATTTGAAGAATTTGTCTCCTTATCAGTCGATTTTGTCATTTGAGGTATTGCAATCCAAACGCAGCATTTTTCCCCTGTAAAATCCACTAAAAGTCAGTTTTGGAGTTTTGGTGGATATTTGTGAGAAAAATGGTGAATGGGGTTGGGCTAGACTTGATAATGATTGTTGCTGAGTGATATGATCTTGGTCTCTACTTTCTGGGCTCATTTCTAACTTTTTATTTTGGGTTTTTCTTGCATATCATTTTAAAGGGTTCAATGGGTGAACAACTCACTAATCAGTTCTAAATATCTGTTTGTTTATGTCCATCCAATCGGTTGATACATAATGAGGATAAGTAACTGTCTGTGAACTCATAATTTTAGTACTAGCATCTAGACTCTATGATCAATTATAGTAAGAAATTCTGGACAAATTTGAGCTGGAGCAGCCTGTTCTTCCTGAACCTGGGTTGAGTTCCAAAAGAATTTCCCGCCACAACAAATTTTATTGATCTCTACTTCGTTGGACCTGATCTTGATTCATCTTAGTTATTTGAACAAGTAAAAGTTAGGTCTTTGTCTATGGGGGATATCATTTTTCTTCTGCATGTCAATGGAGGTTTTACAAACTTATATTTATGCGTTCTTTTAAGAAATGGTTACCCTGTAATTTCTTTTTGTTTTTTCCTGGTGGCTGTGTGTAATGATTCACTTAATTGGTGCCTTTAGGGAATGGTTTATGTTGAATTAGATATTATCTCTCACATGTTTTAAGGCAAAGGGAATGGTTTATGCAAATAATCCAGATGGGAGGTAACTAAAAATTGTTTCTTTCCTTGCATATTTTTTATATTGAAATGAGGGCCCTTCTGTGTTTTATATTGTACAGTCCTCTAATGAACAGTGTAGGGTACTCAAACAAAAATTATTACGGAAGTTGATGTTCTATGTTTTATATTTTACCTATTGAGAGCGGTTCATAAGCTATGGGATTTTATCCAAATCAAGCACTTGAGGTCGAATCAAGATCAGCTTGATAAGAGAAAGCGACAACTAAAATGATTACCAGTTGGCTTGATTAACAAATGATTTTTGAATATCCTGAAATTGACATTTTTTTAGGTCAACTCTTGAGATAGTCTTGGTTTATTCTAAACTTGAGAACTCAAATTGCCTGATTGACTTGACTTATCCACATATCTAGCCCTTGGTTGTAGAGCTGGATGAGCTTTTGTTTTAATATGGGTTGCGTACCGGTTTGTTAAAACTACTGGTGCAACTAGGAAACATGCCTGTCTGTTTGAGCAAAAAGGAAAGGATAAGAATCTTTCCGGCTGTCTCGCTGAGAAAGTTATCAAGCAAGAAATTGACATGATATTGGTGTTTGACTTGGATTTAAGATTAGTATGATGAGCTGTAAATAATGTCAGACATATTGGAAGTCTTATAAGTAGAATTGCCTCTTGGGTTATGAAAATCTTGATAAAACTGGCTCTTGATTTTTTGTTGTTGTTTATCACTCTTAATTGTCCTCTATGCTTTAGACTAATTTAATTTGGTTTATGCTGATTTAAAAACTGTGCAGACTGTTCTAGAATCTGTATTTCACGCTAAGATATTATATTTTCATGCTCTACTTATTTTATGACAGTATAATCAGTGACGAGATTCTCTTGAAAGTCCTTGAGCTTCCTATATTGGTGGTGCTGGATGAGGCATATATTGAGTTTTCAGGTCTCGAATCGAGGTTGCAATGGGTAAAAAAGTATGAGAATTTAATTGTTCTTCGGACATTTAGCAAACGAGTTGGTATTCTTTAATTTCTTTTGTTTTGGTATTAAATTATGATTGCTGGAATACCCCATAAATGTATCAAATCGTTTTATCTGTTCGTCCAGTAGTGATGCCTTGAAGTTGTGTCACAGTGCCAGCCAAGTTTATGCTTATAAAGGGCAACTCAAAACTTGAATGGGTAAAATTATTAAATTTAAAGAGAGAAACTTAATTTCTCTGCCAGATTCGAACTATAAATTGCTGCTTTTACTGATGCTATTGCATGCATGTCATTTTGATGTTTCATGTGTATGGATGTTGTGAATTTAACAATGAGTGTAGGGTTAATTTATCTTATGTTTGCCAAAGTTGATTTGTCATATTTTCATGTTAATTGTTTTTTCAGTTTTGAATTGATTTTGTAAATGTTTTAGTTTCTTAGTTTCAACTTTATATAAATGGTTAAATTCTTTTGGGAATGGGCAAATGGTCCGCGTTGGGTATGGAGCATTTCCATTGACCATCATTGAATATCTTTGGCGAGCAAAGCAACCATATAATGTGTCTGTTGCTGCTGAAGTTTCTGCTTGCGCAGCATTGGAGAACCCCACCTATCTCGAGGTTATGATTCTTAGGATTAATCCCATGCCTGTGAATGATAATAATTGAAGTATTTTAAGACCAGGTCTTAGAAGGTATCATTTGTGCTTATCACCATATCTAATATGGGTTGCCAAATATACCAGATGGTGAAAGAAGCTTTGCTACAAGAAAGGGAGAGGCTTTATAACCTTGTAAAGGAGCTGCCGTTTCTCAACCCATATCCAAGCTATTCCAATTTCATTCTTTGTGAGGTTACATCAGGAATGGATGCTAAGAAGCTGAAGGTATTTTTTCATCTTTTCCTTCATATAGCATTGTGTCATCATCTTAGTAAATTTGAGGTTCTTTATCCAATTTATTGCATTCGAGCAATGCATATTATTAGGGTTTCAGTAGTAGAGTGAGAAGAAAGAAAAGAGAAGCGTGGAAAGGAATTCAACCCTATAGTAGTTTTAGCCATTCTGCTACGTTTGAGTGCCTCAGTGTAAACTCGTGTTGGACTAGTTATGAAAGCCACAATTCATCTAATTCAATAATAGAACTTATGAAGCTGCCAACATCACCACCAACACCCCCCAACCCCCAAAAAGATTTAACAGGAAGTTTTTTTAGTTTAACAGGTGAAAAGAAGTCTAAATCACAAAGATAGCTCTGCACAGTTTGGTGTTTACCTAAGTCAGTTTGAGGTTGTATCATGTGCCATATATATTGGTTTGATCCACTGTAGGCCCAGAAAAACACCACTGAAATTTGCATAATGCTAACGTTTATGGCGAGGTTTAAATTTTGATGCAGGAGGACCTTGCAAAAATGGGTGTGATGATTCGTCATTACAACAACAAAGAGTTGAGTGGTTATGTTCGCATATCTGTCGGGAAGCCGGAGCACACTGATGTCTTGATTGATTGCCTCAAACGATTGTCTTAGTGCAGTACCTCTATTAGGCATGATTTACTACTTCTGCAACTCCTTTCTTTCTTTTTTTCTTTTTTTTTATGACAAGGAATGGTTCATTTGATCTCCACTGAAATGATTTATCACCTCGCTAAAATAGAATTTTCTATTGTATTTTAGACTTATTACTAACAATATATTTATATGTAATAAAAAATGATTGGCAATCATTGTATTATTGGTAGAAAAGATGGATTATTGATGGTACATGATCACCAGCATTCACAATATTACGCATCATTGATGGTACATGATCACCAACATTCACAATATTACGCATCACCATAGATTGAGTTATTTACACTAATATCCTTTTGAGACTTTATTTTTTGGGTTTTAGAAATTACATGAACACGCCTGAGGTTTTAAATTATTTTCACAAAACCCCTTTCCGTTGATTTTTGGTCCAAAGATTGATGATTTTATATATATATAATTTCAAATGATATAATTACCCTTTAAGATTAAATTACATATACATTCATTGAGGTTAAATTTGTTATTTGCATAAGTTGTTTATTTAGGAAATCATCAATTTTTGGACGAACAATCAACGAAAAGGAGTTTTGTGAAAACCATTTGAAATCTCAGGGAGTGTTCGTTTAATTTTAGAAATCCTGGGGGGTTTTGAAGACACCACAAAACTCGAGGGTGTTAGTGTAAATAACTCCCATAAATCTCATCGTTAAAAGTTCGTAGTGTGGTTGCTGATTTTCTGACTCTTGTTTTGATTCCCAAAGTGTTGGTAAACACTAGAATGACCTTGAATGGGAGTGACTCATTCTTTCCACTTCCAAGTAAACATGCCATTATGGTGTTTTTTGTTTTTAGGTCAAAATTTGAGAGGGGGTGGGAAAGGTGTAATTAGGGTTCGAACTTGAAACCGCTACAAATGCTCTTACCACTGAGCTATGGACCCAATGTCAAACATGCCATAATAGTTATCAAACCAATCATGTGCAACTCCGCAATGTACACTATCTTGGATTTGTAGACTGATTCAAAAACTATCTTTAGAAAAGACAGGTAAAATTAAACCAGAACATGGGTAAGTTTTTGTTTTTGTTTTTTTAACTTTTTGGCCAGGTAGATAAAACTATCTTTAGAAAAGCAGAAATCAAATCACATTGCACAAACTAAACCAAAATATGAGTACCAAAGTAAAATCCAGCCAAATTACTCAACAAAGTCAATTCAGTGAAATCAATTATCAAATTGTATTGCCTAAAAAAAAATTATATATTGTACATGCTTGAATGACCCATTACAGAAACAACAAAACCGCAATATCCATTTGCTGTAAAATACATGGGACTATGATTTGGATATTCCTACTTGAGGTATTCCTACTTGCCTACAGAGGGATCAATGAATGAAAAAATGGGATGAATACAACAAAGCTAATGCAGCTTGCATGCAGAGTTAAGTTTCTTTCCTGAAGAGGCACTCAGCGTGGTGGTAAAAGCAACTACTGCAGTGCTTACTTCGCTCCTGAGAACTCTCTGAAAAAAAAGTTCGGCATCATTGTAGACTTCTTTCACCATGAGACAGTCGGCACAAACACAGTGAAAAGTGTGACCAAACGAGAGTTATATAAATGCAGGTTTCAGAATAGCCAATCTAGAAGAGATTCACTCTGTTGCCTTTTGCCGAATATTCTGCTTCTCGTCTGACCTGTGGCGAAACAACTTAGCTATGGCTCTCCTCTCACAATCCTGCAATATTGACGAACCCAGATAAAGACTGTTAGATCCAATCCATGCTCTTTTTCCTCTATTCTTCATAGAAAAATGATTGGCTTCTAAAGAGTCATTCTTCCTTACAAACTGAGGTGGCAAACGCAGTATTTGACTTGTAAATTGGGATTTACCCACCTCAGCTTGTAAGGAGAATACTCCTTAGTCTTTATCCATAAGGGATCCAAGCATCTTTATCCACTCATGCTGGTTGTTGTGGAGAGGTAAATCTTACAGTTAATCCAATTAAATTCAAATTATTCATGTATTTTACATTCATTTTGGCTATAAACAATAATCTGCAGAAATTTTCACCTTGAACATATTAAGCTGAAAAGGTTTTCCAGGATTCATCCTTCTTAACTTCTGGTATGTATATGCAAAACTTAGCTGATCACGAGGAGTAAACCGCTCAACCTCATTGAACCATAGACACGAAAACAAATTTGACATAGGAGTGTGTGCCCGGACAATAAAAGATCCTTCTGGTACATCTGCAGATGCAATAAGACAAATTATGTCATATACTGGTAAAGGAAAGTGCATTGCAGCCATAATATTTTAATGAAAATGTCTTTTGAACAAAATCATACTGCTGGGAAGAAGCTTGTTGGGATCCAAGGCGTTGAATCTTGTCAGGCCATCAGCCTGGTAGAATGCAAATTGTTGATCTATGATGGTATGGTTATACTTATTCAATCTCTTATTCTGTGCAACCTCTTCCCATACACAGTGTCGGTCGTAGTGATTCGAAATTGCATACTCATAACCTTTTCGCCACAAGAAGTATTCCAAAATGAGCAAGGGATCAAGTTGGAGGCGCAATTTGCTGTCCAACCAGATTGAATACCTGAAAATTTATGGAATAGTTTGAGACTAGAGCTAGTTTTCATAAGAAAAAAAATACAAACTCAGCAAAATAAACAGACAAATCCAACAAGCAACACGTACAAAAGCATAAGTCCCACTACAGTAATATGCTTGTTGTTAGATTTTGGTCTAGATCTTAGAGTTGAGTATTCGGGTTTTCAGTTAGTCCTTTATGACGGTTATCGTGTTAGGATAGTGGGACAAGGGGAAAATGTGTAGTGGTCACATCCATATCCCATTGCACTCAAAATACTCAAGACTTTTAAGACCTGAATTTAGAATATTTGAGTAACGATTCAAGTTTTCCATCTCTCTCTCTCTCTCACACACAAAACAAATTCTTTGTATAATGTTCTTTAAATCTTCAATTGCTAGCTTAATGTCACAATCCTTAGTGTTCTGTGTTCTTCAATACCTGTATTATTTTGGAAAGATTTATTAACTGAAATCTGAATTCCATAATTCTCATGGACACATGCATAATCTAATCTACACAATTAACATGTATAAATCCACAAGTTAGTGATGAGGACATCTTTGTCAAACCCATTAGGGTTTACAAACGAAAGAGATGGAAGAGGGAATTATTAATTAGTTTCCTAATTTATTTGTTAGTTCCTAGGTTCTCCAAGTTTTCCAGATTTCATTAGGATTTTTAGTTTTTCCAGATTTCAGTAGGATTTTTAAGTTTCCTATTTTATTTGAATTAGGATTTCTTTCCTAGAATAAGTTTAATTTTCCTTTTCACTCTACGGTTAGATTATTATAAATACCCCGTCTATGTAATTCATTATGGAGTTGAGTTGTTGATTGGAGACTACTTGGTGTGAAGCCAAACCCCTGGAGAGATTCCAGACCTATCCCTTTTGTTCTATTTTCTGTTTTTCATTGTTTTCGCTTCCGCTAAACTACCTAAATACTCAATTCACCCATATCCTACATCAAATTTGGTATCAGAGCCAGGTTTTCGTTTTCCTTGGGTTCGAAATTTTCAAATCTCTTTTTCTGCATGTTGTATGTCGAGTGTATGGCTCCAACCACAGTTTGTAAGACAAACATGCCAGCAATGGTCTATGAACGGATTGTTCATATGCTGGAAACTCTAACAAAGCAAGTGGCAGATTCCAAAGAACAATTTAGACTCATGGATCATCGTCTTGCAAAACTAGAAGTATCCAAGCACCCTTATGTGGATAAGTTTGACGTGATCAATATTTGTTCAAAGAAGGAGTCTCAAGAATGTCAATCCATTGATGTTTGGAAACAAGGAGAAAATTTTCAAGACAATACCACGGAGATTCAAGTAGAAGCTGCTGGTCAAGGTGAGTTTAAGGAAGAAGTGTGTAAGCCTGAACTTCTTGCTAGTGTTGTCGACATTAAGGTTGAATCTGGTGAGATTTTTCATCCTATGATGACACTAGTAAGTTGCCCATTGATTGAATCACTGTTCAGCAAAGGAGGGAAAGTGTAACTGATCAGTTAGCATTCCCACAACTCATTGATTTTATCAGATTCGGGAGGGAGGCAGAGGATGAGTCTATATGTTTGCACGCTGATTCCGACTTCCAGGAATGTTACTACAATTCTAACTCGCCGGAGTCGAGTTCTTCTCAGCCAGGGAGAATTGATGAGGACATCTTTGTCAAACCCATTAGGGTTTACAAACGAAAGAGATGGAAGAGGGAATTATTAATTAGTTTCCTAATTTATTTTTTAGTTCCTAGGTTCTCCAAGTTTTCCAGATTTCATTAGGATTTTTAGTTTTTCCAGATTTCGGCAGGATTTCTAAGTTTCCTATTTTATTTGGATTAGGATTTCTTTCCTAGAATAAGTTTAATTTTCCTTCTCACTCTAGGGTTAGATTATTATAAATACCCATCTATGTAATTCATTATGGAGTTGAGTTGTTGAGATATAAAGGAAAGTTTATTTTCCAGAGATTGGAGACTACTTGGTGCGAAGCCAAACCCCTGGAGAGATTCCAGACCTATCCCTTTTGTTCTATTTTCTGTTTTCCATTGTTTTCACTTCCGCTAAACTACCTAAATACTCAATTCACCCATATCCTACATCAGTTAGCATAGTAGTTAAAAGCTTTAAAGACCGCTACCAAGTATAATTAACTGCCTAGAAGATGACAATTCAGTACAGTTTACTAGTTACATTCTCACCTTGCAGAAGGAAAAAGCCGATGAGGCAAAAGTTTTGGTATTTTTCCCACTCTCCGCATATCAGTATATGGTAGGTTCTTCACCACCACAATCTTCCATAAACCAATAAAACCCATCCGATCTGGAATTTGCCCTTCTGAAGAAATGGTTTGCAAAGTAACTTCATCGACAAACATAACAAAGCAAACGTACTTCCTTGACAAACGAGACACCTGAAATTAAGAGAATTTCAATTGAGTCAATGTTCATTTTATCTGTTTTTTTTTTTTTTTGGTCTATGCCATTTATCACAACTTTATGTCTAAATGAAAGAATATTGACTAACGTTGAGGGGGGTTACCACAGTGGTTGTGGTTCTCCCCCTTCCACCCTGCTTGGCACCTAGGATCGAAACCCGAGGGTTTCTTTCCTCCCAATGTAACCACACAAAAAAAAAAAAATTATTCGATTAACAGACACAACAAACTCAAAGTGGCATTGGTATTGAAAATTTCCAATGGATAACTCAACTTAATATAGAGATGCTTTGAGAAATATTTAGAAACATGGATAGATTCACTTTCTTTCTAAAAAGATAGAAACTTTTATTAGCACAAACTCAAACTGTAAAGTGAGGGACAACAAGCCCATTTCTATTGTAACAAAACGAAACAAAAACAAAACAGAACAGCCGTATAGCTGCCTTCTAGTCTTAACAAATGGCAGAAAATTAGTGCATTAGAAACTTTGGCCCAAAGAGGTGACTGAAAAATCACTCTAACGTACAACTCTTCCACATCCGCCAATTTTTGTAATCATAGCAAAATCCCTAGCCCTCTCACATGGCACAGAACAACTTGCATCTTTGGAATGAGACAATGTAAGATATAGGTCTGAAATGTCTGATTCGTGACAGCATTAACAACCCAATTTCTATAGCAACCCCCATTAACTACTCTTTTATTTCTTCATTCTATTTGTCAAACTAACTGTTAGTTTTGAAGCTTTAGCTATGAACACGATGTTCACCAAATTTCAATCAGATCTGACAGCAACTACCCCCCATAAATTTGATCCAAACTCTTGGGTCAAAAAGTACGGGCAAAATGCTAATATCTTATGCAACATAGATGGATAGTTATGGGTATTGGATTGGCTTGAAAATTTATGAGCAAAATTAAAACTTTGAATCTAATGGTTGAATTGATTATAAACAAATCTTATGAGTTAAAGTTCCATCTATTGTATTTAATTTCATTTGTTACCAAGTTAACCGAGCCTAAAATGTCATGGTGCAAAACTTGTATTTACATGTGTGCCAATGGCTGTTAAAAGCTCAATGCTCAACAAAGACAATATGCCAATATGAAATTTATAGTTTCATTTCTACTTTTTTTTTTCCCTTGATAGAAAGATTATATGAAATTTAGATGGCCTAAAACAAACATCATTAAGAAAACAGTAGACAATTTCTTTTCCTCGGGAAAGGGATTCTCCTTACCGTTTTACCATAAGGCATCCTCAAGCGATCTGAATTTCCAAAGATGCAAGAGATAACAGCAATATGGCATCTGCTGATGTAATTTGTGTCATCTTCTGCCAAGTCAAATCCAGTGCTTGGGGATTCTTTAGGACCCTTAACAAAGCCACACTTTATTTTTTGATCATTTGCCAAAAAGGAATTTTCCCGTTCTTGCAGAGTCTGATGCCCTGCAAATCTAGGTTCCCAATGCTCTTCTCCTTCAGGCTTGTCCTCTGCTTGAGTATACTGCATGCTGAACCTTGCAAACTTTCGACTTTCTAAAGGCTCTATAAGCTGTGCAGTAGAGTTTAAAAACTTCATCTCACAAGAGGAACCTGAAGAATATCAATATGACAAGTCAAGAATACAACAACAACAAAAAGGAGCAACCCCTATTAAAGCACCTAGATTGAAGGACAACTTCCATCATGACGTTGCATTCAACTATACACATAGATCAATCCTTCAGAAACTGAGCCAGAACCAAGAAATCCAAAAACAACTAAAGTGGCTCTTCTAAACCACCATGGCCTTACTCACAGCATTTACTCTTAACGACAATTCCAAGATACATACAAATATCAATACAGAGCAGTACAGATTCATTAATAAAAAGCACAGTAGGTTTCTTTTCAAGTAAATGAAGTTTAAGTTTTTCAGTACTACGCTCATGATTTTTTTGGAATACCTACATCTTTTTTCATTTTTGTCTTTCTAACTAACGGAAATAAAACTAAGGAAATAAATATGGGTAGCAGATAAGTAGCCACTTTCTAAATAGTACCATTATACTGAAATGTATACAGTTACCTAGTTGCAACAAGAATGAACTGTTTTGTCTGTACTAAGTCGACTTATAGGATTTGCAATAAGAACTAACTCTTTTCTTTTGTCTGTACTGAATAGCACTTCTATGATTTGCATAAAGATTCTAATTTGTAATCAATGACATGCAGAAAGCAAGAGACCAAATGTCAAAATGAAGTCTAATCTAGAAGCAGAAGCCAAGTGTAATTCACTTATGCAAGCTGAATCAAATATCAATAATTTAGAAGATAAATATTAACTAGACGTGGTTCCTTCCACACACACACACACACAAATATGCAACAAGAAACAGATATGTCACCAGAATATTTCCGGCGCTTAGGTTTCCTTTTTGAAGTTGATCGTGACTTTTTTGAAGATTGACCAGAATGTATACTGACATGCCTGGGCTTTGTGTTAACTTCATCAAGATTTCGAGAGTGCTGAACAGGATCATCTTCAAATGAATTGGTGGAGACTTTCTCAACCTTGTTGGCAACATTTTGATCATTAGTTCCAACATCAGGAAGATCAATGGACTCTCCACTATCTTCATCATGTGATTTTTCTTCATCAAAATGGTCATTCTGATGTCCCATATCTTCATATTCATCCATGTGAGTTTCATGAAAATCAATCCCATCATCATACTCGTCATCAACATCAATTACCTCCTTTTGCTTATCCAAATCTTCATCCTTAGATTCTCGACTATTCTTTAGAGAGGCCTCATACTCAGCTTCATAAATTTTCAACTCATTGCGCCCAGCTTCATTGTACAATCCACCTTTCCTACTGGAACTTTTAGGAAAGTCATCATTCAAGGACTTCTTGTCACTGTTTTTAACTCTCACATGAACATCACCGTTATCAGTGGCTTCATCACTAACACCTGCACTACCATCCTCATTATAATCTCCATCCCTTCTCCTATCATCTTTATCCCAATACCTAGAATCTCGACCATGAACTACCGAACCCTTCCCAAACCTAAGGACTTTAGAAGTCTCCGTGCGTGTCACATTTGTGAGAAAGTCAGGATCATTCTTTATGTCATCTTCCTCAGCATGATAAGTATTTAGTTCTGCACCAACACAAGAAAGCAATCACTTGATGCTAAACTAGGATTCATATAATTCCAGTACGAGATGCTGCTGAATTAAGTATACCACTTTTTCTTCATAACAAAAAATTAAAATAAAAAAAAAGTTCCAACAACCATGGAAAAGAGAATCAAACAATTAAAATGTATCTGAAATGTTAATGGGAATGATCCTTTTCCTTTATCTTCTCAACAATCAAGCAAAGTCATTAAATAATCAAAATTCAAGTGAAACATAACAAGATCAAATGCACAGATCTTTCAACCTAGATAGGAAATAGGAAATCAACTAAAAAGCAAACTACAGTGTGATCCTTTTTCCTCTATTGTCTCACCAGCCAAATAAAGTCCGCCATTGACAAGTAACTAACTACTTTCTTTTCATTTCCTACATTTTCCCGGGAACCAAACAAACCAATATTAAACACACACACAAAAATGAAACTTGAAAAAGGAAAATACCTCTGCTGTTTCGGGAGAGGTAATAGAAGGCCAGAAGAGTAAAAACGAAGACTAGCGCGAGAACGAGGACGACGGCTCCAATAGAGATTCTAATTGGGCCCTTGTCGGATCGACCCGATCGGCGGGTCCGACCCGGTTTGTGCGGGGCGGTGCGGATCCCGACAGCGACGTGATCTGGTCCTCCACCTCCTACTCCGCCGTTTGAATGGTGGACATCGTGGCCACGTAACCCCAACCTCTCCATCCCTGGCTGCCTGTGCTGAGCCATTCTTGCATTGTAATCTTGAATTTAACTCCTCCTCTCTCTCTCACTCTAGTCTCTAGAGTCCAGACCAGAGAGTCCTAGGATTTTTTATTTTTCTGCGTTTTTCTTTCCTTTTCTTCCCTTTTTTATTATTTGTTTTTGTGGTTTTCTGTGAATATTTAAAAGAATAAAATAAAATAAAAATAAAAAACCAAAATAATTGGAGTTGTGTTTTGGGAGGGAGTGGGAAGGGAGGAGGGACGATGATGACTCAAATTAAGATCTTGTTAATTTGATCTGTTAGTGCCAAAATTGCACATGAGATCTGTTAGTTTCTCTAAAATAATGTAATTTGCTTCTTTTTTTTTTAGAATAGGATTTCATTCATAAGCCAAAAAAGTATACAAAGATCGGAACAAATACAGTAGCCTAGTTAAAATCTTCCTAGGAAAATTACATGAGACAAACCTTAGGTAGGAAAGAATATTACACATGTCATGAACTAACAAGAGAGTTCGACGCACGCTACTTTGGACTACTACAAAGAACTTGTAACAGACGAAAATAAAGCACAATTCAAAGCCCCGCAAAGAACAACCCACTACAACGTAATACTGTCAAAGAAAAATTCCTATGCACGCATAGTTCGATGTACAAAACAATGTGTCGTGAGCGTCAAAATATAGCCAGTAGAAGTGCCAATACCAACTCCATGAGTCTACAAAGAACCCAAAAGAAGACAGACAAAACAAAGCACAACTCCAAGCCCCGCAAAGAACAATTCGCCACAACGTAATATTGTCAAAGAAAAACTTCTATGCACGCATAGTTCGATGCACAAAGCAACTTGTGGTGAGCGTCCGAACATAGCCAGCATAAGTACCAATACCAACTCCATGAGTCTTAATCTAGACTCCTACCCGACAGGGCATGGGGGATCAAGATTGGTCTCTTAGCGTGACGAACTTCCAACAAAATAGCATCATAATAGGAACGTTTATCGGATGCGAAGCCCACAAACGTTCCAGTGAACACATTAGAGAGAATTGGGAGACTCCTCAAGGTTAACCTTCATCTTTTTTTCAACAAATTTGGCGAAATATAGCTAAACAATAGTAAAGGCTCTATCACCACTCAGATCCCAGATCCCCACCACAAAAGAACTCAGAGAGATGGGAATAAAGACTGCAACCAACAACCCTATCCACCGAAAATCGCGCCCAACACCGAGGATCCTAGAACACACTAGATCCATTCGATCCAAGAACTTCTAAAAGCTAACCACCAATAAACTCCCAACTAGCACCACCAACACCTCACGAAAATCCCTATCACAACCCTCACCACCAAGTCAACATGAAGGCTACAGATCCACACAACCACGCAAGAGTCGAGAACTGCACACCAACGCAAAAAACCAGACCAGACCACCAGCGAAGCACTAACCTTAAGAACACCACGACAGAACCACCATGTCAAACATACCCCGCTGAAAACATGCGAATCAGCAAAACATGAGCTCTAGGACACGACGACAGAACCACCATGCCAAATAGTCTCTGCCGTAAACCAACGAGTAAGGCGATGAGCTACCCACCACAATCCTAAGCGGCCACAGAGATAAACGATTGCCCAAGACCACACCGACAAAAGAGAAAAGTGAGACAGTGGAGGACGAGGAAGCATTGGGAGAAGAAGTTTGACGACGACGGCGGCCAGAGGGCATAACCTATATCCAAACTCTAACCCTAACACTTGTCTCTTCTAGCGAGCGAGAGAGAATGCAAACCCTTACTTTGAGTTTTTCAATTTAATTTGATTTGCTACTTATTAAACAAAAAGGATTATATAGGAATTTCAGTGGGACAAATTAAAGTTATTTAGATATTGAATTGGGATACTGATCGTAATTCAGATACGAATAGTGTAGAAAACTTTTTTTAAAGTAATATTCCTTGAATTGTTACACATTTTTTTCCCACACTCTAAAGATTTTAGGGTTATTAGGAGCAATAGTCCCATAACTATAGCCTGATTTGTAGTTCCCTCTATTTTGATGTCATGTTGGGGTGCACTGAGTAATTGTAGGAGTTGGGGACCTGGGGTGGGAGGAGCTAGGGTGGGTCAGGAAAGATGGTCCCTGTGGTGGTTGGTATGGTGGTGAGAAGAGTTAAAGAAACAAGCATGAGTTAAAAGCCAAGCAATTTCTATTTTTGACCCTCAAATTGGCAGAAGAAGCTAAGCATAATTGACGGTAGGACCTCTATTGCTAATGAAAATGGAGTTGAAGGACCAAAGTGTAAAACATGTTATAATTCAGGGACTATTACTCCTAATAACTCAAGATTTTAAAATTTCAAAATGTTTCATGACTGTTTGTAATCTTGTTTTATTAAATGAAGCTCCATTTACAATTATAAAAACATTAAAAGTAAAATTATAAAAACATTAAAAGTACTCCTTTTTCATTTTAATTTAAAAAAAAATGTATTTGCAAACATGGGTTTAGTCATGTTGAGCAATTGTAATAACCCAAAACAAAATATCTAAAAAGAAAGAAAATATCTAAAAAAGTAAGGAAAATATCTTTTAGCAAAAAGACAATTTTACCCTCGCATTATTTAATAAGGAAAAAGTTGACTTTTTGATCGGGAAAGAATTTGGTAATTCCGATTACGCCGTTGCGTAGAGCACGGCGAAACGAGTCCGTAGACACGGAGTAGACCCGAATCGGAGTTGTAACGAAGGAGTTATGGTCAAAAGAGTCTCAGTGGCAGAACCGTAAATATTTCAAAGTTCAGTTTTATAAACCCAGCTTTCTTCTCTCTCGAACCATCTCGACCAGCCAACTTCAGACAGCGATTTCTCCCAACTCAGGCCACCGTTTCAGGCAATACCGGTCCCAAACGAACCACCTCACTTCCCTCTATCAGCCCTGCCCCTCCTCAGCCTCCATCCGCTACTGTAGTAGCCGGAAACTGCCACGAAACAGGCTGGTTCCAACAGTTTTTTTGAAATTTTTGGGAGCTCGTTCTCTCACTTCCGACCACCAAATCAATCGAGTAAGGCACCAGGAGCCCGACAGGATTGCAAAAGAGACCTTCGAAGGGTCGAAGTAGCTCGGACCATCTGTGAGTGGACTTTCATTTATGAATTATTTTATATAAATGAGTTATATAGAGGTTTTCCATAAATAAGATTTTATAAGTGATTTTATATTAATTTTATATAAAAGAGTTTTTATAAACGAGTTTATTTGACTAAATTCCTTATTTGATCTTGAGTAAGCTTTATTGTGTTTCCGAGCATGATTAATATAGAAATAGTTCTATAAGTTGTGTGCTACTTACTTTTACATGCTTAAGAGTTATAGAAAACAGATTTTGAGGCTTATGACAGAAGAAATAGCAGCACAACTTGAGATTTCAGTTATTATTCAGATTTTTTCTAAGGAATTTATTTTAAAACCACCTCGTACCCATTTATTTTTGGTGATTACCCAGAGTTGGACCGATGTCTACGGACATCCAGTCCGATTTCAGTTTATGTCAGTGCACTTGACTTTGCCTCACGAGTTTCGGGGACGCTCGGACCGTGAGTGCCAGGATTTGCGGCTCGGCAGACTTGGTGTCCCGAGACCTGCCAGGATTGCGGCTCGGCTAACTCTGTGTCCCCGAGACCTGCCAGGATTGCGGATCAGGCTGACTACGGTCCCCTGCATCCTGCCAGAGCGACTCGAGCTGACTTAGTGTCATCGAGGAATCTGCCGGCGGGACAGGCTGATCATAATCCCCTGATTTCGCCAGTTTGCGGCTCGGGTAGACTGCGTGGCGCCCGAGACCTGCCAGGGGAATTGACGGATATGACAGGGGTACAAATAGGTGGTATTTTCAAAGGATTTTGAGTTTTCTTTATTTAATTATGATTTTCAGTTATTTTATATCAGCTTCTCTGATTTTTCAGGCATTGATACCTATATATATATATATATATTTGTTCAGTTTTGCAAGGTTTGAGTACAAAGCTTTTATACAAGTTTGATTTCAATGTTTTATGCAAGCTTTGACTTCAGTACTGTTGTGCGAAACTTTCGAGCTTGAATATGATTTATATATAGAATGCCTTGAGTTTAGTATGCTTTAAATGGAGAGTACGTATTCAGTTTTATTTAACTATTTTTACAATGGGGGTTATTATGGTTATACAGTTGTTTCTAAGAACCTTATTTTTGTCCACTCACATTTATCAACCTGTTTTTCGCCCCCAGGCCATAGAAGTACGCAGGATCCACCACCGGGCCATTCATAGCTTCCGCGCCATCAAGTAAGGTAGAGTTTGTAGAAAATCCTTGAAAACTTGAAAACTTTAGATTATGCTATGATATCTAGTATTAGTGGAAAAACGAAGTTGAGATCTGTTGCTTGAGACATTCTGGCAGTTGGTGTGGATTTATTTGAGTATTGACAGGTGGAAACTATTGGGTTGGGTCAAATTACAGGGGAGACTCTGCCGACTTTTCGGCAGGAGTCCAGAGAACATTTTCATAGTAACTGTAGCAGGAAGGGTTAAACGGTCATTTGTGCCCGACAGTTGCCAGATGTCGGACACGCACAGGGCTTGGTTCGAATTCCAAAGTGGAATTAGGATCGGGTCCTGTCAAATGTGCTCCCCACTCATCACCTGAAATGTGTGTACTCATTTTAAGTTACTCCTATGCACACTTAACCTTTCAGACAATTAGAACGGTCTTAAAAGATCCGAAACTGTACTAAGCGATAAACCGTCACAGAGAAAAAACCATGTTCCGCTAGTTTGGTCCGAAACGGACAGTCGGATTAGCCAAAATCGCGTTATCGCTTAAAATCCAAACCCTGGCCCCAGGGTTCGCGATTTCGGAGTATCTGGGACTCCGATTCACAATCCGTCGAATCCTACACGATCCTGAAATCATGTAGAATGACATATCCAAAATTGAGTGCGATCCAACGACTCGACGACACTGCACCCAAGGATCGCGCAATATAGAAAATCCGTTCGGGGCTCAAACGGACTCCAAATCGAGATCTGCAAAATCCTACGCGCTCGTGACAACACGAGGATTGCAAAACTACATAGAGTCACTTCAGTACCCTCACCCACGTGCCGCCACACGCGCGGGCAGTTTGGGTGTCCAAAGCGATACCGGGTTGTCGGAAAAACTCGGAACCAAGACTCCAAACTCCTATCCTAGGTAAAACACCCCATTTGGAGTCACTTCTGTTCTTGGACATACCCCAAAAAGTTGCCGGAAATCACGGCGGTCGAAGTTCGGCCAATTTTCAAATTAAAAATCGAGTGATCTAGAGGTAAAATCGATCAAAACCCAGCCAACCATCAGTTAGAGCATGAAAAATAGCTAAGAAACCATACCTTACTCGAACGATTTGGTTGAGAAACGAAGGAGATCGAAGAGCTTGAAGTTTCGACTGAAAACCGACGGTTTTCTCCAGTTTCCGGCGAGCTCCGGCCGAGGCAAGGGCGGTGGCGGGTCGTGGCGTGACGGCGAGGGTGTGACGGTTCCATTGGTACCCACGCTGGAGATCAAGCCGGCCTGTGGTGGCCGGGGTGGCGACGAGAAGAGACGGAGGTTGCGGGGAGTCGCGCGGGAGGAGAGAGAGAGAGAGGAGAGAGAAATCTGAGAGAGGAGAGAGAGAAAGGGATAAAAATCTGACTTTTTGTCCAAATTACCGTTTTGCCCTTCGCGATATTTTGATCGTATTTTCTTCGATACAACTCCGATTTGGGTCTACTCCATGTATATGGACTCGTTTCGCCGTGCTCTATGCAACGTAGTAAGCGAAATTGCCAAATTCCTTCTTGATCAAAAAGTTAACTTTTTCCCTATTAAATAATGCGAGGGCAAAATCGTCTTTTTGGTAGAATAAATTAATCATACTTTTTAGATATTTTGTTTTGGGTTATCACACTCACTCTCTCCCGCGACTTCTCCGCCCCTCCTCCTTCTTCAGCTTGTAACTCCGGCCACCGACCACGGCTGTGGACGGGGTCGGTACCAAAACGACTGGGACGATGTCCTCTTCGTATCCCAGCCACCTCCTGCCGCCAGCATCTGGAGATGAAGCGGCCAACGTCGTCCAAACTTCAAAGCCGCCGATCTCCCTCCTCCGGCCACCAATTTTGTCTACCCAGGTATGGATTTTGAACCTCTCGAGTTGTTCTAGCTGCCTGTTGGGTAGGAATAGATCGATTCTCAGTGTAGCTATTGGATTTTTGAGCTTGAAGTTTCAGCCAATTTTTGGCCTCTTTGATCGGACACTTCCGGTCAGTTTTTGGGGTAGGTCCAAGAACAAAAATGGCTCCAAATATGGTGTTTTACCTAGGGTAGGAGTTTGGAGCCGTGGTTTGAAGTTTTTCCGGCGAGGTGTAATCCCTTTGGACACCCATCACTGCCAGCGCGTGCTGCGGCGCATGGATGAGGGTAGTGCAGTGGCACTATGTCTTGTTGCGATCCTCAGGTTGTCACGAGCGCGTAGGATTTTGCGGATCTCAATTTGGATCCCGTTTGAGCCCCGAACGGATTTTCCATATTATGCGACTTCCGGGTTCAGTACTGTTGAACTGTTGGATCGCGCTCAATTTCAGATATGTTGTTCCAGATAATTTCAGAATCGTGTAGGATTCGACGGATTGTGAATCGGAGTCCCGGATACTCCGAAATCGCGAACCATGGAGTTAGGGTTTAGAAATTTTACGATTACACGATCGTGGTCAATCCGATCGTCAGTTTCAGACCAAACTTGCAGGACATGGTTCCTTAAATTTTGAGGAACTTAAAAGAACTTTCAGGTTGGTAATTGGAGGTCGTGGACCCCACGGGGTTCCATATCGACCAATATGGAAGTTTATCGCTTAATGAAGTTTCGGGTCTTTTCAGACAGTTCTAAATATTTGAAATGCTTAAGTGGGCAGAAGAAAGATTTTAAAGTTAGTGCACGCACTTCTAGAAGTCGGGGGTCAGAGTTTTACTTAACAACTTATACCGAGTAGTTTTATTAATCAAATATTTCTGATGGTTTACTCAGGCCCCAGGGACCAGATAGACCCGCAGGAGGGACCCTCAGAAGGTCTAGTTAGCTCGGACCAGGAGTGAGTGGACTTTCTTTCATAAATAATTTTATATAAATGAGTTTATATAAATGAATTTCATGATTTGATATTGAATAAGTTTATTAATTGTGTCCTAGCATGATTGTGAAGTGAAATAGCTTTATTTTGCGCTGCTTAGTTGAATATGCTAAAGAGTTACATAAAGTAGAGTTTGAGACTTATATCAAATAAAATAGCAGCACAGCTTCATATTTAACAAAATTCAGTTATTTATCAGACTTTTAAAAAAAAAAATTTATTTTAAACCACCATGAGTACCCAGCTACAGTTATTACCCTCAGTTATGCCGATGTCTACAGACATCCAGTTTACCCTCAGTTTTGTCAGTGCACTTGACATTTGTCTCACGAGTTTCGAGGACGCTGGGACCGTGAGTGCCAGGATTTGCGGCTCGGATTGACTGTGTCTCGCGTAGACCTGCCAGGATTTGCCGCTCGGATTGACTGTGTGTCGCCGAGACCTGCCAGGATTTGCGGCTCGGATTGACTTGGTGTCACCGAGACCTGCAAGGATTGAGGATCAGGCTGACTACGGTCCCCTGAATCCTGCCAGTTGCAGCTCGAGTTGACTTTGTGTCACCGAGACCTGCCAGCGGATCAGGCTGACTGCGGTCCCCTGAATCCTGCCAGTTTGTGGCTCGGATAGACTGTGTGTCGTCGAGACCTGCCAGGGGAATTGACGGAATTACAGGGGTACATCCGAGTGGTAGTTTTAATTGATTGTAGTGCTTTTATGCAAGGTTTGAGTACATTGCTTTTATGCAAGTTTAATTACGGTGTTTTTATGCAAGTTTAGATTTCAGTGCTTTTATGCGAAATTTATCGAGCTTGAATATGATTTACATATAAGTATATAAATCTGTGAATGCCTTGAATTTAGTATGCTTCAACTGCAGAGTACATATTCAGTTTTACTTAACTATTTTTACAATGGGGGTTAGTATATTCTTAGGATATTTTATGAACCTTTATTTTTGTCCACTCACATTTTCAAATGTTTTGCGCCCCTAGGCTGTAGCGTGCACAGGAAATCCACCACCGGGCCATCTTGCCTTCCGCGCCTTCTCGTTACAAAAGTGTTGGTTTGTAAAAAGATTCACTTCTCTGTAAACTATTAGAATTGCTCTGATATATTGCCCTAGAGTGAGAATGGAACTATTGACATGTATATTGAAGTGCTGGCAGTTGGTTGTGTGGATATTTCTGCTCGTTTTGACAGGTGTAATTTTGGGATTGAGCAAATTATAGGGGAGACTCTGCCGAATTTTCCGTAGGAGTCAAGGTTAAAATTTCAGTTAGAAGGGCAATTAGGTCAATTGTGCCCGACATTTGCCAAGTGTTGGACACGCGCAGGGTTCGACTCGAATTCCAAAGCAGAATTTGGTTCGGGTCCTGTCACGAAACATCACCAAACACAATATAACTTAGTCAGATTATTTATCCGGAACAGCACCAAACGCTTTATAATATTATGGATAAATAGTCAGTACTCTCTGGAACAGATTAATATAATCTGACGAAAATTAGTCAGTACAGTCCGACGTACCAAACGAGCCCTAAAGTAATTGACTCTCTCTTGGATAGAATTTGCACAGCAGCCCACTTAGATGAATTGTTGAATTGATGCCATCTGTTGGATTCCCAACCTCAACATGAATGGACGCCAGCTATTGTAGATCTCATAGCAACTTCCTTCATCTCAACCGTCTCTCTTTGCTTCTATCAAAATTGAAACCAGCATCTCATTCTTTTATTTTTATTATTATTATTTTTCGCAATAGACCTCTGTCTCATACCTCTGCCAGCACCGTCACTAGCGTCCTCCTGCATCCACAATGGCCCACGATCTCGCAGCACCAGTGCCTTCAGTCCTCGCAGCAGATCTTTCAGCCTTGAATCCTTGTGTATGCGTATGTGTATCCTTGTGTATCTTTCAGCCATGGTGGAAGTAGCAGGAATCATGTATGTGTATCCATGTGCAGACAAGCCCAAAACTTGCAAATCTAAGCAGATCGACACCAATCTTGCAATTCTCTCCATCAGCAAACGTATCGTGCAGTTGCCCAGTAATGTTTTAGTGCTTGACTAGCAGATCTGATACCCATGTGAGGGTACGGTTGTTTTTGGTCCTGGTCTGTGTAGATGTGTGATATGTATAGATATGTGTTCTTTGTCCCTACGAGTACTCATATTGATGTGCACTGTATAGGAAAGATGCTGATCTTGGAGAGGGCATGGAATCACATGGGAGTGCAAAAGGTGGATCCGTGCTTCATGAGAGTATAATTTCAAATTCCTGCAAATTTTGTGGTTGTGGATCCGGTAGTAAGAGCTGCACTCAATGTTGTGGTGTAGGGCTCTGTGTTTTAACTGCTCAAAATTATGTGTCTGCGCTAGATCTACACAATTACACCCAAACTTGCATCTTTGAGTGAGCTCATGTTAATTGCCTTAACTTCCAGCGCAGTGTAGATGTGGTGATGTTAATGTAGACTTGCTGTTGGGTGCACGATTCCAGTTGCTGCTGGGTGCATGATTCTAGCATAGGATTGCTACTGGGTGCATGATTCTAGTATAGGATTTTTTGCTTTTGATGCTTGCTGCTTATTGTTGTGTCCTGTATTGAATCAAATATGTGTTAGGAGTAGAAAGAAAATAAAAACAACAACAAAAATTGCCTTTTTCTTTTTCTTTTTTTTAAAAATTTTGAAAATAAAAGAAGTAAAGAGTTTAGAAAAATTGGGCTGCCTCCCAATAAGCGCTTTATTTTAAGTCTGTAGCTAGACTTTGCAGAAGTTTGGTAGTCAAATTACTGGTTCCTTCAGAGTCAAAGACTCGTTTGCAGTGTCAAAGGGTGTCTCCATGTAGGGTTTCAGCCTGTGACTACTCACCTTGAATGCGTTTTCCTTAGCCTCATTAGTTATTTCAACTGTCCTATGAGGAAAAACTTGAGTCACCAGGTAGGGTCTAGTCCAGCGAGAATTTGATTTCCCTAGAAACAACTTAAGCCTTGAACTGAATAACATAACCTTTTGCCCTGGTTGAAATTCCTTCCATAAAATTTGACTGTCATGAAATGCTTTAGTTCGTTCCTTATAGATCCGATAACTGTCATAAAAACTGTCTTGAACCATACTGCTTACCACGTCAATGCGCATACATTCTTGCTGTTCAGCAGGACGTTTCGCTGCCTCAAACAAATTAGACACCACAGATTGGTCCTGAACCTGTAAAGTCAATGTTCCGGCCTCCACATCAATTAAAGTCCTAGCCGTTGCCATAAACGGCCTCCCCAAAATAATAGGTGTTTGAAGGTCCATGTCTAAAACCACAAAATTTGCCAGTAGATAATGATTATCAACCTTAATAATTAGATCTTCAATAACACCTCTTGGATAAGTGATTGACCAGTCAGACATTGAAGCATAATTGATATAGGCTTTAAATCTCCTTGCCCCAATCGCTGGAAAACAGAAAAAGGCATCAAATTAATACTTGCACCCAAATCTATTAAAGCACTTTTAAAATTAGAATTTCGAATAGTACAAGAAACATTAAAACTTCTTGGATCTTTTTGCTTAGGTGGCAGTTTGTGTAGCAAAATTGCGTTGCATTGTTATGTCAAAATGACTTTGTCCAAATATGCAAGCTTCTTTTTGCTACTGTAAACTTCTTTAAAAAATTTGGCATATGATGAAATTTTCTTGATTGCATCTAGCAATGGAATGTTGATTTGAACCTTGGATAATGTCTGCATAAAGTCCTTGAGTTGCTGATCCCCCGCTTTAAGAATTACACGTCTAGGATAGGGTAATGGAGGGTCATAAACACGCTGTAAAATCTGTTTTGGGATAGATTCGGGATTTGCCAGATTATGTTTTTATGCAGATTTGGCAGGTTCTGCTACTGCAAAATTTTCTGCATTATCCTCCACTACTAGCTACTCCTTTTTAATGCTATTTTCACGATTTTCATAGCTTTTTCCACATCGTAAAGTCCGAATGACATTGCAATCTTCACGTCCTCTTGGATTATGCACTGTTTGACAAGGAAATTTGCTATTTTCTCTGTCTGAAATATGTGCAGCTAGCTGTCCAAATTGTTGCTCCAAACTTTTAATTGATGTTTCAACATTTTGAAATCTTTGATTGTTGCCCTCGATGAATGATTGAGTTGTTGCTGCCAGTTTAGCAAGTTGATCATCCAAAGATAGTTTGGATGGAGCAAATGGTATTTGTGCATGTTGGAATGGTTTTGCATTATTCTGATTGTCACTCCATTTGAAATTAGTGTGATCCCCCCATCCTGGATTGTAATAAGTGGCATATGCATCATTCCTAGGCCTTTGATAGTTGTTCATCATATTAACACGTTGCTCAACAAGCTCTGGGTAGGATTCTTTATGCGGGCAGCCCGTTATGTCATGTGTAGCCATGCTGTAGATAGTGCAAACTGTTGTTGTAGGTGGCTGCTGCTATGTAGAACTTGCTATATGTTATAGAAGAATATCAAACTTTACATCAATTTTTTTTCTCCATTTTTTTCATTTGTGCAGACATGTTGGAAGAACCTACTGATAACTAAAAAATGTCATTTTCGGTGAATGTTCTGCTGCCCATTGTTGAGATTCTGTAGCCATCAAATTTTTCTCTTTACACATGATAAGAACATTCTTCAAGTTAGATAAACAATCAGAAAATGAATCACCAAACACAGTAATATCATCCATGAAAACTTCTAAATATTTTTCTACCATGTCACTAAATATGCTTATCATGCAACGACCAAAATGCATTTTTCTAAAAGCGAAAGTTCCAAATGGGCAAGTAAAAGTTGTTTTTTCTTGATCTTCTAATGAAATTTCAATATGATAATATCCTGAATAACCATCTAAAAACAGTAATACATATGCCTTGCAACTCTTTCCAAAATTTGGTCAAGAAATGGTAAAGGAAAATGATCATTTCTTGTGACTGAGTTCAATTTACGATAATCAATACACATTCTCCATCCAGTAGTGACCCTAGTTGGTACCATTTCTCCATTATCATTTTCAACTACTGTGACTCCTGATTTTTTAGGAACAACCTGTATAGGACTCACCCATTTGCTATCAGAAATTGGATATATGATACCTGCATCCCAAAGTTTAAGTACTTCTTTTTGCACAACTTCTTTCATTGTTGGGTTAAGTCTACGTTGAGCCTGCCTAACTGGTTTAGCATCTTCTTCAAGAAAAATTTGGTGTGTGCAAACCAAAGGACTAATACCTTTAATATCAGATAAAGTCCATCCAATAGCAGTCCTATGATCTTTCAAAACTTTAAGTAACATACCTTCACGCAAAAGCTCTATTTTAGAAGATATTACCACATGATAGGTCTCATCTTCTCCCAGAAAAGCATATTTAAGTCCAGCAGGAAGAGGCTTCAATTCACACTTTGGGGCTTTTTCTCTTGATGATTTTGTCTCATCACTCACAGTTGGCAGCTCCTCATATTTTGGTATCCAACCATTATGTTCTTGTACCTGCGCAGAATCCAACAAAGAACAAAGATATTGTATTTCAAAATCTTGTGCAAAATTACAATCCCTATTTACTAAACAAAATTGCAATGGATCAGACCAAAAAAAAGAATTAAAGCAATTTTGAACAATTGTCTCGATCATGTAAACTTCTTTGTCGACATCTTCATTGTTTGCGGGTTGCTTGCATATGTTGAATATGTTGAGCTCCAATGTCATGTTCCCAAATGATAGTTGCATAAGTCCATTCCTGCAATTTATATGAGCATTAGATGTAGCAAGAAATGGTCTTCCAAGAATAATAGGAATTTGAGAATTAGAATGCACAACTGGTTCAGTATCCAAAACTATAAAATCAACTGGAAAATAAAATTTGTCTACCTGAACCAGCACATCTTCCACCATAACTCTTGGGATTTTGACTAAACGGTCAGCCAATTGCAATGTTATTGAGGTGGGTTTTAATTCACCAAGACCCAATTGCTTATAAACCGAGTAAGGCAACAAATTAACACTAGCACCCAAATCCAATAAAGCTTGTTCAATGCTAAAATTCCCAATAATACAAGAAATTGTGGGACAACCTGGATCTTTGTACTTGGGTGGAGTATTAGTTTGAAGAATTGCACTTACATTTTCAGTTAAAAATGCGGTCTTATCAACATTGTGCTTTCTTTTGATAGTGCATTAATCCTTCAAAAATTTTGAATATGAAGGAATTTGTTTTATAGCATCCAAAAGAGGTATATTGATTTTCACTTGTTTAAAAACCTCCAAAATTTTAGGATTTTTATTTTCTTTCCAGCCTTAAGTGCTTGTGGGAATGGAGCAAGAAAAGGGCACTTAACAATTTCAGAATCATTATTTTCTTTTTCATTATTTTTGGATTTTTCTAAATTCTTTTTATTTTCAACTGTTACAAAATCATCTTTCCCAATTATTTTTCCACTGCGAAGAGTAGTGACAACCTTCACATATTCATGCTTATTTTCATTCAAAGAAGAAGAAGAAGGGGTAGTTACCTCTAACTGTGCATGTGGATTAGGTTGGACTTGAGAAGGAAATTTACCCTTTTCTTGAATTGACAGTGAAGAAGTGAGTTTGGAAAGAGTGCTCTTAATCTCACCAATGTCTTGTGCATTCTTTTGATTTGTGGCAGTTTGGCTTTGTATGAATTGCTTCATAACATCTTCCAAATTTGATGACGATGATTGTCCTTCCACCTGTGGAGAATAATAAAAAGAATTAGATTTTTGTTGAGGCACATTATTATTAGTATTATTTCTCCAACTGAAATTTGGGTGGTTTCTCCATCCTGGATTATAAGTTTTAGAAAAAGTGGATGGTTTTTTAAATTGATTCACAAAGTTTGCTTGATCATGCAACATTTCTCTGAAAGCTGGAAGTGTTGGACACTCTTTTGTTACATGTCCCATGACCCAGCAAACTTCACAAATCTCAAAAATTTCTTGACTTGCAATTGAATTAACTTTTTGAGGCAATTTTGATTTTAGGGTTTCAACTTCCCTAGCCATTGTTGCCAATTGAGCTTTGAGACTATCTTCCTCCTTAAGGTGATAAATACTGCCGCTAGAAGGATTAATAGAAGATTTTGCCTTTTGGGAATTAGGCTCAAATGTGTTGGGAGTGCTCCAAATCTGAGATTTCTCTGCAATTTCATCAAGAAAATCAAAAGCATCTTTAGGATCTTTATACATAAAATTTCCATCAAACATCGTCTCAATAAATTGTCAATCTTTAGGTGTTAAGCCATGATAAAAATGACTTACCACCCTCCATCTTTCAAAACCATGGTGAGGACATAACATTAACAAATCTTTAAATCTTTCCCAAGCTTGAGGTAAAGACTCAGTATCTTTTTGAGAAAATGTGGTCATCTGTTTTTTCAAAGAATTTGTCTTTTGAATTGGGAAAAATTTCTTGAAAAATTCAGTTTGCATTTCAAGCCATGTTCCAATTGTTCTTGGCCTTAGAGAATAAAGCCAAGTTTTCGCTTTATCTTTTAGTGAAAATGGAAAAAGTTTTAGCAAAACTGTATCAAGCCTACACCCTTGTGTTGGAAAAGTTCCACAAACTTCCTCAAACTCACGCACATGTGAATATGGATTTTCAGATTCCATTCCATGAAAAGTTGGTAAAAGTTGTATCATGCCCGGTTTAAAATCAAAAGTTTGACCATTTAACGGAAAAATGATGCAAGATGGCACACTTGTACGAGCAGGATGCAAATAATCATGTAATGTCCTAACAAGTGGATTCTCATCATTATGAACACTACGATTCTCATCATTATGAACACTATGATTATCTTCATCATTTTGGGGGCCTTCCAATGCATTATTATTATTATTCTCAGCCATTTGTGATGAAATTTGGTCAAATTGAGGTTTCTTTGCAAATCCACCAAACCGATCACGATATCTCATAAACAAAATAAAGAAGCAACAAATAAATAAATAAAAACTAAACTAAATTTTTTTAAAATTTTTTATATATAAAAAAATAAGACAAAAGCAAACAAAAAAATAAAAACACCAAAAATAAAAATAGAAATGAAAAATTGAGTTTGATAAGCCTTACCGAATTAGCTTTGGAAACTAAAACCGCAAACCTTAACAATGAATTTCCTTGTGCTACTTTTCGCTTCACTGCTCCCCTGCAACGGTGCCAAAAACTTGTTGCGTCTACCCAAGTGCAAGTAGTTACACGTAGTAATAATCTTGAAAGTCCAAGTATCGTATCCTCAAGGAGCAGGTAGGCAAATATCTACACACAAAGAAATAATTAAACGTAGCACAATAAAAGTGACAAATAAAATGAAAAAGTAATTTGATTTGATTGTTGTGGAAATTGAGTTTAAAAATGAAATATCAATAATGGAAATGCTAAGGCATCAAGGTTCAATTCTTTAAACAAAATATGTTTCATGCTCTTTAATCCAAATTATAACTCGATTAAAATCATCATTGAGAAACTTTAATCGGAAGATAAAGAAATTAAAACCAATTTGATTTTTCAATGTTATCTTTTATTAATGATTGTTCAAAAAATGGAATTGCTTAATATCTACTCTTTTAATTTAAAAGCATGCTAACTCAGTTCTTAACAATGAGAAAAATATAATTGAACTCATGAAAAGATAATAGCACTTAACATCAATCAAAATAAAGGAATATGAAAATATTGAACAACCATAAATAAAAGATTTTACCAATTCATACCGTATATTGGATTAAAGAACAGTTCACAAACTTACTCAAAGAACGGTTCACAAACTTACTCAAAGAACATTCCCTTTAGCCTTAGCTAGAGTTCTAGCAACTCATTACAAAGGAAAACATAAACTAAATTTTGAATGAAATGGATAAATAAAAATCTGTCGTAGGGGTGCCCTTGCCAAATAAGTTGATGGGTGATTTATAGTAGTCAATGAGGTGAGTGGGAAGTTAATACATTCGTGGTGGGTGATGAAGGGTTTAATTGAGGGATTAATTGGATTAAACATGTTGATGGTGGAGAGTTAGTGGAAAAGAAATAACGGTGAGGTAAGTGGGCGTTAAATGGCTATGAATGTCATGAAATAGGCTCCTTAGCTTCAACGATTTTGTCTTCTCTTCTCCCCCTTTACTTCTCTTTATAATCACAATAATCCCACAATCAATTCTTCAATAAAATCTGCCAGCAATTCTCTTCACACCTAGCTTGAACTTGGACAAATGTATGTCTTTATCTTTTGGCTTTCCAACTTCCTACAGAAGATAAATTCACCTAATAAGTTCACCAAATTAATATAGAAAATTCATAAATCCAGTTGGTGAGAATAAAATGTAACAACAAGTGAAATTATATTTATTAAGCCAAAATTATATCATAAAGTCTCCAAAATAATATTAACCGGTAAGTTATAGTGTAAAATACCTATATATCTGGGAACGCAACATCTTCACTGTAATTTGTTGAGTAAATAGCCTTATTTTCTAAAAAGACCATATCTTATCGGTAAGTTATTGTGTAAAGCGCCTATATATTTGAGAACACAACATCTTACGCGTAATTTATTGAGTGAATTGCCTATTTTTCTAAAACATCATATCTTACAGGTAAGTTATAGTGTAAAATGCCTATATAACTGAGAACACAATATCTTGCTCGTAATTTATTGAGTGAAAAGCCTATTTTTCTTAAAACACCATATCTTACCTATAAGTTATAGTTTAAAGTGCCTATATATCTGAGAACGCAATATTTTACCCGTAATTTATTAAGCAAATAGCTTATTTTTTAAAAAACACCATATCTTTACGATATGTTATAGTGTAAAATACCTATATGTCAGAGAACACAACACCTTACTTGTAACTTATTGAGTAAATAGCCTATTTTTATAAAAACATCGTATCTTGCCGGTAAATTATAGTGTCAAACGCCTATATATCTGAGAACGCAACATCTTATCCATAATTTATTGAGTAAATATCCTATTTTTCCAAAAACACCATATCTTACCAGCAAGTTATAGTGTAACATGCCTATATATCTGAGAACGCAACATCTTACAAGTAATTTAATGACTGAAAAGCCTATTTTTATTAAACACCATATCTTACAGGTATGTTATGGTGTAAAGTGCCTATATATCTGAGAACGCAATATCTTACCCGTAATTTATTGACTGAATAGCCTATTTTTTTAAAAACACCATATCTTACCGGTAAATTATAGTGTAAAACGCCTATATAACTAAGAATGCAATATCTTACTCGTGATTTATTGAGTGAGAAGTCTATTTTTCTAAAAGCACCATATCTTATCAGTAAGTTATAGTGTAAAATGCATATATGTCTAAGAACGCAACATCTTACTCGTAATTTATTGAATGAATAGCCTATTGTTCTCAAAAAGCCATATCTTATCGGTAAATTATAGTGTAAAGTGCCTATATACCTAAGAACGCAACATCTTACCCATAATTTACTAAGTAAATAGCCTATTTTTCTAAAAACACCATATCTTACCGATAAGTTATAGTGTAAAATGCCTATACATCTGAGAACGCAACATCTTACCCGTAATTTATGGAGTGAATTGCATATTTTTCTGAAAACACCATATCTTACCGAAAATTTATAGTATAAAATGCCTATATATCCGAGAACGCAACATCTTACACGTAATTTATTATGTGAATTTCCTATTTTTATGAAAACCCCATATCTTACTCGGTAAGTTATAGTGTAAAGTGTCTATGTATCTGAGAATGCAACATCTTACCCATAATTTATTGAGTAAATAGCTTATTTTTTTAAAAACACAATATCTTACCGGTAAGTTATGGTGTAAAGTGTCTATATATCTGAGACCGCAACATCTTAACCGTAACTTATTGAGTAAATAGCATATTTTTTTAAAACACTATAACTTACTGGTAAGTTATTGTGTAAAATGCTATATATATGATAACGCAACACCTTACTCGTAATTTATTGAGTAAATAGCTTATTTTTCTAAAAACACCATATCTTATGGTAAGTTATAGTGTAAAATGCCTCTATATCTGAGAACTCAACATCTTACTCATAGTTTATTGAGTGAATAGCCTATTTTTCTAAAACACAATCTCTTCTTGGTGCGGCATGTGTGCAAGCGCATATGACGAACTCTTGCGTAACGAAGTTGGGTTTCTTCCCAAGTTAGGTGTCGTATTGGGCTAGAAATATATTTGGGCCCAACCTTTGATTTTTTGGGCCTCAACATTAGCCAAACGTGCTAGTAGATGGTGGGGATCCAATCTTGGAGTTGCAGATGCAATAAGCTTGTTGGGTTTTCGTAAGGATGGATTGAGTTTTGATTCACCACTGTGTTTGAGTTTACAGCACTAGCCCCAGAACACTTGATGAAGCACAGGATGATTGCTAGATACTGAAAGAATGATTGAAATAAGGAATGTGCTGGAAGGATGTTTGAAATAGGGCATGTGCTAGAAGGATGTTTGAAATAGGGCATGTGATGAAAGGACGTTTGAAACAGGGCATGTGCTGGAAGGATGTTTGAAATGGGGTATGTGCTGGAAAATATTTTGTTTGACATGGAATGGGTGCTAGAAGAACGTGACTTGGCTTGGCATGATTAACTTGGACTTGCTATGCCGATAACCTAATGGTTGAGTTGAACCAAGATATAGCTTGGTCTAGCATGAGGGTTCACTCTTTCGGCAACATGAATATAGAGCTTGTGTTATCTTCCAAGAATATCTCAGGCAAAAAACTGAAAAAGAAGTTCAATTCTCTTTATCAGATGCTTGACTTGTGTTTGGCTATTTTTTTTCTTTTTGGAAAAATTTGCTTGGTACGAAGCCCCCAAGTATTTTGGGGTTTGCATGTGTAGTTTGCTCAATGGCATGAATAATGGATTTGCCAAAGGCCCTGGCTCTCTTACAAGGTCTTGTTTTGCTTGCGAATGGAGATCTAAGACACAAACAAAGGGCGCATGTCAGCAATCCATATTATGTTTGTTCTGCAAAGTAGATTGCCAACAAAAGAAAAAAAAGAAAAAGAAATGTTCTTATCTCTTTATTTTCTCTGGTCTATTGCTTCTAGTTTTCTTCTTTGGAGGCATTGGGGAAGATAGCGACCTAATCCCCAATGAAGTCGCCAATTTATGAGGGGGCTGGGTTGTCGTAAAGAACAAATGGGTGGACTTGGCCGTGTGTCTGAGTTCAATTTTGAGAGGATGTGTTGAAGGAAGAGAGGAAAGAATGAAGGAAGAGGAATGAGTGGCTTGAGCAAGTTTCTAGCAGCTTGACGAAAGTTTCATCAAGCTCTTGACTGGCTTAACATAAGAGAAAAAGGGAAGCAATAGAAGAACATGGCTTGAAATGAAGGCTTTCGGAGGTGAAAGGTGATGCTTGCTCTCTCTGGATGTGTTTATGGGAAAGAGAGGAAGAAGATGGAAGCAGGATGGCTTTAGCAGATTTCTAGCAGCTTGACAAAAGCTTCGTCAGGCTCCTTGGTGGCTTGACAAAAGAGAAAAAGGAAGCAATTGAAGAACATGGCTTGAAATCAAAGGGTTCCAGAGGTGAGAGGTGATGCTTGCTCTCTCTGGATGTGTTTATGGGAAAGAGAGAAAGAAGATGGAAGAATAGAGCATGAAATTGGACCTTCCAATAACGAGTAAGGATGTTTCTTACTCTAGATCGATATGCCAGAGGAGAAAAAGGAAAGAGATGGAAATTTGAGGGTTCCAGTAGTGAAAGAGGATGCTTGCTCTCCCTAGATCTCCAACGAATGCCCCCCGGATGTGATAATCTGCTGGGTAGGAAATGCCCCTTTTTATAGGCACTGGAAGCCCCTAATTTTATCAAGTCTTCTTCTACATTTTTCCTCACTTCCTTCCATTCAATCCTCTTTGGTGAAATCTCCCCAACCCTAGCACATAAAAGCAGAGCTTTTTGGGGTTCCAAGACTTTCCTGCGGCTGGACTCCTCCATCTGGGTAAGGAGCCTCTTACTTTTCCTTATTGTTTTCCCACTGGAGCTTGCAAAGGAAAGAATGGGTAAGAATGCTGGTCAAAAGTTGATTTACTTCTAGCAGCCAATGCATATGGGTTTACCTTGATCTTGACAAGGTGCTGGGAGCAGCTTGTGTTCACGTAGGGCCTTGGTTTTCACAAGGTGCTAGATATTTTGACTGATGTGGGATATTTCCAAGTGTTATGGGCTATGACTATTGTATGTTTTTCTAAGATGTTTGGGCCTTTTCTTAAGGTGATGGGCTATTGGGTTTTCTCTCATGCTTACCCATATGTTTGGGCTCAAGGAATGCGCTTGAGTTTTGGTGCTCCCAAGTAGCCCAAAACTTCCACTCCTTCGACCATTAATGGGCCTCATGAATACTCGTAACCATCCATACCACATTCCGCTCAACAAGCCCTAGGCATTCGCATGGCTTGGGCCCGCTTAAGCTTGTGGCTTGTTGTGTTGCTTATTTATTTGGCGTGACACGTGTGAAAGCGCATATGACGAACTCTTGCATACCCAAGTTGGGTTTCCTCCCAAGTTAGGTGTCGTACTAGCCTAGAAATATATTTGGGCCCAGCCTTGGATTTTTCGGGCCTCAACAATGGTCATGATATGCCCTAACATGGTTGTGGTGAGCCTTAGTACAGTTCTGATAAGCCTTAGTCCGATTCTACTAAACCTCAGTATGGTTCTTGTAAGCCTTAATATGGTTCTAGTTAGTCATAATATGATTCTAGTAAGCCATAATATGGTTTTGGTGTGCGTTAATATGTTTTTGGTTAGGTTTTATACGATTCTAGTAAGCCTTAGTATGGTTCTAGTACACTATGGTTTAGATAATTCATAACATAAATTCGATAAGCCAGTTATTGTTCTGGTAAGCCATAACATGGTCCTAGTAAGTCACAAACTGGTTCTAGTGAGCTTTAATACGTTTTGGTGACCTTAATATGGTTCTAACGAAGCCACAAAATGATTCTAGTGAGTTTTAATATTGTTTTTGATAGAACCCAACCCAAATCCTACTTTCAAATCTGTGTCGAACCCCGTAGGTGTCGGGCACAAATAACCAAAATACCATTCTTAGCCTAATCCTAAAACTGCTTTAGGGTCTGGTTTCTGCTAGAAAACTGAAAGAGTCTCCCCTGAAAAAGACCAAAAACCCAGAATTTTACTTGCACAGCAAACTCAAATAATTTCCCAACTGTTCAACAAATTCAACTTTACAAAACCTATCATAACAAAATAATCATAAACTTGCGGCTACACCTAGGTTAGCCTATGTTGCCTACGTACCCTTACTGAGGGATCAAGCTAACGTAGTTCTTTATACAAGAAACAAAGTTCCACCCATATGTAAGCACATGAACTAAATATTCCTTCACACTTTCCTAAAACCAAAAGCTTCAACCTCTGATCAATTCTTTGAAACAAACTCATCTCTTAAGAAAGTAGTTATGAATTGTATAAAATCCATCAATTCCCCTCGCAAGACTTAGGAAGACATAATCAACCTGAATGCAAATCCTCACACCACACAGTTCAGGCGTCCTCGAGACTCGTGAGGTGTTTTCATAAATGACTGGACTATTCCGAAGTCAACTGCCGAAGGGGTACTCCTACGGTGGGTTTGAAAACCATTTTCCTAAACTTATCATAAAATTCCTCTTTTTCTACAAATCCACTTGCTTAAATCCATCTTCCAAATCCTTTCTCAACTTTCCAAAAATCAGTTCTTAAATAAATAACCAAAAATCCCTTTTTTTTAAACGAGATCAATCCCAACATTCCTTAATTTGAATTTGACCATGTAAAATCTCTCAAAACCATTGTCAAACTACATCCAAATACGTACAACATACTATTGAGAAAACTAGTATGCATAATTCATTGATTTCAAGTCACTGAGCATATATTTAAATATGGACATATAATCTGGCATTTAATTAATTTCTTATTGATGCCAAAACCTAGTTATCCAAGCCATTCCCAACTCCACACAATTAAACATTGTGTAACATGCTTGGAAGGTAAAAGCGATTGTATAATAATTCATAAGCATTCAATGAAACTCTCATAAGATAATACCATTTTAAAACAAATCTCCAATTACAATTACAACTAAAGGAAATACATTCTGTAAGTATCACAGTTTTCGGTCTCATAGTACTAACAGTTGTATTTTCATACGTGATGACATACAGAATTGATAGACGAAAATAAGCTTCAATTCATAGAGAAACTGGCTATGAAAGTAGATGCCGAGCAATTCCCTCCACTTGTTGTCAACATGGTTGAAGCTTATTTCCAACACGAACAGGCTCGACAAAGCAGAGCTTTATGGCCTGAGGTCAGATCGTCAAGGGTCGAGAAAGGGGTGAGCAGGCAAGAAAGTCTAAATCCAAAAAGCCAAGGAGAAGAAAAGAGAAGGAGCTCAAGCTTGAACCGGTGATCTGTGATCGATGCAAAAATCAGCCAGTCGAGCTCAAGAGAACATAAGGGAAAAACGACCGGGCCTACCAGCTTGGCTGACCACAGATCTACATATTAGGTGAATCAATAAACCACATCCACTGCTGTTTTCGATCGACTGGGGAAAGATTGTTGGAATATTGGGTCGAGGACTCTTTACTACCGAACTCACCGATTAATTTGATCAAATTCCAACACGAGTCAGACGACGATGATGTATCAACCATTGACGACCTGGATCCTGCACCTACTAAGATGGAAGACAACCATCTTGAGGTCTACGATCCTTTGTTAGAAATCAATGTAGGAACTAAGGGCGAATCAAGACCTCTCTTTGTTAGTAATTTTTTGAACCTGAAGCTGAGCGTCAAAATTATCGGCCTCCTTTGCGAATGTAAAGACTGTTTTGCTTGGGACTATCATGGGATGCTTGGATTACCTAGAGGTTTACTAGAACACAAATTGAAAATCAAAGACAGGTTCAAACCTTTCCAACAACCACCACTTGCGATTTTCTGCCGTTGTACAACTAAAAGTCAAAGAAGAAATTTAACATCTTCTCAAAGACGACATTATCCATACTGCCTGATACGTTTAGTGGCTGGCCAACATTGTGCCAGTGTTGAAAAATACTTGGGCTCTAACGGTTTGCACAGATTATAGAAATATAAATCTTGCAACCCCCAAGGATGAGTACCCTATCCATTACTATTATGCCATTACTCGAGAATTTATGGTTGATTTTTTACTTTTCCAAAGTTATTATCCATATAAAGATTTTAGCACTTTTACGTTTAATATATTATTATACACGTACACACGTATTTTTCATGTTTAATACACTTATTTTTTACAAAAATTTCAGTAAGACACAGAAAATTCACGTATTGCTTGGCGTGGCACTGTACAAACGCATATGACGAGCTCTTGCGTACCCAAGTTGGGTTTCTTCCCAAGTTCGGTGTCCTACTGGGCTAGAAATATATTTGGGCTCAGCCTTGGATTTTTTGGGCCTCAACAATGGTCATGATGAGCCCTAATATGGCTGTGGTGAGCCTTAGCACAGTTCTGATAAGCCTTAGTCCGATTCTACTAAACCTCAGTATGGTTCTTGTAAGCCTTACTATGGTTCTAGTTAGTCATAATATGACTCTAGTATGCCATAATATGGTTCTAATGTGCGTTAATATGTTTTTGGTTAGCTTTTATATGATTCTCGTAAGCCTTAGTATGGTTCTAGTACACCTCATATGGTTTAGATAATTCATAATATAAATTTGATAAGCCATGTTATTGTTCTGGTAAGCCATAATATAGTTCTAGTAACTCACAAAATGGTTCTAGTGAGGTTTAATATCGTTTTGGTGAGCCTTAATATGGTTCTAATGAAGCTTTAAAATGATTCTAGTGAATTTTAATATCGTTTTTTACAGAACCTGACCCAAATCCCACTTTGAATTCAGTGTCGAACTCCATACGTGTCCAACACCTGGCAGGCGTCGGACACAAATAACCAAAATACCATTCTTACCCTAATCCAAAAACTGCTTTAAGGTATGGCTGATACCGAAAAACTGAAAGAGTCTTCCCTGAAAAAGACCAAAAACCCAGAATTTTACCTGCACAGTAAACTCAAATAATTTCCCAACCGTTCAACAAATTCAACTTTACAAAACTGATCATAACAAACCAATCATAAACTTGCATCTGCACATAGGTTAGCCTAGGTTGCCTACGTACCCTTACTGAAGGATCAAGCCACACGTAGTTCTTTATACAAGAAACGAAGTTCAACCCATATGTAAGCACATGGAACTAAATATTACTTCACACTTTCCTAAAACCAAAGCTTTAAACTCTAATCAATTCGCTAAAACAAACTCATCTCTTAAGAAAGTAGTTGTGAATTGTGTAAAATCCTCAGAAAACTCTCAATCATTGTCTCATAAATATGAAAACATGTATTAAAACCTACACCAAAAAGTACCAAGATAAAATCATCAATTTTAGTTTATAACATCTTAAAACTCAAATATTCTCGACCTAGGGATACCCCCAATCGTAATCCGTCAATGGCTCAGATAGCAATAGGTATACAAATGCCTGAAGACTGTGTGCAAAGAATCATCAAGGTAGGAAAGAAAAGTCTACCATCTGTTCTAACCAGAGGAATGGAGATAGATGTTAATTCTGCCATAATCACTGAAGATGATTGGAGAAATCCTATCATAAATTACTTGCAATACCCAACCCTGCCGTCTGAAAAGAGAGTCAGAATCATGGCTTTAAACTACCTTATGTGGAATGGAGATTTGGTTCGAAAAACCAAGGATGAGGTGCTCCTGAGGTGCTTTGGAAAGAAAGAATACATGAAAATCATGGGAGAAACTCATGAAGGAATCCATAGAGCTCACCAAGGAGGAAGAAAGATGTGCTGGTTAATCAGAAGATATGGCTACTTCTGGCCAACTATGATAGAAGATTGTATTGATTATTCCAAGGGGTGTGAGGCTTGTCAAAGGCACGGCCCAATGTAGCAGGCTCCTTCAGTTCCCATAAATCCAGTAGTAAAACCATGGCCTTTTAGAGGATGGGCAATGGATCTCATTGGTAAGATTTATCCAGCCAGTAGCAAACAACACTATTTTATCATTGTAGCTATAGACTATTTCACCAAATGGGTGGAAGCCAAGCCTGTTAAGTCCACAACATCTCAAGAAATCATCACTTTCATAGAAGAGCAGAATATACAAAGGTTTGGCATTCCAGAATCGATCACAACTAATAGAAGATCTTCTTTCATATATGGAGAAATGCTAAAATATGGTAGAAGCATTTAAATTCAAACTGTTTCAATCCACCCCTTATTATGCCCAAGCTAATGGGTAGGCAGAATCAAGTAACAAGGTGATCATCAACATTATCAGAAAATGCTTAAGAGAAATCCAAAACAGTGGCATGAGAAGTTGTTAGAAACTCTGTGGGCATATAGAACTTCAAAAAGAGAAGCAACTGGCATGACCCCCTACGCTCTAAGCTATGGCTGTGATGCAATTCTGCCTATGGAGATAGTAGTCTAATCCCTCATAATTTCTCATCAGCACAGTCTGTTTGGAGAAGACTACTCTCAAGCCATGCTACTAGAACTGGAAGGATTGGATACAAGCAGGATTAATACCCTCAATAAACTCTTAGCATGAAAGCAAGCTGTATTAAGGGCTTACAACAAAAGAGTCAAGAACAAGAGTTTTGAAGAGGGGAAATAGTCTGGAAAGCAGTTCTGCCCCTTGGAACGCATATAGCTGGTTCTGGAAAATGGTCACCTACATGGGAAGGTCCTTTCATAATTAATCAGATCCTTGGAATGAGGGCATACATATTACAGAATCAAGATGGAGATGTCCATGCTGCACCAATTAATGGCAAATGGTTAAAGAAGTTTTATCCAACTATGTGGGATTCACAGGCTGTGCAGACAGATCCTGGAATAAAGAGACAGCAAGATGAAACTGTTGTTTAAATTTCTGATCACTTTCATTTTTGTTGTAATTTGTGAAGTATGCTTTAATTTACTTTCTCTCTTTCTTCTTTTTGTCAAAAGAAATCAAATTTCCACAAAAATAAATAAACTTTTATTTAAATATAGCCACTTTTTATGGCTAAATTATTTATTACATTTCTAAAAGCTAGAATCTAAAACCCTAAGACACTTGGCGAATGTCGGGCACAATTGACCTATTTGCCCTTCGAACTGTATCTTGACCTTGACTCTTGCCGAAAATTCGGCAGAGTCTCCCCTGTAATTTGCTTAATCCCAAAATTTACACCTGTCAAAACGAGCAATAATATCTACACAACCAACTGCCAGCACTTCAATATACAATACCCGGTCCAGTTCTCAATCTAGGGCAATATCAGAGCAGTTCTAATAGTATACAGATAGGTTAATCTTTTTACAAACCAACACTTTTGTAACAAGAAGGAGAAGGCAAGATGGCCCGGTGGTGGTTTTCCTGTGCACGCTATAGCCTGGGGACGCAAAACATTTGAAAATGTGATTGGGCGAAATAAAGGTTCATAAAATATCTTAAGAATATACTAACCCCCAGTGTAAAAAAATAGTTAAGTAAAACTGAATATGTACTCTGCATTTGAAGCATACTAAACTCACGGCATTCACATGCTGAAACCAAGGTCTTTATCTATTTATATAAATAAATACAGCTGTATTGAAGATCAATAAAACTTGCATGAAAGCACTGAAATCAAAACTTGCATTAAAACACTGTAATCAAACTTGCATAAAAGCAATGTACTCAAATCTTGCATAAAAGCACTGCAATCAAATAAAACTACCACTCGGATGTACCCTTGTAATTCCATCAATTCCCCTGGCAGGTCTCGGCGACACAAAGTCTATTCGAGCTGCAAACTGGTAGGATTCAGGGGACTATTGTCACCCTGATCCGCTGGCCGGTCTCGGTGACACAAAGTCCACCCAAGCGGCAAGCAGGATACAAGGGACCGTAGTTAGCCTGATCCGCAATCCTGACAGGTCTTGGTGACACAAAGTCCACCCGAGCCGCAAACTGGCAGGATACAGGGGACCATAGTCAGCCTAATCCGCAATCCTGGCAAGTCTCGATGACACAAAGTCAATCTGAGCAGCAAATCCCGGCAAGTCTCGGGACACCAAGTCAATATGAGCCGCAAATCCTGGCACTCACGGTCCTGGCATCCCCGAAACTGGTGAGGCAAATGTCAAGTGCACTGACAAAACTGAGGGTAAACTGAATGTCTGTAGACATCGGCATAATTGAGCAACAACTGTAGTTGGGTACTCACGGTGGTTTAAAATAAAATATTTTTGAAAAGTCTGATAAATAACTGCAGTTTGTTAAATCTGAAACTATGCTGCTATTTTATCTGATATAAATCTCAAACTCTGCTTTCTATATCACTTTAGCATGATCAACTAAGCAGCATATAAATAAAGATATTTTACTGCACAAATCATGCTCGGAAAAACAGTCAATAAAACTTATTCAAGATCAAATAATGAAATTCATTTATATAAATCGTTTTGGTACTGGCCCCGTCCACAGCCGTGGTCGGTGGCCTGAGTTACAAGTTGAAGAAGGAGGAGGGGAGACGAAGTCGCGGGAGAGAGTGAGGGAGAGGGAGAGAAAGCTGGTTTTTATAAAAGCCAACTTTGAAAAATTTACGGTTTTGCCACTAAGACTCTTTTGACCATAACTCTCTCGTTACAACTCCGATTCGGGCCCACTACGTGTCTATGAACTCATTTCACCGTGCTCTACGCAATGACATAAGTGGAATTGTCAAATTCCTTCTCGATCAAAAAGTCACATTTTCCTTAATAAAATATTCCAAGGGCAAAATTGTCTTTTCTCAAAATAAATTACTAAATAAATAAGAATTTTTGTTTTGGGTTATTACAATCTACCCCCTTATAAAAATTTCGTCCTCGAAATTTACACGCCTGGCACTCGAGAGGGGAAGGGACTGCACCCGCATCTACTACTCGGGTTACTATGTAGCCTTTCACGCTAAAAGCTAAACACTTCCAATTCAAAATCTAAAATGATTGCTCCCCACAAGTGAAATCAGCCTTCAATTCTACTGATTGTTCTTCTAGCACATGAGACGGATCAGATTTATTTCCTCGGAGCACCCCAATGAGAGAAACTAGGCTGAAAGAATCTCTTATCTATCAACTCCTGTCATTGAGTCTTTAATTCCTTCACCTTGGCTAGTGCCATTCTGTACAGTACCCAAGAAATAGACTCCATTCCTGGAGCGAGTTCAATAATGAACTTCATCTTCCGATGAGAAAGAAATCCAAGAAGATCCTCGGGAAAAACATCTGAAAATTTCTGTACTACTGGAATATGTTCAGTTTCATCTCATTATCTCTGGTATTGTTTTCACGTGCTAGATATCCTGAGCACTCTTTCCTGGGCCATCTACTGAGGCACGGTATCTGGCCAATCAGTCTAACCCTAAGATGACATCCAGTCAACCATGCCGAAGGGAATTAAATCTGTAACTACAGCTGGTGATGCATGTGCTTCCTGCTGGGACATGTTATACGCTCTGCTTGTGGCCCTGGAACGTTCACCATGCCCCCTCGGTTGATTGTTGCCTTGATTGGCTATACTGATCCGGGCCCACCACTGGACAAAGCCTCCATAAACTGTGGTATCTCCTGTAATCTACCCTGCATACTGTTTCGATGCAGCTGTGATCTCTCTATGCTGAGGGAACAGAGGACAATCCTTTCGAACGTGTCCAGACTGTCCACAGTAATAGCATCCAGTAGTGCCCTACTGGCAAGACCCGGAATGGTACCTACCACACCAGGCACAATAGGGGCGACTCCTCCTGCCATATCCTGACAACAATTGTCTTCCAATACCTCTGACTACACTAACCCAAGAGCGGTTTCCAAATCTACTCCCTTGGCTGGAACCTTCATTGGAACTGAATCCAGGTCGGTAGCCTCTATAGTTGCGGCCACTCGATGATCTAGAACTGTAATTACCTCTCTTAGATAATCCCTGACTAGTACCACTTATGTCACCCCTTGTTTGACCATCATCTGGCTGCTTTCAAGTAATGAGGCAGACATCACTATATCATCAGAATTAATCAACCACTGACTGATCACAATACCTCTGATGGAGGCCTTTAACCCCATCATGAAAAGGTGGTACTTCTCACTTTCATTCTTCACTAAGGGAAGGCAATACTTAGACGGTTGAAACTTTTTCTCGTACTCTGGTACAGTTATTATCCCTTGTCCAGCTGTAAAAACTCTTGCATCTTCACATTTTGGTAGACTTGTGGATAGTACTGACTATCGAATGTGGCTTTAAAATACTTGCCACGTACTAGTTAAAGGATCCCGTATCTCTTCTTAACCGAGTCCCACCAATGTCTGGCATTTCTGTTCAAGAAGGAGATGGCCAGAGTAACCCTACTATTCTGTGGAAGAGCCATGACCTCCATGATTTGCTCCATCCCTTCAATTCAATCCTCATTTACTGCTGGGTACCACCATCATCAAAATTAGTAGCCCTCCAATCCTCTTTGCTTGATCCGCATATCTCACGGATGGATCTCTGGGCTGCACAGTCCTGGCTAAAACCTGAACCAACTACTCCAAAGTCTACTGGAAGTTAGGATCTCCCTGCATAATAGGCACAGCAGGTACGGCTCCTGACAAGCCTCTAACAAAAGACTACTCTACCGGTTCAGATACCAGTGCAGTCTTGCCCGATCTGGGGATCCCATCCCCTTACGTCGGGACAACTGTCTAGTCCCCCTACAGACACCACCACCCTTAGGGCCCATCTGTCCTATCACTGAAATGGATTTGAAAAGAAAACGAGAATGCACAAAATGCAAAGTCTACCCCTTGCTCTGATACCAAATTGACAGGACCCGAACCAAATTCCGCTTTGGAATTCGAGTCGGACCTTGTGCGTGTCCGACACTTGGCGAATGTTGGGCACAATTGACCTATTTGCCCTTCGAACTGTATCTTGACCTTGACTCTTGCCGAAAATTAAGCAGAATCTCCCCTGTAATTTGCTCAATCCCAAAATTTACACCTGTCAAAACGAGCAATAATATCTACACAACCAACTGCCAGCACTTCAATACACAATACCCAGTCCAGTTCTCAATCTAGGGCAATATCAGAGCAGTTCTAATAGTATACAGATAGGTTAATCTTTTTACAAACCAACACTTTTGTAACAAGAAGACGCGGAAGGCAAGATGACCCGGTGGTGGTTTTCCTGTGCACGCTGCAGCCTGGGAGCGCAAAACATTTGAAAATGTGAGTGGACGAAAATAAAGGTTCATAAAATATCCTAATAATATACTAACCCCCAGTGTAAAAAAATAGTTAAGTAAAACTGAATATGTACTCAGCATTTGAAGCATACTAAACTCACGGCATTCACATGCTGAAATCAAGGTCTTTATATATTTACATAAATATATACAGCCGTATTGAAGATCAGTAAAACTTGCATGAAAGCACTGAAATCAAAACTTGCATTAAAACACTGTAATCAAACTTGCATAAAAGCAATGTACTCAAACTTTGCATAAAAGCACTGCAATCAAATAAAACTACTACTCGGATGTACCATTGTAATTCCGTCAATTCCCCTGGTAGGTCTCGGGACACCAAGTCAATTCGAGCCACAAATCCTGGCAGGTCTCGGGACACCAAGTGAATCCGAGCCGCAAATCCTGGCAGTCAGGGTCCCGGCGTCTCCGAAACTCGTGAGGCAAATGTCAATTGCACTGACAAAACTGAGGGTAAACTGGATGTCTGTAGACATCGACATAACTGAGCAACAACTGTAGTTGGGTACTCATGGTGCTTTAAAATAAAATATTTTTGAAAAGTATGATAAATAACTGCAGTTTGTTAAATCTGAAACTGTGCTGCTATTTTATCTAATATAAATCTCAAACTCTGCTTTCTATACCACTTTAACATAATCAACTAAGCAGCATATAAATAAAGATACTTTATTATACAAATCATGCTAGGAAAAACAGTCAATAAAACTTATTCAAGATCAAATAATGAAATTCATTTATATAAATCATTTACAAAAGAAAAGTCCACTCACTTCTGGTCCGAACTAGCTGGACCTCTTGAAGGTCCCTCTTGCGGGTCGGTCTGCCCCCGGGTGCCTGGGTCAACGGAAATGGTGGCTGGAGGAGGGAGATCGACGGCTTTGAAGTTTGGACGACGTCGGCCGCTTCTTCTCCAAATTTCGGCGAATCCGTGACTGCTGGCGGCGGGAGGGGGCTGGGGTAAGAAGAGGAAGTCGTCCCGGTCTTTTTGGTATCGGCCCCATCCACAGCGGTGGCCGGAGTTACAAGTTGAAGAAGGAGGAGGGGAGAAGAAGTCGCGGGAGAGATGAGGGAGAGGGAAAGAAAGCTGGTTTTTATAAAAACCAACTTCAAGAAATTTACAGTTTTGCCACTGAGACTCTTTCCATAACTCTCTCATTACAACTCCGATTCGGGCCCACTACGTGTCTATGAACTCATTTCACCGTGCTCTACGTAATGGCGTAAGTGGAATTGTCAAATTCCTTCTCGATCAAAAAGTCACCTTTTCCTTAATAAAATATTCCGAGGGCAAAATTGTCTTTTCTCAAAATAAATTACTAAGTAAATAAGAATTGTTGTTTTGGGTTATTACATCCCTGCACTCTACCAGCCACTTTTGTAGCTCCTCAATCTGCTTCGCCACCCTATCTACAGTGGCCTTAGCTTCCTTATATCCTGCAACTATCTGATCCAGTTCTGCCTTTTGCTTTGCACAGTCAGCCAAGTTGGCTTCATGGGTGGCTTTGCAGAACTCAGAGGTCTTGAAGGTTGGCTTGAGATCCTCATAACAGTCGTGAAGGTTGAGCATATCTCTTGCTAGGCCAAGGCTCATCTCAAGTATAGGTTTGAGGGCCATGTTTTGTCTATGTAGTAGGTCTAGATCCTTCATCAGTTGGTCAAAAGCTTCCCTATCCTCTCCATGGCTTCCTCCACTACCTTGGACTTTGCCTTGCCAAGAGTGGAGCTGAGTTTCTCAAGCTTGTCCAATTGGGCGTCTAGATCCATAGCCTCAAATTCTACCAGCTCTGGATCTGTATAGGAAGGCGTGGCAAATGAGCCTAGAAGGGAATAGATAGGCATCTGCAGAAAAGAACGTAAGTCAGAACTAGGTAGAGACAAAAGAAAAAAGCCGGGGAATGCATTAACACTTACAGCAACGATGGGAGGCTTCAAGAGACTGGTCACCACTGCCAAAACCCCAGCAATACTAGGCACTTCTACCTGAAAAGACTAATAGATAAGGAAGCATAGACAGAACATAACTACAGGCAAATAGGTGGACAAAGTTAAAATAAAATTTACCATAAGGTCAGAAACAGCAGCAGCTACTTTCACTTCAGGTTCTGGGACTGCAACCATTTGTTCTGCCTGATCCACAGGTTCTGACACAGACTGCTTCGCCTGTTCCTCAGGTGCCAGAATAGCAGTGGAGTGTTCTGCCTCTGCATCCTCAAAAAGAGCCAACTCTAAACTAGTTAGCTCTGCTCTTGGGATCTCTTGCTGTTTCTGCGCCACAGCGATGCTCTCTGCAATCACTTCAGTAGGGATTTCCTCCTACGAAAAAACAGAAGTCAGAATGAAGGGAATCAAAAGGCAAAAAGCACTGATACAGTCAACAAAATTCACCTAGAATGAAGGGAATCAAAGGCAAAAAGCACTGATACAGTCAACAAAATTCACCTCTTCTTCTAATTCTTTCGTCTTTTCATGGGGTTCTTCTTCTTCTTCTCCTCACTCCTTCTCCTACTCCACAGCTTCAAAGGCCTCCCTCAGTTCCTCATCTGTGCCAGAAGTGGTTGTAGGAACTACTGTGGGTTCTTATGTGGCTACATACTCCACCAAAGTCCTCTTTCTAAGTCTTTTGGACTTGGCAGGAGGAGGAGGGGGACTTTCAACTACAAAGAAACAGTCAATAAAGACGATTAGAACATACGAGAGGAAAGACAGAACAGGATTAAGAAAGCTCAGAACTCTCGAAGACTTTACCTGAAGTGTCTGGCTGGGCAGTACTCTCATAAACTGGAGCAGTTTTTTTTTCTCTTGTTCTTTCTACCAGAAGGAGTCGCCTCAGCAGCTGGTAGTTCCACATGAGTTTCACCCTCTTCATCTCGGTAGGGAAGCTCCAAATCTCCAGCAGCAATGACAGAGTTGACTGAGACAGAAAACATAAACAAGTCAGAAGTCAATCCAGCGAAAAAATAATAAAAGAAACAGAAAGATGGAAGGCTTACCAATCACTTCTCCAGCGTGGACAGACTGTCCACCTATGTTCCTTGTAAGGGAGGGGTCTGATACAGACAGAACGGAAGTGTTAGGCATCATCACCAAAGGCAAGATAAGTAAAAAATGGACAGAATTGGGAGACTACCTTCTATGACTTGAGCATTTATGTCCTTGATGGTCTGCACCATGAATTTGTGAGTCTCCTCTCCTGCATGAACAACCCAGGAATCCCAGCTATCAAAAAGCACCTTGAGTGCAGTGCTGGAGGCAGGCAGATCTCGAAACCTAACTTTCCACCAAACGTCAAAATCGGCGGAACTGCAAGAATTAGGCTCCCAGGCTGAATAGAGAGTGTTTGCACTATTATTTATCTTGTTGACTGCACATCTAGCATCCTTATGCACTTCCAGATCATCTGCATCTCTCCACGAAGTGGCCTGATTGCAGCTCCTATAGGATTTGAGTGGAATGAGCTATGGGCAACTTGCCGCGCGCAGAAGTTGGTATGGTACACTTCTGCCCCCAAATGATAATTGGGAGGTTTCCCACCTCTATAAGGCAGATCTCTAGGATGGGTGACGCTCAGGAACTTCTTCCTGAAGTCACTTATGGCAGCTTTTTCCTCTGGTTCCTTCTCAAACAATCTGAATCTGGGCTAGAAAAAAGGATATGTTCTTCTGATCACCACCTGCCACTGAGCTGCAGACCTCTTGGTGCTATGCCTAAAGAAAATTAGGTACTCCTCAATCAAGCGCTTGGGCACTTCTGCTGACAATAAAGGATGGGCCATAACTTGATCTTCAGGTAGAACTGTGTCTGGGAATCTCAGTTCTTTGAAATAAACCTGCAGCCAGATCTAGATCATCCAAAATGCACCAGGAGCCGACAAGTTCTTGGGATTCTACAGAGTGGCAGTGTGCAGATTCTTGAACAAATGGGCCAGAACTGTAGGCCCAAGCCCCACGTTAGTATGATTGTGCAAAGCCTCTGCCAAATGCCTGTATTCTAGCAGAATTGCTGAGGAACGGTTTGGAAAAACAAATCGGTTTACCGAGTATAGAAGAAACAGCATGTGCTGCTGATCCTTGTCTTTCTCAGCACTGAAGTTCTTAAAAAAAAAAAAAAAAAATTAGAGAAGGAGCAGTTCTGGTTGATTGTTGTAGGAGGGATGGTGAATGGTCTTGCCACTTTTTCTTGGTTCTTCCTGTGGTAGTCACCCACTACATCTACAGGTCTTTCATCGGGCCTGAACCCAAAGATTTGAGCCATGTCCAACAAAGTTGGAGCCATGGGACCCACACGAAAATCAAATGTATTGCTAGCGGAATTCTAAAAACACAGAGCAGCAGCAAGTAGATTCTCATATCTATTAATGGACTGCTTGGACAGAAGAATGGCGTCATAGATGCCAGCCCATTTCTAATGAGCTCCATACCGTGGGAGAAGTCTGTCAATCCAGTCTACCCATTTGACTGGACAATTCCTCACCTCACTAGATGGAAACAAATAGCTCAAATTCTTGCTGACCCAAGAATGAGAAGCCAGGGCAGAGGAATTCTCGAAGCAAAAAGGAGCTTCAACATCATCTTTGAGCAATCCTTCCATTTCAGTAGGTATTGGACCAAACCAGTGAGAGCCTAGCACCAGGGTGTTTTCAAAAAGATAAAGGACATTCTCGTCTAGATTCTTTTGGGCAAAAGGGTGAAGCTTGCTCTGAACCTCAATGGCATGTTTGTCAACACCAGCCCCAGTGATGTAATCAGGAGGAACTGATGAAGACAAACCCTGGGCATGAGTTTTTGGAGAGGACATTATTAGGGGTTACTAGTCGAGGCAAAGGAAGGATTAAGGTCTGAACACCGGAAAGGACAAGGTCTGAAAAGCTAGGTTTTTTTTTCGAATGAACAGGAACTGTAAGTTTGAAATTCTTTTTAAGGAAAAACTCGTAAACGTGAGAAGAAGAAGGCAAAGCGTCATCTATCGATAGCTAGCTGGTAACTAGCTATTAATTACCCAGTTCCTCACAAACTCTAGCTCAACAGATGAAACGTGGCAGACGTGGGTTAGCAGAAACGGAAGAAAGTGGCGCGCAACATTAATGGCCAATTAATTGAATCTGAACCGTTAAAAATCAAGGTCAAACAGTTCAGATTCAAAGGGGGCATTGTTTGGGCCGAAATCTACGCACCCAGCCCAACGCTACAGAGCCCAGAATAACAAAGACAAAAATGCTGGGCCCAAGAAGTCTGGACTCTGAAAAATAAACAAGAACCAAAGGTCCAAAATCTAGCAAAAGCCCTGCCCAGAACCTATCTCAAGCTTGGACTTCGAAGAAACTAAATTGGGCTTGGCATGATCAAAGTAAAAAGTGGAAACCCAAAAGGAAATAGACCCACATGATTTTTTTATCTGACTTGGAAAAGCCAAACAAATTCAACTGGGTTGATAAAACAGTTGACAGAGGCAGGCAAAAAGAAGGGACGTCTTTGAAATCTCTGCCACAAGAAGATCTAGACCCGTTTATATTTTAAGAGATATTGTTTCTACTCCAAAGAGAGCACCATCTTTCAAGGGATACGCAGGCTAAAGTTCTCGAAAAGAGATAAGCTGGAAAATGGGGAGTTGTTCAAACTGGAAAAGCAAACTGAACAGCACGGTTTGAGCTCTCACAAAGGGGCAGTTGGAATTAAAGAGGGGTAAGGTTCTCTTCCAAAAAACAGAGAAGTGATTGGTCTTAAAAAGAACTGACTATTGAAAGCATATCTACCAGAAATTGATAAAAATCCCTTCTTCATTATATTTTTTTTTTTTAAAAAGAAAGATCTTTTGAGAATTTTTGCCGGCCATTATTGAAAGAAAGAAACCCTACTCTAGAACATTTCTTATAAATATAAAGAAAGGGTAAACAGAGCAGGACACTTATTATTCAACAATCAATCAAACAACAGAAATCAACCAAAGGCAAAAAACTCAAAATGATCACTTGATCACTGAGAACCTTCAAATAAACTGGAGCAACTAAAAGCTCATTTGAGCCACAAAAGAAGCCAGCTATAGATCAGAACTTCCAAAGTTCATGCCAAAGTTCAGGCTTAGAGAAATAAGTCATTCAAAACGAGACTTCTCTCGTTACAAATTTGGTTCAGCAAAAGCCAAGCCAAGCAGAGTTTGAATTTTCACAAATATGAAAACCTCAACAAATTTTACAGTGCAGTTCCAGCTTATTAAGTCCTCAAGTCCAGCCACTTCTGCCCCTTCAGACTAAAGAAGCCGCAGTTCTACCCCCTCAAAAGCCTCCCAAGGCTTGAAGTAGATTAAAGCTCTGCCAAAATTGAACTTTGGTATCGATTTACAGCTAAAGCTAAGCAATTGAAGTTGTTAAAGCTCATTCCAGCATGAAGGTACTCGGTCTAGCCTGAATCAGAAGTTTCTACCGAGGCAGAAATGGGATTTCAGCCGTCTTTTTGTCTTTCAAGAGTTGATTTTTCCCTTTTTAATTCTGTAGAAGGCAGTTTTGCCTAAAACAGTCCACTTTATTATCATCTATTTGGCCAGAACTACCAATTTTATATTGTGATAAATTATGAAGTCCTCACCAGTTTGAGGCAAGAAAAGAACTTACTTGGGAGATATTCCTCACCCAAATTCACAATCGCTTGTTCAGAAATTAGTAACTTGGGGTGCAAGTTATCTGTTTCAAAGAAGTCTACTAGGATTTTTCATTGTTAGCAGTGGCACACTCACACACCAAAGAAAGTTGGTTTGTTGACCAGTTAATGGAGAACTTTGCCCTTCCATCACAGGAGTAAAAACAAAACGGTGAACACATTGAAGACATGTTAATCAAAGTGAACAAATTTGTGTTTCTGATTGATTTCTTTATTCTTGATATGGAGGAAGACCACAACACATCCCACTCTTGCTAGGCCGGCCCTTCCTTACTACTACTGGTACATTGAAAGATGTACAACAAGGAACTTTAACTTTGAGAGTTTGGGGCAAATCCATTGAGTTTAAGGTGTTTGAGGCTGTTAAAATGCCGGGGGACTTGGAAGAATGTGACCACATATATCTTCTTGACCCAAATGTACATGTCAACTACTTGGAAAACACCTCTACGGATGTCTTGAAAGCCAAGTCGCCACTCCCTCTAGTCATGAAACGCATGCGCACTTCTCTTGGACGTGCCGGAATTTATCAATGTTTTATCAAAAGCTTCTCCAAGATGAGCCGACTCTTGTGGCATCTCCTTGCCAAGGATCACACCAAGACATTACTTGACAAGGCTATTGTTCGCAAGGAGTTCGGACAACAAACCAAGCAGTACATGGAAGAAGTAGCATTCTTTGCTACTTCCGCACCACCATAGGCATTCCAAAAGTCTAGCTCATGACTATAAAGAAAAGCTTCTTGGGAGGTAACCCAAGCATTCTCAACTTTTGTTTTCGCTTTTGTTTTTAGTTTATGTGTGATTTCTAGTACATTTTTCATGTTTTTGTTGTTGTAAAGTTTTGTGTCATCAAACAAAGGATTTTAGTAAATACATTCTTCGTCCTGCCTTCTTTGCCTCCTAATCACAAGAAGCAAGCCTCAAAGAAGGCTTGAAATTTGAGTAGCAACCGCAGTGTTGGTGTTGACTTGCACTCTCCTATGGCAGGCCATGGGTAGAAGTGTGGGTTTGAGTTGGGTCCTTGGATTTGTGTTGCCATACAACACTTATGTCAAAGTTAATTCCATAATTTACTTTTAATTATGAATTATGATTTAACCCTTCAATCACTATTATAGTCTTACTAATTTGACTTGGTCAATTGCTCCGGTCAAATATGTTGACTCCGACTTGATCGTTGACTTTGACCTTTGACTTTTGACTCCTAGTTTCTTTTCTCTTCATTTGTTTCCCTAATCTCATTTCTAGGTGTGCGATCCATGGTTCCTATCAGCAAGATAGTGGGAGGGCCCCACTCCTATGAGTTGACTTGTGAATTAAATATCACCATTTAATTCTTTATATTGGTGAAAGTCAATTGAGTTTAATCCTTTCAAGACTTCCACAAACCATGGTTGAAGCCTAACATGTCATGGTTATCCAAGCTAAATAGGGTGTGGGGCATAATCTATTTAAATTGGAATGGCCATGCAATTTTATCCTTCTCTTATACAATACTCCTATTCACATTATTAGATAAAGGAATCTAATGTCACATACCATAATGTGAATTATTCCTTTATATGACTATTCTAATAAGAATTGAAGACCTCTTCTTTCAAATCTTATCTTCTACTTTGTGCAAAGATTTGATCAATCATATCTTTGGAGTATTCACTCTCTTTACTAAGAGTAGAGATCCCTTATCATACATTCATTTGCCTCCATGACTTTATTAAGAGTTCTGACAAACACCTTTAAGTCATGTCTTCTTCAACACAACGGTACAGTGATCTCAAAGACAAACAACATAGCCATAAGACATCTATGATGTCTCAGGTCAAAGGATTACTTTGCACCATTGCAATCCATGAGACCTAGTTTGACATGTGAGTAAAGACTTCCATTGTAGAATCATGTATTTGATCGCATTCAGTGTACTTGTTCTCCTGCAAGCACCTACATACATGTCTTGGTATCGGCACACTTAATGACTTAAGACCTCGTCATTTGGGAGAAGACACTATGTATGCTGATCATAGCGGAATATCAATGCCCAATTGATACTCATATGACCAGGAACATATTTAGGATTAGGGATCATGATAAGTCTTGATGTATGCAATCTCATTACATAGTTCTCATGTCCACTTATATATATATATATATATCCTAAGACTATAGTTGTCTTGTATTTCATAAGATAACATAGTCATGAATTAAAACAACTGGCGTTGCCTATAAATAACTTAATAGTCATTACAAAAGATGTCCTCAATACTA
>NC_047657.1:6051037-6063704 GCF_902201215.1 Prunus dulcis
ACTATTACATAATTACTTGGTAGGCCATATATCTAACTTAAACAGTACTATATTAAGACTCAATAGAAACATATTAAGATTCAATAGAACCATACTACGGCTCATCAAAACCATATTAAGACTTGCCATAACTGTATTAAGGGTCACAAAAATGATATTAAGGATCATCGAAAAGGTATCAGGGCTCACCACAAATGACTTAAGGCCTACCAAAACCATAACAGGGCTTACTAGAGCCATATTATTAAGGATCACTAGAACCATATTTAAGGCTTCCGAAAACTGTAATACCCCGTCCTAAAAATGACTGTTCAATTAATTATTGATTCTGAAATTACATTTTTGCCCTTGGGCATAGAGGTACTTTAGTCACTTTTGTTCGGGAAGAATTTTGGGGAATTGAGTGTCACCGTTCTGTAGAGATCGATGATAGACAAGTGGCAAGTTCAATTCGAAGTTAAAACGAAGAAGTTATGATTTACGGAAGTGCAGTGGCACAATCGTAATTTATGATTACTAGAACCACATCCAGCTTCTTTCTCTCACGACACTCTCTCTCCCCGACTATTTTCTCTCTTTCTCTCTCTCTCTCTCTCCCTCTCTCTCTCTCTCTCTCTCTCTCTCTCTCTCCCTCTATCTCTATCTCTATCACTATCTCTGTCTCTCTCTCTCTCTCTCTCTCTCTCTCTCTCTCTCCCCCAGACTATTCTCTCTCTCTTTCTCTCTCTCTCCGTGCGATGCTGCCGTTTCATACTGCAATTTCGTCTTTGTTCGGTGACTAAATTCAACAATTCATGTTCCAAAAGAATCGTCTCTCCCTCCTTTACTTGACCTACCTATTTTCTCCGATCGAAAACCAGCATAGTGCTGAACATATTGACTTGAAAACTGGGCAGATTTTCGAAGTCGTTTTCAACGATTCCGGTAGCTGCTTTTTTCAACGATTTTGGCAGCTGCTTTCTTCGATCCAGGTATACATCTTCATCCCCTCCACTTGGTCGTTCAATACACCAATTTTCGCCGATGGTTTCGATTTCTGTTCGGCTAGCTCTGTCTAGGATTTGGAAAATGGATTTATGCAAGTGGATTCGTAGAAAAAAAGGAATTTTGTGATAAGTTTCGAAAAATGTTTTTCAAACCCACCGTAGGAGTACCCCTCATGGCAGTTCCCTTTGGAATAGTCTAGTCATTTATGACAACACCTCACGAGTGTTGAGGATGCCTGAACTGTGTGGTGTGAAGATTTGCATTCAGGTTGATTATATCTTCCTAAGTCCTGCGAGGGGAATTGATGGATATGCGTTTCTGGCTGGTCACTCAATTTTGCGAGGATATGTGTTCTCGGGTTGACTACGTGTCCCCCGAGTTCTGCGAAGATATGCCGATCATCCTACGATCATGCGTTCTAGAGTGATCTGGCCGCTCGATTGAGACCAAGCTCCCAAAACTTGTTAATTAGACCTTGTTGGACTTATATGAATGTTTGGATCGGAAATCGGAGGTTGTGGGCCCCGTAGACCAAATTTGTCAAATTCCACGATCGGGGCCGAACCGATAGTTGGATCACGATGAGACTTCTTGGATGAGTTCAACTTATGGTTATGGACCAATAGGAATTATCATATAACAAATTGAGGATGTGGCCCCTACGAGCCCAATTGACTTAGATAGTGGTCTATGTCGACTCAGTTGAGGCTATTTAGTAGTTGTAATTGTGATTGGAGGTTTGTTTTAAAATGGTATTCTATTATTAGATTTTCATTGAATGCATAAGAATTATTATACAATCGCTTTGACCTTCAAAGCATATTATATTATGTTTAATTGTGTGGAGTTGGAAATGGCTTGGATAACTGGGTTTTGGCATGAATTAGAAATTAATTAAATGTCAGATTATATGTGTATATTTAAATATATGCTCAGTGGCTTGAAATCGATGAATTATGAATACTAGTTTTCTCATTAGTATGTTGTACATATTTGAATGTAGTTTAAGAATAGTTTTGAGAGATTTTGCATGGTCAAATTCAAATTAAAGAATGTTGAGATTCATCTCATTTTAAAAAAGGGATTTTAGGAATTTATTTACAAACTGATTTTTGGAAATTGAGAAAGGATTTAGAAAATTGATTGACGAAAGTGGATTTGTTGAAAAAGAGGAATTTTATGGTTATGGACCAATAGGAATTATCATATAACAAATTGAGGATGTGGCCCCTACGAGCCCAATTGACTTAGATAGTGGTCTATGTCGACTCAGTTGAGGCTATTTAGTAGTTGTAATTGTGATTGGAGGTTTGTTTTAAAATGGTATTCTATTATCAGAGTTTCATTGAATGCATAAGAATTATTATACAATCGCTTTGACCTTCAAAGCATATTATATTATGTTTAATTGTGTGGAGTTGGAAATGGCTTGGATAACTGGGTTTTGGCATGAATTAGAAATTAATTAAATGTCAGATTATATGTGTATATTTAAATATATGCTCAGTGGCTTGAAATCGATGAATTATGAATACTAGTTTTCTCATTAGTATGTTGTACATATTTGAATGTAGTTTAAGAATAGTTTTGAGAGATTTTGCATGGTCAAATTCAAATTAAAGAATGTTGAGATTCATCTCATTTTAAAAAAGGGATTTTAGGAATTTATTTACAAACTGATTTTTGGAAATTGAGAAAGGATTTAGAAAATTGATTGACGAAAGTGGATTTGTTGAAAAAGAGGAATTTTATGGTTATGGACCAATAGGAATTATCATATAACAAATTGAGGATGTGGCCCCTACGAGCCCAATTGACTTAGATAGTGGTCTATGTCGACTCAGTTGAGGCTATTTAGTAGTTGTAATTGTGATTGGAGGTTTGTTTTAAAATGGTATTCTATTATCAGAGTTTCATTGAATGCATAAGAATTATTATACAATCGCTTTGACCTTCAAAGCATATTATATTATGTTTAATTGTGTGGAGTTGGAAATGGCTTGGATAACTGGGTTTTGGCATGAATTAGAAATTAATTAAATGTCAGATTATATGTGTATATTTAAATATATGCTCAGTGGCTTGAAATCGATGAATTATGAATACTAGTTTTCTCAATAGTATGTTGTACATATTTGAATGTAGTTTAAGAATAGTTTTGAGAGATTTTGCATGGTCAAATTCAAATTAAAGAATGTTGAGATTCATCTCATTTTAAAAAAGGGATTTTTGGTTATTTATTTACAAACTGATTTTTGGAAATTGAGAAAGGATTTAGAAAATTGATTGACGAAAGTGGATTTGTAGAAAAAGAGGAATTTTATGATAAGTTTCGGAAAATGGTTTTCAAACCCACCGTAGGGGTAACCCTCACCCCACCCCACCTAGCAGTTGCCTTTGGAATAGTCCAGTCATTTATGATAATACCTCATGAGTCTCGTGGATGCCTAAACTGTGTGGTGGTGGGGATTTGAATTCAGGTTGATTATGTCTTCCTAAGTCCTGCAAGGTAAATTCATGATTATGCGTTTCAGGCTGATCACTCGATTTTGTGAGGATATGTGTTCTCGAGTTGATTACGTGTCCCCCGAGTTCTGTGAAAGATATGCATTCTCGGGCTGACCACGTGTCCCCCGAGTTTGCGATGATGTAACATATATGGTACTTGTTTTGACAGAATATTATTGGAATTGACGAATTATGATTGGGGGTACGCCTAGGTGGAGAGTATTTGAGTTTTAAGATGTTTTAAACTAAAATTGATGATTTTATCTTGGTACTTATTGGTGAAGGTTTTAATACATGTTTTCAGATTTATGAGACAATGATTGAGAGTTTTCAAAGTTTTAAAGATTTTATACAATTCACAACAACTTTCTTAAGAGATGAGTTTTTGTTTCAGCGAATTGATTAGAGTTTGAAGCCTTTGGTTTTCGGAAAGTGTGAAGGAATATTTAGTTCATGTGCTTACATATGGGTTGAACTTTGTTTCTTCTATAAAGAACTACGTGCGGCTTGATCCCTCAGTAAGGGTATGCAGGCAACCTGGGCTAACCTATGTGCAGGCGCAAGTTTATAATTGGTTTGTTACGATCAGTTTTGTAAAGTTGAATTTGTTGAACGGTTGGGAAATTATTTGAGTTTGTTGTGTTGGTAAAATTCTGGGTTTGTGGTCTTTTTAATGGGAGACTCTGTCAGTTTTCCAGTAGAAGCCATACCCTAAAGCAGTTTTTGGATTAGGCTAAGAATGGTATTTTGGTTATTTGTGCCCGACCCCTGTCACGTGTTGGACACGCACGGGGTTTGACATGGATTTCAAAGTGGGATTTTGGTCGGGTTCTGTCAAAAACGCTATTAAAACTCCCTAGAATCATTTTATGGCTTCGTTAGAACCATATTAAGGCTCACCAAAACGATATTAGAGCTCACTATAACCATTTTGTGACTTACTAGAACCATATTATGGCTTACCAGAACAATAACATGGTTTATCAAATTTATATTATGAATTATCTAAACCATATGAGGTGTACTAGAACCATACTAAGGCTTACTAGAATTGTATAAAAGCTATTCAAAAACACCAAAACCATATTATGGCTTACTAGAATTGCATTAACGCACACCAGAACCATATTATGGCTTACTAGAATCATATTATGACAAACCAGAACCATATTAAGGCTTACAAGAACCATACTGAGGTTTAGTAGAATCAGACTAAGGCTTATCAGAACTGTACTAAGGCTCACCACAACCACATTAGGGCTCGTCATGACCATTGTTGAGGCCTAAAAAATTCAAGGTTGGGCCTAAATATATTTCTAGCCCATTATGACACCTAACTTGGGAAGAAACCCAACTTGGGTAAGCAAGAGTTCATCATATGCGCTTGAGCACATGCCACGCCAAGTAAATAAGCAACACAACACGCTACAAGCTAAAGTGGGCCCAAGCCACGTGAATGCCTTGGGCTTGTTGAGTGGGTTGTGGTATGGATGGTTACGAGTATTCACGAGGCCCATTAATGGTCCAAGGAGGGGAAGTTTTGGGCTACTTGCGAGCACCAAAACTCAAGCACATTCCTTGAGACCAAACATATGGGTAAGCATGGGAGAAAACTCAATAGCCCATCACCTTAAGAAAAGGCCCAAACATCTCAAAAAAAACATCCAATAGCCATAGCCCACAACACTTGGAAATATCCCACATCTGTCAAAATATCCAGCACCTTGTCAAAACCAAGGCAAACCCACGTGAACACAAGCTGCTCCCAGCACCTTGTCAAGATCAAGGTAAACCTATACGCATAGGCTGCTGGAAGTAAATCAAATTTTGACCACCACCCTTACCCATTCTTTCCTCTGCAAGCTCTAGTGGGAAAACAATAAGGAAAAGCAAGAGGCTCCTCACCCAGATGGAAGAGTCCAGCCGCAAGAAAGTCCTGGAACCCCAAAAAGCTCTGCTTTTTTTTATGTGCTAGGGTTGGGGAGATTTCACCAAAGAGGATTGAATGGAAGAATATGAGGAAAAATGAAGAAGAAGACTTGATAAAATTGGGGTCTTCCGGTGCCTATAGAAAGGGGCATTTCCTACCCTGCAGATTATCACATCCGGGGGGCATTCGTTGGAGATCTAGGGAGAGCAAGCATCCTCTCTCACTACTGGAACCCTCAAATTTCCAGCTCTATTCTTCCATCTCTTTCCTTTTTCTCCTCTAGCGTACCGATCTAGAGCAAGAAACATCCTTACTCGTTGCTGGAAGGTCCAATTTCATGCTCTGTTCTTCCATCTTCTTCCTCTCTTTCCCATAAACACATCCAGAGAGAGCAAGCATCACCTCTCACCTCTTGAACCCTTCGATTTCAAGCCATGTTCTTCAATTGCTTCCCTTTTTCTCTTCTGTCAAGCCACCGAGGAGCCTGACGAAGCTTTCATCAAGCTGCTGGAAATCTGCTAAAGCCACCCTGCTTCCATCTTCTTCCTCTCTTTCCCATAAACACATCCAGAGAGAGCAAGCAACACCTCTCACCTAGGGAACCCTTCGATTTCAAGCCATGTTCTTCCATTGCTTCTCTTTTTCTCTTCTGTCAAGCCAGTCAAGAGATTGATGAAACTTTCGTCAATCTGCTAGAAACTTGCTCAAGCCACTCATTCCTCTTCCTTTATTCTTTCCTCTCTTCCTTCAACAAATCCTCTCAAAATTTCCTCTCCCCCTTAGTTCAAACCTCTGTTTCTCATAGGAAACCCAGGTATTCTCTCTCTCATGCTAAACTCATGAATGCTCAGCTCCCATGCCACAAGTTCTCATGCCAAGCCATAATATTTATCTGTAAGCAACTATTGGTTTTGTTGGTGAAGGAAGCCAAGATGTTTCCTAAGGCTCCACGAACCTTTTGGTGCACTCTTGGGGCCTGATAATTGAACTCAAACACAGGGCCAAGTCCATCCATTTGCTTTTTACGGCAGCCCAGGCCCATCAGTAACTGCCAGAAAGAAAAAGCCCCCTCATAAATTGGCGACTTCACTGGGGATCAGGTCGCTATCTTCCCCAACGCCTCCAAAGAAGAAGACTAGAAGCAATAAACCAGAGAAAATAAAGAGATAAGAACATTTCCTCTTTTTTTTTTCTTTTGCTGGCTATCTACTTTGCAGAACAAACATAATATGCATTGCTGACATGCGCCCTTTGTTTGTGTCTTAGATCTCAATTCCCAAGCAAAACAAGACCTTGTAAGAGAGCCGGGGGCTTTGGCAAATCCATTATTCATGCCATTGAGCAAACTACACATGCAAACTCCAAAATACTTGGGGGCTTCATGCCAAGCAAATTTTTCCAAAAAGAAAAAAAAATTGCCAAACACAGGTCAAGCATCTGATAAAGAGAATTGAACATCTTTTTCAGTTTTCTACCTGAGATATTCTTGGAAGATAACACAAGCTCTATATTCATCTAAGTCCAAGCTAATCATGCCAAGCCAAGTCACGTTCTTCTAGCACCTATTCAATGTCAAACAAAATATTTTCCAGCACATGCCCTATTTCAAACGTCCTTTAAGCACATGCCCTATTTCAAACGTCCTTTCAGCACATGCCCTATTTCAAACATCCTTCCAGCACATGCCCTATTTCAAACATCCTTCCAGCACATGCCCTATTTCAAACATCCTTCCAGTACATTCCTTATTTCAAGCATTCTTCCAGTATCTAGCAATCATGCCGCACGTCATCACCTCCATAGAGGTTTTGTCCGATAATTTCAAGTGTTCTGGGGCTAGTGCTGTAAACTCAGACATAGTGGTGAATCAAAACTCAATCCATCCTTGCGAAAACCCAAAAAGCTTATTGCATCTGCAACTCCAAGATTGGATCGCCACCATCTACTAGCACGTCTGGCTAATGTTGAGGCCCAAAAAATCAAAGGTTGGGCCCAAATATATTTCTAGCCCAATACATCACCTAACTTGGAAGGGAATGAATAGGCATCTGCTGAAGAAAGCATAGGTTACGACCAGGCAGAAAGGCAAAATAAAAGACTCGAGAGTTATGAGAAACTTACAGCAACAATGGGGGGCCTCAAAAGGCTGGATACAGCGGCCAGAACACCAGTAACTTTAGGCACTTCCACCTGGAAAGAACGCAACTGCTTAAAAAGGCAGAACAAGCAGAATAGCAGGAAAGCATGAACAGTTGAGAAGAAAAATTACCACGATTGCAGGAGCAGCTGCAGTTGTTCCTACCTCGGCTTCTGGAACCACAACGGTTATTTCTGCCTGATCCACAGGGTCTGATGCAGATGGCTCCACCTGGTCCTCGGCCTCTGGAGCGGCAGTGGAATGTTCTGCCTCAGCATCCTCAAAAAGAGCCAGTGCCGAGCTAGTCAGCTCAGCACTCAGACCCTTTTGTTGCTTCTGCGCCAAGGCAATGCTCTCCGCTATCACCTCAGCAGGAATCTCATCCTACAAAAAGGGGGTCAAAACAGAAGGAATAAAGCACAGAACAGAAGGAATAAAGCAAAAGAGAAACTGATGCAAGTCACAGACTAAAACTCACATCATCTTCCGCCACAGCCACCTTCTTTTGGGACACCTCCTCCAGCTCTTGCAGCTCCTTTTCCTGCTCCACCTCCTCAAAAGCTTCTCGCAGCTCGTCATCCATCCCAGAAAGGCTGACCTGGATTGCTGCAGCTTCTTCTACAGCAACGTACTCCACTTCACTCTTCTTCTTAAGCTTTTTTAACTTGGTGGGAGGAGGAGAAGGACTCCCAGCTGGACAGAACAAAAGTAAAAGATTAGAAAAGAAAAAGCAGAATAAATCCGGAAAGAACAGTTGGAATGTTCCAAACTCACCAGGAATGCCAGGCCGAGCGGTGTTATCTAGAGGGGGAGCAGGCCCTTTTCTTTTTCTCCTGCCAGAAGGAACAGCCTCGGCAGGGGTTTGTTCTGCCTCAACATCATCCTCTTCATCAGCAGAAGGAAGCTCCAAATCCCCGGCAGCAATGACAGAAGAGACTGCACCAAGCAGTTAAAGGTTAAAGGCCAAAAAACAGGAAAAGACATAAGAAAATTAAAAGGGAGAAGGCTTACCAATCACTTCTCCGGCCTGGACAGACTGTCCACCCACGTTCTTTGTCAGAGAAGGATCTAATAAACAGGCAGAATATATGTCAAAAGCAGATTATCAAGACAGAACAAACAAACAGACAGAATCAGATGTCTACCTTCTATAATCTGTGCATTGATGTCCTTGATGGTCTGGATCATATGCGCTCTAGCCTCCCCATCCGCAAAAACTAGCCAGTTCTCCCAACCATCGAAGAGCACCTTCAGGGCAGTAACAGAGGCAGGCAGATTTTGGAATCTGGCATGCCACCAGGTGTCAAAATCGGCGGAACTGCAGGAATTTGGTTCCCATGAGGGATAGAGGGCATCCGTGCTGTTGTTGATCTTATTCACTGCACACCGAGCATCCTTGTGCACCTCCAGGTCATCTGCATCTCTCCAGGAAGAGGCCCGGTTACAGCTCCGATATGACTTTAGCGGAATATGCTGAGGGCAGCCAAGCTGCCTTGCACAGAAGTTGGGATGGTAGACTTCTGCCCCCAGATGATAATTTGGAGGTTTGCCCCCACCATGGGGCAGATCTCTGGGCAAAGTGATACTCAGAAATTTCTTCCTGAAGTCTGTTCTGGCAGCCTCGTCTTCTGGCTCCTTCTCGAAAAGCCGAAATCCAGCCTGGAACCAAGGATAGGTCCTTCTGATCACCACTTGCCACTGAGCAGCCGACCTCTTGGTGCAATGCCTGAAGAACATCAAATATTCCTCAAAAGAGCGCTTGGGCACTTCTGCCGATATCAGGGGAAGGGCCAGAACTTGGTCTTCAGACAGAACTATGTCTGGAAATCTTAACTCAGGGAAATATACCTGCAGCCAGATCTGGATCATCCAGAATGCACCAGGGGCAGACAGGTTCAATGGATTCTCAAGGGTGGCAGTGTATAGATTCTTGAAAAGGTGAGCCAGAACTGTTGGCCCAAGCCCCACATCAGTGTGATTGTGAAGCGCTTCTGCCAGATGCCTATACTCGAGCAAAACTGCCGAAGACCGATTGGGGAAGACAAATCGATTCAGCCAATATAGAAGGAACAACATATGTTGCTGGTCCTTGTCCTTCTCAGTACCAAACCTCTTCAAATAGTTGGAGAAGGAGCAGTTCTGGTTGATCGTGGCTGGAGAAATAGTGAAGGGAGTGGTCACCTTCTCTTGATTTTTTCGCCTATGGTAATCTCCAACAGCATCTACAGATCGGCCATGGGGCCTGAACAAAAAATCTGAGCCATATCCAGCAGGGTTGGCGCCATAGGACCTACACGGAAGTCGAATGTGTTGCTGGCAGAATTCCAGAAACACAAGGCAGCAGCAAGCAGGTTTTCATCTCTGTTGATCGATTGCTTGGACAGAAGAATGGCGTCATAGATCCCAGCTCTCCTCCAGTGGCCCCCATATCTCGGGAGGAGTCTGTCAATCCAGTCCACCCATTTGACTGGGCTGTTCCTCACCTCGCTGGATGGGAAGGACCGGCTCAAATTCTTGCTAACCCAAGAATGAGAAGCTAGGGCAGAAGCGCTCTCAAAACACAAAGGAGCCTCAACGTCTTTTCTTAGCAGTTCTGCCACTTCAGCAGGAACAGGGCCAAACCAGTGAGGCCCTAACACCAGGGTATTCTCGAACAAGTGAAGAACATTCTCATCCAGATTCTTCTGGGCAAAAGGATGAAGCTTGCTCCTAACTTCTATCGCGTGAGCATCAATCCCGCTCCCAGTAATGTAATCAGGAGGAATCGAAGCTGAAGAGGACTGAGCACGAGACCTTGGGGAAGACATCTCTAAAAATCAAGAAAGAGAACCACAGAGAGGATGAAAGGAAAGGAGGATTCGAAGGAGACGATAAAAAACTGAGAGAGAGAAACTCTTAATCGGAAGGGTTACAAGCGAGGGTTTGAAATTTCCTCTTAAAAGGGGGGAAAAGCTCGAAACGTAGGAAGAAGAAGAAGAGACGACCCCTGGTGATTATTGGCTAGTAACTAGCTAAATAAATAGCCGTTTTTCTTCCCCCACGAACTCCAGATCATTATGGGCGGACGTGACAGACACACGAAGCGAAAAAGACTGGCGCGCAAATTCATGGCAAAACATTAAGTCTGAAAAACCGTTCCAAAAAACAATTCAGACTTAATGGGGGCATTGTTTGGGCATAAATTTAACATACCAAAAGATCCAGAAACAGGCCCGTGATGAAATCACTTACCCAGTCCCAGAAAGCCCAAAAGCATAGAAAACTGCCATATTGGGCCTTTGAAGATCAGTGATAGGATTTTTAGTACCTGTGCAAACAGGGTTAAAATCACATAAAAGACTTGCAAGAATACAAGGCTATTGTAGTATAGATGCTCATGCAAGGTCGTTTTCCTCAAGGACTAATTAGCAATTTAAGTAAAAACAAATTCCAAATGACTACTTAAAATAAAAGGTCAAGAAAGATGATTATGAATTTGGTTGATTCTAAAAACAAATATTAAAACAAGAACAAATATGATTGAAGGAAAGAGTTTTGAATATCAATTTATAAAAGCACTAGGGTTTCACCATCACCTAGCAATCCTATGAACTTTTACCAATTACTTATGATTTGCACATGCCACTTTGAAGGTTAGGTTTTCCTAATGTATATTCTACTTGGAACCTCCAACACAAAACGTATATCCAACATGCAACCCGTCCGGACGTTCGGATCAAATCTGAACATGAAAGACTCATTAAGTTTTATGAAAACCCTTTGAAAAACCATGCAACCCTTAAGACGTGGTGTTCATCTTAAGTGAAATTACAATTATTAATCACAAGAAGCTAGCATCAATTTCAGGGAACCTTCCGACCAAAATTGCATCCAATTACTTTTCTAAAGATCCTAATGGTGATCAGGCATTAAGGCAATTAGATAGTTTAAAACAGTGATTAACAATTCAAGTAGGCATGCACTCATCATAAGCAATTAAATAAAAATCACATATTCATGCTAAGGTTCAAGGCTTCACCCTAGCAAAAGAAATTTAGTTACGCATACTCATAATTGAAATCCAAGAAAATATCATTAAGAAGAAAAGAACGAAAACACCTGAAAGTTGTGAAAACCCAAAACCCTAGCAATTGCTCTCCACAATGCAAAGTTCAAAAGTGAAAAAGAAGTCCTTAATTCCTTGTGAGAAAGAGCTTAAATACCCCTTAAAACCTAGCTGCCAATGTACAGCTTTTCCATCCCCACAAGGAAACTAATTAAAATAAAATAAAACTAGGAAATAAAGTCCAAATTGGAATAGGAGAATCTGCCCAAAATCTGCCCAGCCACGTTTTTGCCCCAAATCTCCTCCAAATCTGGCCCAAGATAGCTTGTTTTAAAGATAAAAATGTTCTGAACACTTCTCTAGAAGGCCACGAACCCATCCGAGGTCATCTTGTGCTCCAAAAACGCAATAAAAGCCCAACACGTCACTATTCCAGCACCGCGCACTGCTCCTTTATTTTATTGCCAGAAAATAACCGCTTGGAAGAAAACTCTGAAATTTTGATACGATCAAGCTAAGTGACTCAAGAACGTCCTCCAACTGGAATTACTCCAAAATTCCTCCATTTGATTATGTTTTGCTCCAGAGAGAGTCGAAAGTCCTATATTGGAAATATAATTCAAAGTATCAAAATTCTTCCAAAATATTAACCAAAATATACTAAGAATGAGGTTAAATATATAATATAAAATATGTCCATCAAAATACCCCCAAACTTAGCTTTTGCTTGTCCTCAAGCGAAACAAGACTCAAACAAAAATAAAAACTTAACAGATTAGACATCTAGCTAACACTTAACCAGGACAAAATTTCCACCTTCAAGTTGCAATCCATAGAAAATTTTAAAAACTAGAACATCCTTTCCATAGATCCAAGTAATCCCACCACAAAGTCTAAGCTATTTAGACTCAATTAGAAAAGAATTCACAAACTTCTTTCGGTGTAAAGTGAACCATTATGGTTATGGAGACTCGACTAAAACCCTTAACTCTCATCCCTTTTATTCATACTTCACACACTCCACACTTTTTTTTTTTCCTTTTTTTTTCTTTTTGTTTTG
>NC_047657.1:6063804-6116179 GCF_902201215.1 Prunus dulcis
TGACAACCTAAGGATCACAACAAGACATAGTGCCACTGCACTAACCTCACTCACACGCCGCCGCACTCACCGGCAGCGATGGGTGTCCAAAGCGATTACACCTCGCCGGAAAAACTTAAAACCACGGCTCCAAACTCCTACCCTAGGTAAAACACCATATTTGGAACCACTTTTGTTCTTGGACCTACCCCAAAAACTGACCGGAAGTGGCCGAACACGGAGGTCGAAAACTGGTCGAATTTTCAAATTCAAAAATCCAATAGCTACACTGAGAACCGATTAATTCCTACCCAACAGGCAGCTAGAACAGCTCGAGAGGTTCAAAATCCATACCTGGCTCGACGGAAACGGTGGCCGGAGGAGGGAGATCTGCGGCTGTGAAAATCGGACGACATCGGCCGCTTCTTCTCCAATTTCCGGCGAAACCGCGGTGGCTGGAGGCGGGAGCTGGCTGGGGCTGAAAGAGGAAGACGTCCCGGTCATTTTGGTACCGGCCCCGTCCACAGCCGTGGCCAGTGGCCGGAGTTTTGAAGGGAAGAAGAGGGACGACGAGGAGAGAGAGGTCGCGGGAGAGAGAGAGAGAGAGAGAGAGAGAGAGAGAGAGAGAGAGAGAGAAATCTGATTTTTATAAAATCCCTTTTTGAAATATTTACGATTATGCCACTGAGATTCTTTTGACCATAACTCTCTCGTTGCAATTCCAATTCAGGCCCACTACGTGTCTATGAACTCATTTCACCGTGCTCTATGCAACAGTGTCTGTAGAATGGTCAAATTCCTTTCCGGTCAAAAAGTCAACTTTTCCTTAATAAAATATTCCAAGGGCAAAGTTGTCTTTTCTCAAAATAAATTATTGATTAAAAAGGAATTTTAGGTTTGGGTCATTACAACCTACCCCCCTTATAAAAATTTTGTCCTCGAAATTTACACACCTGTCACTCGAAGAGGGGAAGGGACTGCTCCCGCATCTACTACTCGGGTTACCATGTAGCCTCTAAACTGGTTGCTCCCCGTAAGTGAAATTGGCCTCCAATTCTACTAGTTAATCTTCTAACACATAGACGGATCGGACATATACCTTCGGAGCATGGGGATATGGAAAACATCAAGTCATCGTGAGAGATCTGCAGGCAAAGTAAGCCTGTAAGTTACTGGGCCCACACGCTCTAAAATCTCATTGGGTCCGATATAGCGAGGACGTAGTTCCCTCGCTTCTTCAAATCTCACTACACCTTTCTAAGGTGATAATTTTATAAATATTCAGTTACTACCCTCAACTTGAAGATCTTTCTTCTATTATCTGCATAACTCTTTTATCAATCCTGGGCCACTTTGAGTCTTTCACTGATCAATCCAATATGTTTCCTTATTTTCTACCAAACTTTCCGACACCACTAACCCTTGCTCACCCATTTCATCCTCATATAAGGGTGTTCTATACTATTTCCCATACAAGGCATCAAGTGAGACAATTCAATTATAGGCACCAATGACAAACTTGAGATTTGCGATCCCGAGCAAGATCAATTCGTCTGACAACTGTCATTTGAGGCAAACTCTAAAAGTGGTAATTTCTCATCCCAGTCACCCCGAAACTGCAGTATACAAGCTCTCAACAAACCTTCTAAAGTCTGAATCATTCTCTCAGACTGACCATCTGTCTGGGGGTGAAATGCAATACTAAACTGCAATTGGGTTCAAAAAGCTTCCTTTAACTGAGTCCAAAACGGGAAGTAAACTGTGGGTCTCGATCTGAAACAATGGATACTGGTACTCCATAGAGTCTCATAATCTTGTCTATGAAAATCTTAGCCAATTGATTTAAACTATACTTGGCTCTCACTGGCAGAAAATAAGTAGACTTGTTGAGGGAAAATAATTACCCACACTTCATCCTGCTTACTCTATGTTCAGGGAAGTTTGAACACAAAATCCATCGTGAGTTACTCCCACTTCCCTTCAGGAATCGGAAGTGGTTGCAATAACCCTAATGATTTCCGTCGCTCAACCATCACTTGCTGACAAATTAATTACCTTCTGACATACTCTGCTATTTCTTTCTTCATAAAAGGCCACTAGTAGAATCCCCATTTTTTAAAACTTCATTATTAGAATCATATAATCAACCTCCACTCGCAGTGTGCAAATCAAGGATCCTGAAATTGAGCTGCGGGCATTCGTTCTACTAGCACTGATCTTACCTGAAAATTGGCTAACAGTGCCTTCTGATTATCCGTATCTAGCCCAATTCTGAGCTTCCTCAATTCTATCATCACTGGTAAATATCTCCCTCGGAGATAAGCTACTGCTCCTGAGGATTTCATGCTGAATGTATTTGTAACAACATTAGCTCTTCCTGGGTGATGTTCGGTGGTGCAATCCTAATCTTTTATCAACTCTAACCATCTTCTTTGCCTCAATTTTAATTCCTTCTGTGTGAATAAATATTGTAAACCTTTGTGATCTGTAAAGATCTGGCATGTTTCCTCATAAAGATACTGCCGCCAAATTTCTAAAGCAAAAACTATTGCGGCCCATTCCAAATCATGAATAGGATAATTCAGCTCATGCTTCTTCAGTTGCCTATACGCATAAGCGCTCACTCTATCATGCTGTATCAGCACAAACCCAAGCCCTTGTTGCAATGCAACACTGTAGATCACAAAGTTCCCACTAACATCCTGAAGTGCTGAAATCGAAGCAGTGGTCAGCCTGGTCTTGAGTTCGATGAAACTTTCTTCGCACTTATCTAACCACGCAAAGTTAACTTCTTTCTTTGTCAAATAGGTGAGAGGTGCCGCTATGGTGGAGAACCCTTCCACGGAGCGACAGTAATACTCGGCTTACTCAGAAAACTCTGTATCTCAGTAACACTGGTTGGCCGTAGCCAATTTACTACTGCTTCAATCTTTTGAGGATCAACAAAATGCCCTCTGTAGAGTTCATGTGTCCCAAGAAACTCACTCTGTCTACCCAACATGGACACTTGCTGAGCTTGGCATAAAGTTGCTTCCTTCTCAGAGTCCGCAACGCGATGTTTAAATTTTTCATATGTGCCTTCTGGCTCTTAGAATACACCAAAATGTCATCTAGGCACACAGTCACGAAGCGATCTCCGTAACACCGAAACACTCTGTTCAAGGGGGGTCCAAAACGCAACTGGCACATCCCTTAACCCGCATGGCATCACCAGGAACTCATAGTGCCCATACCTCATTCGAAACGCTGTTTTAAGCACATCCTCCTTTCTATCTCATAACTGATAATATCCAGGCCTCATGTCATTTTTAGAAAATCCCTTGGCACCCTTTAGCTGTTTAAACCATTCATCAATACGCGACAATGGATATCTATTCCACATTGTAATCTTGTTCAGCTGTCTGGAAATAATGCATAACCTCATGGTGATATTCGTCTTCCTCACAACTAACATTGGGGCACCCCAAGGAGAAAAACTAGGTCGAATAAAACCCTTATCTACCAGCTCCTGCAACTGAGTCTTTAACTCCCTCTACTTTGCTGGTGACATTCTATACGGTGCCCGAGAAATAGGCTCCGTTCCTGGAGAAAGTTCAATAATGAACTCGATCTCCCGATGAGGAGATAATCCAAGAAGACCCTCGAGGAAGACATCTGAAATTCCTGTACTACTGGAATATCTTCCGATCTCAACTCATTATCTCTGGTATTATTTACACGTGCTATGTATCCTGAGCACTCTTTCCTGGGCCCATCTACTGAGGCACGGTATCTGGCCAATCAATCTAACCCTAAGATGACATCCAGTCAACCATGCCAAAGGGAAGTAAATCTGTAACTACAGCAGGTGGTGTATGTACTTCCTGCTGGGACATGTTATACCGTCTACCTGTGGCCCTGGAACTTCCACCACGTCCTCTTGNGCTGACTGCTGCCTCGACTGACTACACTGGTCTAGGCTCCACCACTGGACAAAGCCACCGTAGACTGTGGTATCTCCTGTGATCTACCCTGCATACCTGTTTCTAGAGTCGATGCAACTGTGATCTCTCTATGCTGAGGGAACAGCGGCCAATCCTTTCGAAAATGTCCAGACTGTCCACAGTAATAGCATCCAGTAGTGCCCTACTGGCAAGGCCTGGAATAGTACCTACCACACCTGGCACATTAGGGGCGACTCCTTCTGCCAGATCCTGACAACAACTGTCTTCCAATACCTCTGGCTGCACTAACCCAAGAGCGGTTTTCAAAACTACTACCTTGGTTGGAACCTCCGCTGGAACTGAATCCAGGTCGGTAGCCTCCATAATTGCGGCCACTTGATGATCTGGAACTGTAATTACCTCTCTTAGATAATCCCTGACTAGTACCACCTATGTCAAACTGCTGTCTACGGAGTTCACCCCGTGGTCTGACCATCATCTAGCTGCTTTCAAGTAATGAGGCAGACATCACCACATCACCAAAATTAGTCAGCCACTGACTTATCACAATATCTCGGATGGAAGCCTTTAACCCCATCGTGAAAAGTTGACACTTCTTGCTTTCATTCTTCACTAGTGAAAGACAATACTTAGACGGTTGAAACTTTTTCCCGTACTCTGATACAGTCATTATCCCCTGTCTAGCTGTAAAAACTCTTGCATCAACACATTCTGGTAGACTTGTGGATAATACTGACTGTCAAATGCGGTTCTAAATACTTGCCATGTAATGGTTAAAAGATCCCGGTATCTCCTCTTAACCGAGTCCCACCAATGGCAGACATTTCTGATTTAGAAGAAGGTGGCCAGAATAACCCTACTGTCCTGTGGAACAGCCATGACCTCCATGATCTGCTCCATCCTGTTGGGGTACCGTCACCATCAAAATTAGTGGCCCCCCAATCCTCTTTACTTGATCCACAAATCTCACGGAGAGATCTTTGGGCTGCCCAGTCCTGGCTAAAGCCTGAGCCAACAACTCCAACGTCTACTGGAAGTTAGGATCTCCCTGCATAATAGGCACAGGAGGTACGGCTCCTGACGAGCCTCTAACAACAGATTACTCTATCGGTTTAGATACCGTGCAGTTCCTGCCCGATCTGGGGATCTCATCCCCTTATATCGGGACGACTGTCTAGTCCCCCTACGGACACCACCACCCTTAGGGCCATCTGTACTGTCACGAGAAACGGATTTTGAAAAAAAACGAGAATGCACAAGGTGCAAAGTCTACAGGAAGTGGAACTTTGCTCTGATACCAAATTGACAGGACCCGATCCAAATTCCGCTTTGGAATTCAAGTCGAACCCTGTGCGTGTCCGACACTTGGCGAATGTCGGGCACAATTGACCTATATGCCCTTCTAATTACAACTTATTTTAAATTTAGCCTTGACTCCTACCGAAAATTCGGCAGAGTCTCCCCTGTAATTTGCTCAAACCCAAAATTTACACCTGTCAAAACGAACATAAATATTTACACAACCAACTGCCAGCATAATTAAAGATACAATTCACGGTCCAGTTCTCAATCTATGGCAATTATCAGAGCAATTCTAATAGTTTACAGATGAGTTAATCCTTTTACAAAACAAAACTTCTGTAAAACAAAAGAAAGGCGTGGAAAGTATTTAAATTGTCTTTGAATCATACTAAAATCAAGGCATTCACATATTTATATACATATATGCAAATCATATTCAAGATCCATAAAACTTGCATAAAAGCACTCTAATCAATTTAAAACTACCACCTAGGTGTACCCCTTTTATTCCGTCAATTCCTGATATCCGTCAATTACCCTGGCAGGTCTCGGTGACACAAAGTCAACCCGAGCCTCAAACTGGCAGGATTCAGGGGACCGTAGTCAGCCTGATCCGCATTCCTGGCTCTCACGGTCCGGGCGTCCCCGAAACTCGTGAGGCAAATGTCAAGTGCACTGACAGAACTGAAGGTAAACTGGATGTCTGTAGACATCGTCATATCTAAAGGCAACAGATACTGAAAGCAAACTGTTTCTGTACTGGGTACCCACGGTGGTTTAAGAAAATATTAAATTTCTGAGAAAATATAAAATTTCTGGAAGATCTGATAAATAACTGAATTTTTATTAAATCAAGAACTCTGCTGCCATAAGAAAATATGAGGTTTCTGAAAAATCTGATAAATAACTGAATTTTTGTTAAATCTGGAACTATGCTGCCATTTTATCTGATATAAATCTCAATCTCTACTTTCCATGTTTCTTTAGCACATTCAACTAAGCAGCACAAAAATAAAGATATTTAACTTCACAAATTATGCTAGGAAAATCACAATCAATAAAACTTATTCAAGATCAAATAATGAAATTCATTTATATAAAATCATTTATAAAAGAAAAGTACACTCACTCTTGGTCCGAGCTAGCTAGACCTTCTGAAGGTCCCTTCTGCGGGTCTGTCTGGCCTCGGGTGCCTAGTTAAACCACCATGAATATTTAATTAATAAAACTGCTCGATATAAAGATTTAATTAAAATCCTGACCCCTGGCTCCTAGAAGTGCGTGAACTAACTTTAAAGTCATTCTTATGCCCATTTAAGCATTTCAGATGTTTAGAACTGTCTGAAAAGACCCGAGACTTCATTAAGCGATAAACTTCCATATTGGTCGATACGGAACCTCGTGGGGTCCACGACCTCCAATTACCAATCTGAGAGTTCCTATAGGTTCCTCACATATAAATAACCATGTCTTGCAAGTCTGGTCTGAAACTGACGATCGGATTGACCACGATCGTGAAATCGTAAAATTCCTGAACCCTAGCCCCAGGGTTTGCGATTTTGGAGTATCCGGGACTCCGATTCACAATCTGTCGAATCCTACACGATTCTAAAATTATCTAGAACAACATATCTGAAATTAAGTACGATCCAACGGCTCAGTAGTATTGAACCCGAAAATCGCACAATATGGAAAATCCGTTCGAGGCTCAAACGGTATCCAAATTGAGATCCGCGAAATCCTACGCGCTCGTGACAACCTAAGGATCGCAATAGGACACAGTGCCACTGCACTACCATCACCCACGCCCTGCCGCAGGCGCCGGCAGCGATGGGTGTCCAAAGCGATTACACCCCGCCGGAAAAACTCGAAACCACGGCTCCAAACGCCTACCCTAGGTATAACACCACATTTGGAACCACTTTTGTTCTTGGATCTACCCCAAAAACTGACCGGAAGTGGCCGATCACGGAGGCCGAAACTCGGCCGAATTTTCAAACTCGAAAATCCAATAGCTACCCTGAGAACCGATCAATTCCTACCCAACAAGCAGCTAGAACAGCTCGAGAGGTTCACAATCCATACCTGGGTCGACGGAAATGGTGGCCGGAGGAGGGAGATCGGCGGCTGTGAAGATTGGATGACGTCGGCCGCTTCTTCTCCAATTTTCGGTGGATCCGCGGCGGCTGGAGGCGGGAGGTGGCTGGGGCTGGAAGGGGACATCGTCCCGGTCAGTTTGGTACAGGCCCCGTCCACAATGGTGGCCGGTGGCCGGAGTTGCGAAGGAGAGAAGGGGACGGACACGGGAGGGAGAGAGAGAGGTCGCGGGAGGAGAGAGAGAGAGAGAGAAAGAGAGAGAGAGAGAGAGAGAGAGAGAGAGAGAGAGATATATATTTGATTTTATAAAATCCCACTTTGAAATATTTACGATTGTGCCACTGAGATTCTTTTGACCATAACTCTCTCGGTTTAGGGTTTTTGGTTTCCTACTTTGGTTGATGAGTGATCATCTTTGTATCTCATCTTCCATAAACCAAAAATTGGTCCAATCAAGAAGCAGACTAGCATCCATACTTCTTGATTGCCTTATGTTTATCTCTAGGAACATTTGGTGTGGTGGGGTAGAGGACTCCAATCTTAGAGCCCTAAGGTGAAGGAGTCAAAATCAAGAGAAACAAAAGGCCTTTCCAACAAAGGTGTTCATTCTTGAGAAATCAAGAAAAGGTCATCAAGGTAAAAATCTATTCCCTTTTTCCTTTTTGTATTTGTGTTCAAAGAGGCTAGGCTAAGATACTTGGTTTAAAATGAAAAATGTTTAGCTCGACTAGTATAAACAAAATGAATCCGCCATTTAGAATGTTTTTGTTGTATAGGTTGTGGATAAAGTTCATTTCCTAAGCATTAGATGTATGTTTCCTTTAGTACCGAATCGTGGTACGTTAGCGTTATGGAACGTACATTTAGCGAACCAAAACTCATAAAGATTAGAACAATACCTTAGCAACCTTGCTGCCCAAACTCGATTGGTTGTTCCAATCATCAACTTAATAGGGTGATGGGAGAGCGACAAAGTGAGCCATGAAAAGAGAGAAATAGATTAAAAGAGAGAGCCATGGAAACAGAGAACAATGAGGGAGATTTGAAATTAGGTCAAAGCAGAGGAGGAAGAGGTTGGGATGTTCACTCTAATAAAGAAAGTGGTTGTTTTCCAAAGAGGTAAATGCTGTAAAAAAAAAGGCACGGGCCCTTTTAACTTCCCACTAAATTACTCCATTTCCCTATGAAATTAAATTTACTTTAACTAAATAATAAATTAGACTTTAAAGACCTTAAATTCCCACTAATAAAAGTCTGCACTCATTAGGGAATTGGTTTATGCAAGTGGGATGGTATTCTGTTGGCAAAGATGGACTTGTTTATTGATGACCAAATTAAGGCATTACAGCTAATTTTGGTGAAAGTAAGTAATGAGAGAACATTCCTGACAATGGATGATGCTATGAGAGAAGTATTTGTTTCTCTTATTTGGGCGAGGGAGCTGTGATTAACTCTTCAATGCAGTTTAGTGTATGAACAACTTTCCCTTTTGCTCTTATCACCTTAGTATGTGATCACTTTGAATTATACATTATTTAGTATTGTTTTTATTAATGTATCTGGGTATGTTGGAATTTTTATGAGATACTACAACTATAATAATGGGTTATATGAAGAAAAAAATCTTGGCAAAACAAAAAAGAAAAAAATTATATTGTCATATGAATCTTACCAAAAAAATTTCGTGTCATTTGAATTTCAATTTCCACTTATATTATCAAAGAATTTTTTAAAAAAAAGTTGTTGGATCCGATGTTATCCAGAACAACATCAAATACAGTATAACTTAGTCAGACTATTCATCTGGAACAACACCAAACGCCTTACAATATTATGGATAAACAATCAGTACTCTCCGGAACAGATTAATACTATCCAAAAGAAATTAGTCATTACAGTCTGATGTACCAAACGAGTTGTTTGGCACGGTGGATTGTCATGCACTAGACTAAATTCTAGGATTGTCTCGAATTAGCTCAGATTGGCCTAAGCTGGATTAAGTACTAACCTACGTTTGGTGCTGGGTCGGATTATGAAGCTGGATTGTAAAAATAGTGAAGGCCTATGTTTGGTGCAGTATCGAACTAAAAAATAATTCTTATAATATTTAAATTTAATTGGAGTTTTTGACCTAGAAGAAAATAAATGCTACAAAGAAACCCAAATCAATGATTTATAATAATATCTAGCAAAAAAAAAAAAAAGATTTAAAACAATAATAAAAAGAAAACAAATATATATATATATTTTTTAATGAAGAATAAAATTATGTTTTTGGGCTTCTCAAGATTAATCTTAGTTGGTTGAAACATTGTTAAAGAAGCTAAGCTCACTCTATATAATTCTAGGTTTTTGTATATATGACTTTTGACTTCAAATTGAAAAATATAATTTGACAAGGTAAAAATTGCTTGGGATAAAGGAAGCATCATATCATGAATTATTAAACTTGTTTCAATATAAAAAAATATATATCAAACATTTGTAAATTACTATAGTTTGATTTTCCAAATGCAATATCAAAATAATTGTTGTAATAGTTAAATTTAATTTTTTATCTTTTTAAAAAAATAAATGCTGCAAAAAAAACTCATAAGAGAGGCGTCGGGCCCACGTGTTCTTTTTAGCGAGCCTGCTATTTAGCGAACCACTTTTCAGGCTCACTGTATAGACGAGCGAGTGAGACATTTTTTATCACTATTGGACTATACAGTCTCATTCAAGTTAGTCTCATCACTTACCAAACAAGGGTTTAACCTAGTCCAGTCTAGTGAAGCATACCAAATATGGCCCTAAGGTCTTATCCGGAGGACTTTGGCATGGTAAGAAAATTATTTGCGCCTCTTTTGATGAAATTTAAAGTCATAATTATTTCAACAAATCCCACCAGTTTTCCACACAAAATTTGTTAATTTCCTTGTTGATGATACCAAACAAGGAAATTACCATCTTGCATCTTTGAAATCCTGAGTTTCATATATTCCGAAATAAATTTTTGCATTTCAATTCAATGCAAGTATTTGAATACAAGATGAATTATTTATGAGGCTGTCAAACCCTAGCCGTACTCTGGTCCCCTTTCTCCTTGCTGACAACCAACTACAAGCAAGCTAAGGGGGGAGTTGGCCACTGCCCCTCCTCCCCTCCGCCCATCTTCCCCTTCCTCTCCTTATCTCCCCTTCTGTTTCTCCCATATTTTTCCTTCCTCTTATCCCTTCTTCGCCTCCCCTTATCCTCCCCAGATAGTCTAGATCTGTTTGGATCTATGTTTGTTTGTTTGTTTGTTTTGTTTGGTTGTTTTTGCAGTGTTCCAGTTGACTGGTGTTCTCTTTGTCTCGACGACGGCGATAACAGTAGTGACGCTGGATTGTGTCTCTCCTTGGGAGAGTTGTGATACCTTGTGGCTAATGTTTTGTCTTTGTTTTAACTGCGGCAGCAGTAGCGACGCTGGTGGTAGTTGTTGGGATGTGGTGCTCTTCTTTACTCTGTTTCGGTCATAGGAGGTTTTCTTCGTCAAGTTCTGAGTTGAAGTTGAGTGCTTCTCAGGGGTCTTTTTACTATTGTTTCTGTGTTCCTCCTCCGTGTTCTCTCCTGGTTCCTACTATGATATGCCTTACAGTTTGTGTGGGTGTCAAAAGACTATGATTTTTCTCATAGAAGGCTTCTTTTGACAATTGGGATGTTCTACGATCCTCTCATGTGAGTTTACTATTTGGGGTTTTTGCGATCCTCTCATGTGGGTCTACTGTGTTGGTCTCTAGTTGCGGTTCTCGTCGGATATCTTTGTGTTAGTTTTTGTTTTTTACTTGTTCTTTTATTGTAATGGTCCAAAGTGACCTGAATTGGACTCTCTTGTTAGTCTATGACATGTGTGGTCTCTTTCCTCTCATGGGGTTTGTCCTAGGAAGGTTTTAACGAGGTCACTGTATCACAGCGCTCTTTATACATCTGTGATTTTATGAATGAATTCTCCTTCTCCAAAAACAAAAAACAAAAAACAAAAAACAAAAAACAAAAGATGAATTTTTTAAAAAAATAAAAATAAAATAGGTGATTTATCTCTTTTTAGTATAATATGCCATGCCATGTCAGAGTATGAATGAATGTTTTTTAGGTTCAGTCATATTCCCCTAAAATGGTGGTAAGAAATGAAAAAGCTGAACAAAGTTAGCATTCATTATTAGTTTGCAAAGGAATAGAACTTCGCTTTGATTGTAACCAAATTCATCTAAACAAGGGCGGAATTAGGAATTTTTCAACGGGTGGGCTAGCTAAAGTTATTAGCTTAAAATTTAATGATTATTTTTTTTGGTACTTACAATTTCTATAGTCTTTCTAGAAATAAAAGTAAATATTAAATCATATAAACCAAGTTAGTTCATAGCTCCATATAGTAATTTTCAATAAGTTTTAACATAAACCAAATAGGGTTTAACACCATAGTGGATTGAACATCTAAGGCTTTTTACCTAGATTGCCCTTGAGTTCCTTCATGCATTCATATCATACATGAAAAGTTGTTTTATGCAAAAATATTGACTAAGTATGAAAAATGGGTTTCGGAATAATCATTTTCTCAAGATAATTTTTGGCGGCTTTTATTCCTCACACATAAAATAAGAAAACTTGATTTTATGGGATTTTAGTATGAAGTATATATTGACTTAATGAGCCATCATTTTTAGCCTAAATTGTATTTTGCACTAAAACTGATTTTTCATATTTTGATTTGGTGAGAATTTAATTTTCTAGTATTTTTATTTGAATCCAAATGGGGGGTACTTCCTTATTTACATTATAAACTTAAGTAAATGGAGTAATATAAAAATAAACAAAAGTAAAATGACAAAGACATTTACTAGCCCACAGTAGCCCTTAGTGTGGTTCCGCCCTTGCATCTAAACTACATAACTAGTCATACCTTGTAAGTTAGGAGATTGCTGCGAAGCCTTTAGTTTTTCCTTCTCATCATGTAAACCCATATTTCAGTGTCGTCTTTTGCAACAAAGAAAACATACCTGTAAGGCTGTGAGAGTTTTCATTAAATTATCGTCTTTGCTAAGACAAAATAGAAAGAAGGATAACAGAATTGTCTCATCCCTATTTGCTAAAGTTTTGAACAACAACCTTAGTAATTCCAAGCTTGTCAAAGCCACAATAGAAAATATCGACAAAAAACGCAATCTGTCCAGATAGAGGTTAGTATAGGAAAATAAATTAGCTGCATGTGCATCATACATGTGGCAATCGATTTGTACTAAGAGCAGTTCTAGTCCTTGCCCAAGGCAGGGCAGGAGGGGGCCCAAGGCCCTTTTGCGCGTTTGAGCTGGCCAAGCTTGCTCGGGCAAGAGGCGAGTCCTACGAAATCGGGGCAGTCAAGGTGAAACGAGACCGTGCTCCATTCCGAGGGCTGCTGATGCTATGGCTGACGTCAGTGTCCGGGCACGCGCCAACAATAAAACAAAATTCAAACTCGGGCACTAACGTCAGGCTAGCGTCAGTGCTACTTTCCGCCAATGGTAACACGGCATGTGGCACGTTCAGATCTCTCCAATCGTTTTTTCCCTCCAATCCAACGGCTGCCCTTTTTTGTGGCTTAAAAAATCTGATTTTAAAAAAAAAAAAATTCGACATTTGTTTAAAAAAATACCCAAAAATTATGGAATTTTTTTTCTATAAATACCTACCAATGTACAATTTCAACACCAAATCCTCATACATTTTCCTCTCCTTCTAATATTATTCACTTTCTACACAAAATTTTCTTCACTTTCAATTTTCATTTTTATTCACCACCTTATGGCATCTACCATCGAAGCTGAAAGGACGTGGACAACCATGGAAGATGTTGTTGTGTGAATGTTGAGTCCAAGTTGGTCATTGTCAGATCACGGGCAATGAGATGAACTTCTCTCATATGTGGAGAAAAAGGCATGCCAAATTTTGTGAAAGATCAGGTTCGCCTCGTACGGAAATGGTCTTGGCTAGTAGGTGGAAAATTTTGAATAAAGAGTTGGGGAAATGGAGAGATGTGTTGGGAAAAGCGAGGGACAGCCATCGAAGCAGCAAAAATCTTGGCAATGAGGTAAATTATTTGTAATTTCCGTTTTATTAAATTTAATGTCCTAATTTTTTTTTTTTTTATGTTTCTTAAATCTCCAATATTTTTTAAAGTTTCTTGCATTTCCAATAATTTTTTAAAATTTTCTTGCATTTCCAATACTTTTGTAATGTTTCTTACATTTCCAATATTTTTTAAATATTTCTTCCATTTTCAATATTTTTGTTTTAATGTGTCTTGCATTTCCAATATTTCTTTTAATAGATTATGCAAGCATAAATGTGGTTCGGTGCCAATGGCCAAGGCAGAAAATCTTTCAACCATCAACAATGTTGGGAGGTGGTGAAAAATTATTTGCGATTCAAAATTATTCCCACGGGATCCAACCGTTGTGTTGAACGAGACGCCACTCCATGATTCAACAGCATCGGTTTCGTCTTTGGATTCCCCGATGAGTCAAGACTCACCAATCCAAAAGAAGTTGAAGCCTATTGGTCGAAAGGCGTTGAAAGCGAAGAGAGGGAGTACTTCCGGCAATGATACTACAAAAATTTTGGAGCAAATTGTAGGGAACGGCACCATGAGAATTGAGTTAGACATGAAAAAAGATGTGGATGAGAAGGCAATGAATGAAGAATATGCAAAAGAAAGGGAGTATATACGCAAGCAAGACATTGAGAAGAAGGATCGGGAAACCATGACCATGGATACAAGCCATATGTCCCCTGAAACAAAACAATTTTGGAAGCTAGATCGAAGGGATGTTATGAGAGGAAGAATTTTTCGTGATGATAAACCTAGCAACACCGATTGGTTAAATGATCAAAACCATTAAGTTAATTTGCTTGCCTTTTATTTAATTGTATTGCTTGTTTTGTATTAAAGAGGTTGTAATTCTTGTCTTTTATTTAATTAGTAGTTTTTCTTAATTAGTTGTATTACTTTTCTTTGAGTGAATAAATAAATCATTGAATAAAATACCTTTTTATTCAACACATTATATACATCAAACAAAACATAATTAAAAAATTAAAAAATTAAAAAAAAAAAACCACCACAACTAAATCATAATTAAAAAAAACACAACCAATGCATAATTCAAAACAAACACAAATAAAGCATACATCAACACAAAGCAAAATAAATAAATAAAAGCATCTTCACTTCACTCATTCACCATCATTGCCTCTCACCACCCATAAGTGCTCCATCAAGTTAACTTGACGTCGTTCATGAATATAAGACGATTACATCTCCGTATATCGATTAATCATACAGTTCATGAAGTGACTGTCCCTAACCAACGGTTCATGCTCCAGTGGTTGTCCATTTGCTCCCATGGGCCTTTCATAAATTCTTGTCAAGGCCGTGTTCATGGGATCCAGTTTGAACACGTCTAAAGCATCATAATCATACTCATCCTCCACAATCATGTTATGGAGGATGATGCACGTCATCATAATGCTCCGAAGCACCTCCTCATCAAACATATGCGTAGCACCCCTAATAATTTCCCACTAAGCTTGGAGGATACCAAAACTGTAACAACCCAAACCTTAATTAATTTTTAATTATTAAATTATTGGAGAAAAATATAATTTTGCCCCTATAATAAATTATTAGAGAAAATGTTGACTTTTGACTAGGAAGGAATTTGAAAATTTAGTTCGCACTGTTGCATAAATCGCAACGAAACGAGACCGTAGACACGTAGTGGGCTTGAATCGGAGTTATAACGAAGAAAATACGATCAAAATACGTTGCGGGGCAAAATAGTAATTTTGCAAATCAGATTTTTTTAAAAAACTTCTTTTCTCTCTCCTTCCCTCTCTCTCTCTCTCTCTCTCTCTCTCTCTCTCTCTCTCTCTCTCTCTCTCTCTCTCCGATACCCCTCCCCTGTCTGTTCCTCCCGACTGCCACCAATCCTTCCAGCCACCACCACACACCACCCCGATCCACCGAAATGGACCCAAACTCACCGGCGTCGCTCCGTCGTCAACCTCAGCCCACTCCGACGCTAGCCATCGTCAGAATCTCGCCGAGAAAGCCAAGAAATCCAGCCGGTTTTGCTGGAATTTTGCCGGCATCGTACGTCGTCATCCGGCCACCGAATCTGACGGCCACCGAGCTGTGAGCTCTAGCTGATGGTTGGGTAGGATTTCATAAATTTCTAGCGTTGATAGCTCGATTTTTGGTTCAAAGTTTTGCCAGTTTTAAGATCACGATTCCAGCCACTTTTTGGGGTAGGTCCAAGAACAAAAGTGGCTCCAAATAGGGTGTTTTACCTATGGTAGGAAGCTAGGTTTCTAGTTTTGAAGATTTCCGGTTGCCGGAATTTGATCAAGCCACCCACTCGTTGCCGGTGCATGTGGCAGTGCGTGGGCAGCCTGGTGAGGTCACTCTTAGTCCTAGAATGATCCTCGTGTTGTCACGAAAGCTTAGGAATTCGCGGATCTCAATTCAGACAACGTTTGAGCCCCGATCAGATCTCACATATTGTGCGATTTCCGGAGTTCGATACATTTGAACCATTGGATCGTAGTTATTTTCGTATATGTCGATCTAGATAATTCCAGGATCGTGTAGAAATTGACAGATTGTGAATCGGAGTCCCGGATACTCCGAAAAGGCCAACCCTAGGGCTAGGTTTACAGTAACCGTCCGATCGTGCAATCGTGAGTAGTCCGGCCGTCCGATCGAGACCAGACTCTCGGGACATATGTCCTAGGCATGTTAGAACCTCCAGGAACTACCGAATCAGAATTTTGAGGTTGTGGACCCCACGAGGTCCCGGGTTGACTTTTTGGGATTCATCGCTTTTTGAGTCTCGAGGCATTTCTAGACCGTTCTAATCAGTGAAAAAGCTTACATATGCTTGAGAATGACCTCAAATTCAATGCATGCATTTCTAGAGCCCAGGGCCATGACTTTGGATTAAATAATGAGGATGAGCTTTTAGAAAGTTCATGTGCGTGCGAGTGTTCAATTGGTTTATTTATGGTCTTAATTTCTTGATTTTATGTGAATCCAAGATGAGTATTTAATTATTTGTTGATTTATCACATGCTTATATATTCATATGGTTAATTATGTTGTAAGATTATTAATATGATATTTGAACGGTATGTTAATCAGAGATCGATATGGCTAACATATTAGCTAAGTGTTTAACATATGTATATTCAGTAGTTGAAAAGGATGAATCGTAGCTCTTGGCTTTTATCAGATTGTGGTATATAAATATAAATATAAATATATATATATATATGAATATATTTTAAGTTTAGTTGAGAACCAATTTATTGAAAGTTGATATAAATGACGGGTTATGGTTTTCAAACCCACCACGAGGGTACCCCCCCAATTGCCTTGAAACAGTGTGTCATTTATGATAATGCCCTACGAGTTTCGGAGACATCTGAACTGTGTGGTGCGAGGGTTGCGGCTCAGATTGAAGTGTTATCTCTAAGACCTGCGAGGAATGAGGCTCGGATGGACTTGGTGTCTCCGGGAACTGCGAGGATTGCGACTCAGATTGAAGTGTTATCTCTGAGGCTTGTAAGGAATGCGGCTCGGTTAACTTTATGTTTTCGAGACTTGCGAGGATGGAATTGACGATATTAAAGGAATTGACGGATCAGGAATGAGGGTACACCTAGGTGGAGAGAATTTAAGTTCTGAGATGCTTTTAAACTAAATTCAGGATTTTATGCGGCTACAATTATTTTATTAAGCGTTACATTTGTTTTACAAGTGATGGATGGAAATATGTATATAGATTCTAAATAAGTTGTTGATTTATATATATATATATATATATATATACAGTCCTCTTATATTGAGGAATCTCTCAAATAATTTTATTTGAGGGACGCCCTTTAGGGTACCCTACCATTTTTTTCCCAATGATCCAAACCATCTATTTTTTAGGTCTTCATTCATAGATCATCCTTACAAAAAATTAGACAAATCGAATACCGTTTCGACATCCAATTGTGTCTTACAGAATTAATGAACACGGTGTTTCAAGAAAATACTAAAGTTTCAATAACTCAATTGAGTAGTCAAATGATATATGATTCAAGTAATTTTTTGTAAAGATGATCTTTGAATGAGTATCTACAAAATAGACGGTTTGGATTACTGAAATACAATCCGGAGAGGGGCCTACAAGGGGTATCCCTTAAATAAGCTTATTTGAGGGATCCCTCAATGGAAACTCTCTGTATATATATATATATATATATATATATATTTATTTATTTATTTATTTATTTATTTATTTATTTATTTATTTATTTATGAAGCTTACGTGAGTTCAAAACAAGAGTCTTTGGAGCTTATAAATCTTTAATTTTTTTTTTTTATTATGTTTATTTATCTTTGTCTTTTATTATTTTATATAGTCTTAAATAGCTTAAATATTTCTAGCATATTTTGCCCCACGAGTCTTAGAGATATCCAGACCGTGGGAGCGAGGATTGTGGATCAGGTTGACCAGATGTCTCCTGAGTCCAGCGAGGATTACAAGGCAGGACGTGTCACTAATGGTGTCATGAGGAAATGGATAGTTATGGCTTTCCGAGTGTGATTACCCGAATCTAAATGCATTATTTTCATTCATTTAATTATATATTGCCAAGTGAGTAATGCCAGGAAGCTTGGAACAGGAAGCTGAGATGGAATATGAGAACTACGTGTGGCTTGATCCCTTTTTAAGGGTACGTAGGCAACCTAGGGTTCTAGATGCAACCATGAGGGCAAGTAACTAAGGTAGTCCAGCTAAATTATTATAAATCCAATGTTGTTTTGAGGATGTTCTAAGAAATTGAGATGAATTTTATTAGAAGGATATTTTATTTGATTTGTTGAGGCCTGAGGCCAGAGTGATATGATGCTTGATTTTCTTGGATATAAATTAATGCATGCTAGCAGTTGGGTTATATATAAACATATATGTTTGTTTTACAGGTGAAAATTTTTGGGAAATGTTCAATTTACAAGGGAGACTCCGCCGAATTCTCGGCAAAAGTCAAACATGAGATAAATTGTATTTTGAATGGAAGGGCAAATAGGTCATTTGTGCCCGGCACCCACCAAGTGTAAGACACACACAGGGTTCGGCTCAGATTCCAAAGTGGAATTTGGGTCGGGTCCTGTCAAAAACATCTTTCGATATCTTTCTTGTAACCTTCTGGATAGGCAGAAAATAATTTTTCCTTCTCCGATCGGGGATACAGAATTGATTTGACAAATGTGGTCCACCTCAGGTAGATGTCGTCTGCTGGATAATACCCATTCTAGTAGACGGTATTGTTGATTTCATAGGTGATATTCGGGGCTTCACCTCTTAAGACATTGTTGAATACCAGGGATGGACCAAGCATGTTCAGGTCGTTTTGAGATCTGAAAACTCTAAAAAAGGCATACCAAACCCATGTACTGAATCCACCAACGGCTTAAAGAATGATACTTTTTTGCTCTTTCCTATTCCCATAATCTCATTGTCAGGCAGTTAGGCAATTCTTCTATTGCCAGTATATACAGTCAATGCTTCCAATCATGCCTGGAAAACCTCGAGCTTCGGCTTTTTTGTAGAAGCTTTTGGAGGTCTCTAGGCATAGGTTTGTGGAGGTAGTCCCTGGTGCAAAGAGTTTCGATTGCATCACAGAATCTGACCAAGCATTCTAGAGTAGTGAACTTCCCCATCCTAGCAATCTCATCCACCTAATCAGCAGATGCACCATACGCTAGTATTCGTATAATAGTTATAAGCTTTTGCTCCAGAAGAAGCCCCAAAACCCCAGCAACATCTTACTTCTGAAGTATGCATGGTAATTGCATACATCATGCATGACTTTATTGAACAAATGGAGTTGCATTCTATATCACCCTCGAAAATCAACATTAGAGTACACAAAATTTGGGATAAAGTAATCTTCCAAAATATTCTTATTCCGAGAATGCATATGTCTGTCCACGTTCGGGCCACGGTCCACTCGTGAACCGTAGTGGCAGCCTTGGCTTGATAGATCAAGCATACCCACTGCCATGACAACTTGTTCATCATCTTCTTGCTACACCCTTTTTTCTTCAGCTCGTCTACGCCTTCTTTCTTTAATTTCTCGCTTTTGCATCTCTAAGCATCTCCTCATGTCTGACATTGAGAGTGGGGTATGAAATCTAAAATTTAAGAAATGAAAGGATAGAGAAGATCTGGCGTGAGAGGTATAAGTTGTGCCTCTGTGCCTCTGATTTTATAGAGATATTTAGAAGATAGAGATGACACGTGGCGCGATTTTAGAGGGTGAAAATCTTTTATGAAATATGAGATTTGTATTTTATAATAAATATCGATACGTGGCATCCGAGAATTTTATCTGAAATTTGAGATTTGTATTTTATAATAAATGTCGACATGTGGCAACCGAGAATCTTATTCGAAAATTTTCTCCGAAAAATTCATTCGAATTATGAGATATGAATTTTATAATAAATATTGACACATGGGAATCCAAAATCTTATTCGAAAATCTTCTCCAAATTAATTGTTTAGGTAAAAAAATAAAAATAAAAACTAAAAGTAAATAGTATTTGCCCTTAGCCATGGCAATGGTTGGAAACACACCTTGCTTTTTACAAGGGCTACCACTAGTCACATGAATAGTAACAGCCCTTGCCTCCCCTTGTCCTTTGCCATGGCAAATAGGTGGAAGTGCTCACCAAATAGAGTAAAAAGAAGAACCACACGTCATGGGAAACTATTTCAATAAGGATTAAGGAGGATAAATAGTTCTGCTACTTAAATAACCACACAAAACTTCTATAAAAACATGCATCGTATTGTGAATTCTCTGTCAAGGTTCTGCACAGGACATAAAAAAACATATCGTTGTATGTTTAGGGTTGAAAAAATGAATAACACACAAATCTAAACACTCCATCTAATCAATCTTACCAAGGTATGAACTTAATATCATCATGCTGAAAAATAAGTCTTAATCAACTTTTGTAACATAGAAAATATACCTGTAAGTCTGAGAGTTTTTATTATTTTATCATCTTTGTTAAGACAAATTCATTGGTAAAGAATTAGTTTTAATGATTAAAATGTACACAATAGATAAGAAACAAAGACAATAGTTTTGTATCATCCCTATTTGCTAAATCTGTGAACAACAACCTTAGAGTTCCAAGATTGTCGAACACACCATGGAAAATATCAACAAAAAGGCAATCTGGCCAGATAGTCTTGCCCATGCATCATACATGTGGCAATGGATTTGTAGTAAGTCACCAAACAGAGTACAACGAAGAAGAAATTAATTGAAACTAGCATGTATCACTATAACTTTAGGCTAGCAGTTGATAAAAAAAAAAATCACACAAATCTAACTGCTCCATCTATACAATCTTACCAAGGTATGAAATATATTATCATGCGGCAAAACTTGTATAAACTTTGCAACTGTGTAATGTCTAGTAAATGTCAGGCACTGCACTAGTGACTTCAATGAAAACCAATCAAATGAATAGCTTCGTACGCTCTGTTGGATGAAACCCTTTCCGGTACATCACTTCTAACCATCTCCTTGCCTCAGAAGTCCTCCCATGTTTAAGAAAACCTTGTACTAAGGTGTCATAAGTCCACCGGTTCGGCTCATACCCTTTCTGGCACATCTTATAGAACAATGCACAAGCACGGTCCATATTAGTCTCGCTTAGTCTTCTCAGCAACAAATTGTATGTGTACACATCTAACGGAAAGCACTTTTCAATTACTTCTTCCAAATTCTCAATATCTTGGCTCAACCTGACACGACCAGAAAATGCACCAATAAGCAGACCAAGCATTGAACTATCAGACTTCTCATTTGGCACCTGTCTCAGTTGAACCCAAGCGTCGTAGAGCTCTTGACTTTTCAGAGAATGCAACAGAAGTATGTTACCAGTAAAGGATGTAATATGGCGGCCAACTTTCTCCAAGTCATTAATGAGATTTACTGCTATATGATATCCTTGATTCCAGCACGACAACTGTATAAGAAACTCATAACAGTCATCGCTTGGAACCACTCCCTTCTCTCTCATTTCCTTCAAGAAGTCAAGTGCAATATCCACCCTTTTGACCTTGCAGAGACCAACAATCATTGTGCTGTATAATCTTCTCCCAATTTCCCTTCTCTGGTGCAGATCATTGAAGAAATTCAAAGCATCCGAAATTCGTTCACTCCTCAAATAACTCTGCAACATAAGAACATCAGATCTCAGATTGGGCTCAATCCCACTTCGCTGCATCGTCTCATATACTTGTCTAGCCAGATCGGGCCTTTTCGCATGCCCAGCTCCATAGACGAAAAAGTTGTATATTTGACAACTAGGTTCCCGACAACACAACTGCAGCTCTAACAAATTAAAAAATTGCTTATCTGGATTTTCCATAGCACATAGACAGCAAATTACATCTCTGAACAGGTTACGAGTCGGCGAGTGACCCCTTTCTTGCATTTCAATCAGAAGTCTGGCAGCAATATCACCCCTACTTGACTCGTTAAAACCACGTATCAAGTTAAAGTATGTACTCTTTCTAGCAACTTTATTTAGTCTGTTGAGTTCCGCATGTATTAAATAACCATCTTCTACCCTCTTAGTTCTACAAAGAGTTGTAATGAACTTATCGTATGTGGAACCACTTGGCATAAAGTTTCGCTCTAGCGCAAAAATAACCAACTCCTTCATCTTATCGAGCTTTCCCTCTCTGCACAAAGCATCTGCAAGTATAGAAAATGTTTTCCTACCCGGAAAATAATCTTGTTTTATAGAATTCTTCAACACTTCATATGCTTCATCCACGCTGCCATCCCCACAGAAAGTATTGATCAAATAGTTGTAAGCCAAACTATTAGGAGAGAGCCCAAACTCAGATTTCGAATTATACAACTCAAGAGCAACATCAACCATTCCTGCTTTGCAAAAGAAGCACAAGGCAGCATTCATGGTGACCTTATCAGGGCAAATCTGACCATCCTTCATCTCCATCAATAAATCACAAACCTCCTCAAGCCGATCCTCCCTCAAAAGCCTACATATCAAAGTATTGTACCTAAAAGTATCAGGCACATACCCTTCCAATGACCTCTTGTCATGCAGAAACTCCAACGCCCCATCTAACCTCCCAGCCTGAACAAGATCACGTATCCAAACACCATAGACTCTCTCCATGAGTTCCACCCCAGCGCCCTGAAACTCGTCCACCAACTTCCCAGCCTGCTCGAACTTATTATTCTTACAAAGGGCATCAACAAGAACACTCACGGCATGCCCATTGACGGCCCTCCCGTCAGACAACAATTTACGCAAGTACTTTTCAGCATCATCCAGCAAGTTCTGCTTACAATAGCACTTGAGCATGACGGAATGAGTGATCTCGTTCTCAAAACCCCTCAAAGAAATCTGCTTGGCAATGACCTGAACAGCATCAAAACAATTCTCTTCCACCAAAGCATTCAAAAGAACATGGTAAGCAAACACATCCAGGTCAAGCCCCTGAAAGCGCATTTTACCAAACAGTTGGAGTGCAATGTCGGGTTTGCCAGCCACAGCATAACCCATCACCAAAGTGTCGCGAAATCGAACCGTATGCGCATACCTCTGCTTGCTGTAGGTGGACAGGAAGTCAAGCATCAGTGACATGAGCTTGGCGCGAGAAAGAATCTTGAAAATGGCGTGGAAGGTCGCGCGGGTGTGGTTAAAGCCGGGCTGGCGGCCGACCCAGTCGAAGAACTTGAGGCAGGAGAGGACGTCGTGGCCGCTGCTACCATAGCGGAGCACCTCCAAGACGAAGGTCTCAGAGAGGCAGAGGTTCAGATGGGCAAGCGCCAAGTCGGCGGAGGAGCGGTGGTGATAATGAAACGACAAGTCGTTGGAGTTCTCGAGGTCGAGGACGGTGTTGTCGTCTCCGGTGGTCTTGAGGATCTGGAAGATGTGGTCGAGCAACGCGTCGTTGCGGCTCTTGAACCATTCTTTGAAAGAGAGGACGACGTCCTTGGCTTGGATCAAGCAGGCGGTTGATGTCGTTGAAAACGCAGCACTAGGGCCAAAGCAGAAAGAAGAAGGTGAGCAGGGACCGGAGCTTACAAAACCATTGGCATTGAGCAAGGAGAAGACATAGTGGTAGTTGGTGCTGGCCCTAGATTTGGATAAATTTCTCAGAGAAAAAAACATATTATCATCAAGAAGAACTAGGGTTTTGGAGGAGGAGGATGGTTCTTTCAATTCGAGGGCTTTGGCACGAGGAGATGAGGATTTGGGGATTATTTGGGTTCAGCCATAGTTTCGAAACCCCTCTAGTTTCCGAACCCAGACAGTGAGCTTGCCGCAGCCACAGTGGCAACTCGCTTTAACGCCGTAATTGACATGTATGCACCGGAAATTACCAACATACCACTGGTTCAAAAATTTATGCTGGCGTACCACTTTCAGACTTCACATACTCCAAGCCCCTTTGCCCTATTTGGTGAGCTGGACTAGATATGATTTTTACATTTAAAATGGACATGGGTTCTGACTATTGTTTGATGGGCTTAAAATGCATCATGGACTTGATGTAGTTAGTGGACACCAGTTCATAATAACACCGGCTCCAGAACCCATCGCTAGGCATGGGTTTCGAAGCCAACCACGCCTCCTCATTAACTGATTCAGAAGAACTTGCTCTGGTTTGTTTTGCTGCCTTCTATTCTCATCTCTCTCTTCCCTTTGCCATATCTTCGCATCTTCCAGTCGATCCAGCAAAACTTGAGATCTGATTTAAAGGAGGCCTTGTTCTTGAGATCTTATGAGGGAGCCTTGTGATTCTTTCTTGTTTGGCTCTTGGGTGTTTGGTTGCGAAGATGGCGAGTGGAAAATCGATATGGGATCACAGCCTTGGTGTGAATATTTTCAAGCTCTTGATGAGAATCAGAAGAGATGAGTTGGTGCAAATTCCAGAGGAATTGTGCGAAGAAGGAAAATATTTTATGGGGAAGTGTTTTGCGAAGGACCCGAGTAAGCTGTGGACGGCTGAGATGCTTCTAAGCCACCCATTTGTTTCTGATTTTGACACTTTTTTAGTGGAAGACAAGGAAGAGCTCTTTTGAGGGACCACCATCTCCAAGAGGCAATTTTGATTTCCTAGATTGGGTTTCAATGGCAAGTTATGAAATTTCACCAAGATTTGGGGATCTTTTTGGAACCACGGAGGAGACACCCAAATGATATTTCTCTGCAATTTGGGTCACAGTCCGGTGATTCAAAGATTTTTTAAAGAATTGTATTCATTATTATAATTTTAAAGATTTTATTTGTATTTTATTTTATAAATTTTGCTATTTTTGTTCCAGTCCTACAATCTCAACTTGGTGTTTATTGCACCAAACAACTGCTTAAAATGCAGTCATATCCCAACCAGTCCAGTCTTGTCTAATATATCCAGTCCAGTCCAATCTAGACTACCAAACGGGGCGTTAGGATAGAAACTCTCATGCAGTGGGATAACGTAATGACACGTAGAATAACTTTTTCACATGTCATTGTGTTAATGTCCGGAGATAGCAAAGCAAAACAGTATTATCCCCATTACAAGTAAAGTTTTTTGCCATTCTAGGAATGATAAAAATTCTCATCGGGTGTCAAGGCTAGTTCATTGATTTTGGAGGCCTTGGACAAAAATGAAAAATTAGACCTTTTTTGTTTAACACTTACCTCATTTTGAACAAGAATTATAATAAAAAGTTTCAAACTTACGTCATAAGTAGGTTAGTTTAAGTATTTTAAAAAAAAATAATTATATGAAAGATAAAGAAAAAAGGCCCAAAAAAGTTCAAAATAAAGCCCATAAAGCATTAGTTTCACACATAAAAGGCCTTTTTTGCTTGTACACTTATTGCCCTGGAGGTGTGTAAGAGGCATGTGCCGTCGCTCATCCCTCACACCCTATGGGTCGGGGCTGTTGGGTGTTCAGAGTGGATATGCGTATCTCGAATTTTAAAAGTCATCTGTCAGGTACGGCCAGGATGATATTGTTATCCTCATTCCCAAACCCGACTCCAAGATTGAGATATGTATTTTTAAGTACTTTACATTTAATATAACTATGTATGATTATAATATAATCAAGGCTTATTTACACAAATGCCTCCTGAAACCATGGTCAAATCTCACATTGCCCCCTCAAACTTAAAGTGGCCAACTTACCCCAATTGACCATAGTTTAGTGACCCACTTTGTCCCTTGTCGTCAACTCAATTCAAAAGTCTATTACCTATGATGACGTAGCAGGGGTGTTTTTGTAATTTCATACATATGGATCATTATCCACCATTTGAGGGGTGACGTGGAAAGTAGAGCCCACTTCCACATGGATAAAAATATAATTAAATATTCTAGTAATTTAAAACTAATTAAAACTAAAATAAAACATTAAAAAAATTTGAACTAAAAAAGAATCTCTCTCTCTCTCTCTCTCTCTACCCAAACCCCTCCTGGCAGCCATAACCGCCCCTCCTCAAGCCACCCCCCTCCTGCCCCAACAAAACCCAGATGGTGGGGAAAATTTCTCCCCTTTTTTGACTAATATTCCAATCACTCCCATCAGCTAAATCTCTTACCCACAAACCACACCTCTCTCTCCGCCTTTGTCTCTCCCATGCCTCCTACACCATAGTTGTACTCTCAGCTAGGGCTGGGCACGGTTCGGTTTGGACCGGTTTCGGGGAAAAAATGGAACCTGATCCGATAGTGCAGACCGGTTCGGTTTGGACCGGTTCTGCTCAACATCCATACAGAAATCCGAACCAAACCGGACCTATTCCTGCGGTTCCGGTTTTTTTTTTATAATTTAAATTTTAACAAATCTGCCCAAAATGTATTTATATACTAACATACCCCAAATTTGAGGTTCCATCAAGCTTTCAACACATCAAAATGAATCCAACTTCAACAAAAATACAATCCAAATTCAAATGAATCCAACTTAAACAAAAATTCAATCCAAATTCAATCCAACTTCAACATCATCAAAATGAATCCAACTTCAACAAAAATACAATCCAAATTCAAATGAATCCAATTTCAACAAAAATTCAATCCAACTTCAACATCATCAAAATGAATCCAACTTCAACAAAAATACAATCCAAATTCAATCCAACTTCAACATATAAATTACAACCCAAATTAAATCAAACTTCAACAAAATAAGTTCCAAAATAAATTACTAGCCAAATACAACCCAAATTCAACCAAATATACATTACAACCCAAATTAAATTCCTCCTAACATTGAAAAGTAGTTGGAGCTATGGTGCTAGGTGTGGATGAACTCATAATATCTACATAAAAAAACATAAACACATTAAAAAAACATATATAATATTTAAAAAATATATAAATTAATTCTATTGGACCGGTTCGGATTGGACCGGTTCCTTAGGATGGAAAACCGGAACCGGAACCGGTCTGAACCGGTTCGGTTTGGATTTTTCTCGGTTTTTGACTTTTTTGGTCAACACGGTTTTTTTCGGTTTTTTCCGGATTGGTTTGGTTCGGTTTTGCGGTTTTGCGGTTCAAATGCCCACCCCTACTCTCAGCCGTATCACAACAACCGTTGAAAAATAAAACAAAAACCTCCAAAACCAAGAAATCAACATTCTTCTTCAATTAAATTTCTAGAAAAACTCATGAGAATATAACACCAATCCAAACAATATACACAAACAATAATCCAATCAATTACCCAGAACCCGCACCTCACCCAATCCATTGCAACCCCAAATTTCCACAATCACCCCCAAAATTCCTCTCTCAAAACATGCCCACATCCACCACTCTCATACGTACAAGTTTTTCTCGTCAACCCTTAAGTTTGGTTTTGTAGCAAAGATTGTAAGAGAGATGGGGAGGGAGGGAGGGAGAGAGAGAGCAGCTGAGAGGGATGACGGAAATCCACTATGTTCCACTAGCATTTCGATTCTGGCATCGACGGTGATGACCGTCAAGACTGGGTTCTGAAATGGGTTAGCGTCTGCGTCCGATTAAGCCATCGGATCTCCTTGAAGTTGTGAATCATTTGATGTGTCGATGGGGCTGTGAAGCTGTTGGAAGAGAGGCGGGAAGAGAGAGAAAGGAAGAGAGATAGAGCGAGAGAGAAACTTAACCAAATTTTTTAATGTTTTATTTTAATTATTTTAATTAGTTTTAATAATTAGAATATTTAATTATATCTTTATCTATGTGGAAGTGGGCTCCACTTGCGACGTCACCTTTCAATTGGTGAATAATGATTCAGATGTATGAAATTACAAAAACACCCCTGACACGTCATCATAGTTAACAAATTTTTGGACGGAGTTGACAGAATGGGATAAAATGGGTCACCAAACCATGGTCAAGCGGGATAAGTGGGCCACTTTAAATTTGAGGGGGCAATGTGAGATTTGATCGTAGTTTTAGGGGGCCTTAGTGTAAATAAGCATATAATCAATAAATACATAATTTAATATTTATTTAGTTTTCCCAAATCAAATTGAGATGATTGTGAGTAGTTTCATTGAAGGGTTAATTTCAATTTAGTACCCTAAATTCTCACCCTTAAGGAATGTTTGTCCTTGCACTCTCAATTTTAACAATCATGTACCTTAATTTTTTTAATTCTAGGCGTTGAAATTTCAATTAATTGTCTATGTGGCAGGACTGCGTCCCACTTATTTGCTTCTTTCGATGTCAGTTGAAGGGTATTTTCGAACAACTGGTGCCTCCCGCCCAAACTTGCAAAAAAAAAGAAGGTGTCTTTTTCTTAGTATAAGTGATAGTCTAAACTATAGAGAGGAGCTTCTCATACGGATCCTGAGCCTCCGCATTTAGGTTCCATGCATTTACACAAATAATCTAACCATCCACCACAAGACACATCATCAAAATTTTAAGTCAAGTTTTTTTATTTCCCAAAACTCATGTTAACTCAAATGTTAACGTCATTTGGATTCTCTTTTTATGAGCTTCCTCCTCCTCCTCTTATCATGTTTGTGCCATTTTTTTCTTCTTCTTTTTTAACTCCTTTATTCCTGCTTCTTTGTGTTTTTTATTTAAACAACTGATTTTGTTAAGACTAATTTCATTAAGAAACTGATTTCATTAAGGGAGCCAAGCCAACGAAACAATAAGAAGATCCAGAACAAAGAAACCACATAGCAATGAAACATGACAGGACTTGACCCAAATTCCACTTTGGGATCCAAGTCGAGCCTCTTGTGTGTCCAACATCGGGTAGGTGTTGAGCGCGAATGACCAAAATACCCTTTTTGCCCTGAATCGCAAAACAAAAACACACTTAAGGGTTTAACTTCTACCAGAAAACCGGCAGAGTTTCCCTTGAAAAACGGACATTTCCCAATAAATTACCACCTGCAAAAATATGCAATCAAGAAAAATCTAAATTGTTTAGCATGCATTAGACAAATAAATTTGAATGGCATCAAGCCTCTTTATATGACATAAATCATTCAACCATCTGAATCTGGTCTCAACTCTCAGAACAACATGAATACGTTATCAATTTCCAATATGACCTAACTGAACAAATTTTCAGCACTTGATCTTGTGGCTGCACCTACTAACTCTAGGTTGCCTACATACCCTTACTAAGGGATTAAGCCACACGTAGTTCTTTATACTAGAAAACAAAATTCAACCCATATGTAAGTAAATATTCCTCCACACTTTCCTAAACCCAAAAGCTTCAACTCTAATCAATCCGCTAAAACTTCAGCAAAAGATATTGATTTCAGAACAATCTTCCACCCAACACATATGTGCATATACAAATAAATAAATAAATAAATATATATATATATATATATATATATAATAGCTCATTATAGATAAGTAGGAAAACAAGAAAATTATTAAAATAACATTGGCCACGTGAAACCTTAATATCAATATCAACAGTTTGAATAAAACATGCTTCCATCTTTCACATGTAAAAACAAACTCATCAAATAGTTGTGAATTGTATAAAATTCTTGAAACTTAGAGAACTCTCAATCCTTGTCTCATAACTCTGAAAACATGTATTAGAACTTTCACCAATAAGTACCAAGATAAAATTATCAATTTTAGTTTAAACATCTCAAAACTCAAATACTATCCACCTAGGCGTACTCCCCTTTATAATATGTCAATTACACAAATATTCCGTCAATTCCAAGTACCATGTAGGTTACATCCTCGCAGAACTCGGGGGACATGTGGTCAACCCGAGAATGCATATCCTCGCAGAACTCGGAGGATATGTAGTCAGCCCGAGAACGCGTATCCTCGCTGAACTCAGGGGACATGTAGTCAGCCCAAGAACGCGTCTCCTAGTAGGACTTAGAAAAATATAAACAATCTGAGAATGCAAATCCTCGCACCACACGTTTCAGGCATCCCTGAGACTCGTGGGCATTGTCATAAATAACTAGACTGTTCCGAAGGCAACTAGGGGGTACTACTGTGGTGGGTTTGAAAACCATTTTCCAAAGCTTATCATAGAATTCCTCTTTTTCCACAAATCCACTTTCACAAATGCATTTCTGAATCCTTTCTCAACTTTCCAAATATCAGTTCTTAAATAGTTAACCCAAAATTCCTTTTTAAAACGAGATCAATTCCAACATTCCTTAACTTGAATTTGACCATGTGTAATCTTTCAAAATTGTTCCCAAACTACATTCAAATATGTTCAAAATACTATTGAAAAAACTAGTATCCATAATTCATCGGTTTCAAGCCACTGAGCATATAATCAAGCATTTAATTAATTCCTTAATCATGCCAAAACCCACTTATCCAAACCATTCCTAACTCCACACAATTTAACATAATATAACATGATTGGAAAGTAAAAGTGATTGCAACATAATTCATAAACATTTAAATAAACTTGCATAGCACAAAACCATTTAAAAACAAACCTCCAATTATAATTACAACTACTAAAAGACCTCAATTGAGCCGACATAGCCCACTATCTAAGTCAATTGGGCTCATAGGCGCACGACCTCAATTGTTAAATGCCAACAAGGTTTACTAAATAGTCCTACAAGTTTGGTCCATATCGAGCTATCGGATCACTCTCGATCACACGATCTGTCGGCTATCAGTTTACGAAATCTTGGAATCATTGATTCGGAGTATTCGGGACTCCCATTCTAGATCCGTGAATTCCTACATGATCATAGAGGTACCTAGATTAACATAGATGGAAATAAAACCGATCCAACGATCTGAACATATCGAACCCGGATATCGCCTAATAGGCGTAAACCCGTTCGACTGTCATACGAAAACTAAATTCAAATCCGAACATACCATCGTGTTCGGGACAACATGGAGATTATTTTAGAGCACAATAGCCCGCCACATAGTGGCCCACATGGCAACACACGCGCCGAGATCGAATCACCTAACAATACCTATGCCTGCGTGATCAGGACAACTAGGGGAGCAACTTACACCACTAGGACAACCTCCAATTTGGCCGGAACGTGGCCGAAAAATCGATCCAAAAATTGAAAATTTTTAGGTTTTAGATTGAGTTTTAAAACTTCAAAATCGATCTAATCCAACCATAAGACAGCTAGAGCTTGTGGAGAGGATTGAAATCCATACTTGGTTCGTCAAAAATGGTGGTCGGAATAGCCAAATCCGAGCTCCCAGCCCCTCCTTGAGCAACAGTCGTGATCGCCGACCTTTCACCATTGAATCCCGACCGGTCTTAGCCGCGGAGGTGGTCAAACGGTGGAGTTATCCAGCTACATAGTGGCCGGGTCTGCGTGTGTCGCGAGGGAGAGGGTCAGGGAAGAGCAAGAGGAGAAAGAGACCTAGCTGCCTTTTTAAAATTCTAACTTTGAAATATTTACGGTTGTGCCACTACACTTACGTCGTCCATAACCTCTCCGTTAAAACTCCGATTTGGGCCCACTACGTTCTACGAACTCATATTGACGAGCTTTACACAACTGTGCCACTTAAATACCAAAATTTCTTACGGATCAAAAAGTGACAATCATGACCTTACCCAAGGGTAAAGTTGTAATTTCACAATTAAATAAATTAAATACAGTAAATAAATAGTAAAAATTGGGTCGGGGTGTCAAAAAACATGGATCTAAGCAAACAAGGGAAGAAACACACACATGATGAAACAAGGAAGAGAGACAATCGACACCACCCAAACATGGCATCGTCTATCCCTAACCTCAAAGATCCCTAAACATTGGGGGGCCATGGGAGCCCATCCCTGGTTTGAGCATTCTTTATGGTTCAATTGTCTCATTGCAATTTACCCCCTAAAAAAACAATTGCCTCACTGCAAAGAGGAGGAAGCGTATAAAAAAAAATAATACTAACCACGTTATAACATTTGGGTTAATATGAGTTTTGGCAAGAAAAAAAAAAAAGACTCAAAATTTGATGATGTGTCGTGCGTTTAGATTGTTTAAGTGGTTTAGATTTAACGAAATGCAGGTAATGCACGAAATCTAAATGCAGAGGCTAGGGATCCTTCTCACACACATGCACATACAACCCAAATATCACGGGGGTTCGAATTGAGACCTCTGGTTTGCAAGTCAAGGCCCTTTTTCACCAGGCTAGACTTTATTGGCCATATTTTATTTTTAATCAGAGTACTTGCGGAAGTCGACATTTGCCCGAAAATACCTTTCAACTGACATAGAAAGAAGCAAATAGGTGGGACCCAAGCCTGCCACGTAGACAATTAACGAAAATTTTGATGCTGAAGTTGCAAAAAATTAAAAAAATTAAGGTACATGATTGTTAAAATTGAGAGTGCAGGAGCAAACATGCCTAAATGGTGATAATTCAGGGTACTAAATTGAAATTAACCCATCATTGGATTTTATAGGTAAATTAAATGTGATTGATAATTTAAGGTGAAATTAATCAAGACGTGGAGGACATGGCTTTGTGCATATATTTGAGAGGACGATGCCTCTACTACTATGGGGAATGCTAGCAACCTCCTCTATAACCTTCTCTTTTGGACCTTCTCCATTCTCCTCATGACAAGTGTTACTTTCCTTTCACTTAAAACAATGTCATTAATTCATCACACAAGTTAGTTTTTGTTTTCCAGATTTACCCTTATTAAATGTATTAAATTTTATATTTCCTTCAATTTATTCAAATTTTGTTACAACTTCCTTAGTACATTGTTAAAAATTAAATTACAAAAAAAAAGTCAAAATTTTTTTTAAAAAAATTAAGTTTGTTTCATGACATTGTTATCATGAAAGTGATATCATCTTTCTTTTGTGTTTAACAAAACATACGTTCTCTCTAGAAAAAAAAAATTATAAAAAAAAATTCAAAATTTATTTGTTTATTTAATTTTTTAACAAGGTGGTGAGAAAGTTGTAAAAAAAACTAGATTGTTATTATAAAAAAAAAAAAAATACATTTAATAAGGGTAAACTTGGAAAAAAAAAAACTAGTTTGTGTGATGCATTAATGACATTATTTTAAGTGTAAAGAAGCGACATTTGTCACGAGGAGAAGTGAGAATGTCTAAAATAGAAGATTAGAGAGAAGGTTGCTAGCATTTCCCTTATTACCATAGGCGTATCTTGTCTTGGTGAGATCCAATGATCGATTGACACGTGGACGAGACTTTCAGCCTCACATGAGCAAACTGCCGAGGTGATTGTGTCAGACACTGACTATGAGGTGAGGTGACCTCATTAGACCCGATTGTTCGTACTAATCCAAGCCCTCGGAAGCGGGGCTCTGAGTAAGGTTAAGGAATGAGTCGGTCCCATGCAAGTGCATGGTTCTAGGTGAGGGTGCTCCTTGCTTGGTAATTAAAGTCATGTGTGGGTCCATAGCAGAGCCAAATTAGGGTCCATTCAGTTGGATTAGTCCCCTATGTCAACTAGTCATATATTAAGGAATTAATGAAAATAAAACAATAATAACTTCTATGTAAATATGAAGATAAACTTCATACATAGTTAACGACAAATGAAATAACCAAAGGAAAAGTAAATTCCTAGAGGAAAAAAAAACTAAAAACAATAAAAATTATAGGGTTTTACTATTATGCTTAATATAATTTCCCAAATTATAAAATATATATATATATATATATATATCCTACATGAAATGTACTTTAGAAACACACTTAAAGTCTATTTACAGCATTAAAAAAAAGGCTTCGAACTTCCTATAAATTATAAAACTGTCATCAATTTCTTAAAACAAGCTAAATCCCAAAACCTCATTAAAAAAACTCAAAACACTCAATAGGGCATCAAAGTAATTTAATAATTATAATTAAATTTAACAGGGCCAGCAGTCTTTTTTGGATTTGTTTATAGAAATTAAATGGAGAAGCGTTTATCTATATCACTAGTGCTAAAGGGAGCTGATTTTCCCACTTCTCTGTTTGGGAAGTGAGGAGAAATAGCATAATGCTATTTGGGCCTAAATTCTTTGTGCTAGCCCAAATTCGCTATTGGGTTCACTTTTCAAATGGTATTGGGCTTTGTTTACCATTAAAATGATGAATGGCCCATACTGTTCAAAAGAATAGGGAATAAAATAAAGTATTTATTTAGATTATTTTGATAATTGAGATGAATTACCACTTATGGTAATTTAATCCAAGAATTAGATTAATTGAATTAATGAAGAAACAATTCACATTTTCTTAGTTATTAAGATATGTCAGAATGACTCCTCACCATTAATAACTAGACTCCAAATAAATTTGATGACTATGAAAACTGGGAAGTGAAGTCAGACTTGCTTTAGTTGAAAATCACGACTATTTATTACAAGATCATCGAATTTATGCTACTAACAGGATATTTATGTTTATGGAACTAACGTTGGAAGAATTTGGGTATTATTGTTCACTTCATATCAATATTTTGCAAAAAGGGCGATCATGAAGCATTCAAGGGCATTGATAAACAAAGAGCCAAAACTAATCAAAGCAACTGGCTGACAATCTTTTACCTCTTGTGCATTGATGAGGGTTAATCCAAAGTCGGAAATATCCAAGACTATTCATCACCACATTGAGTGTCTGGATTGCAGAAAAGACACCGACCCAACCAACCAATCAAACAAAACTCAATCTAAGCAATCAATTCAAAATGATTAAAAAAATCACACGATATTTGCAACTACCAAAAGTAAGAAAGCAATCTTCCCTAGGAAGCAATCCAATTCAAGGAAAAGCTGAGATAATCAAGGAGAAAACAAGATTTTTTTCTTGCAATCCAGACAAGGTAAATCAAACAGAATTCAAAAGAGATTACTTTTTCTTACAAATTTGGTTCAGCAAAGGTAGATAAGGTAGATCAAGCAAAAATCAGGTCTTTTATTATATAAAAACCTCAACAAAATTTACAAAGACATCTTAATGTCTTAAAATTGTCTAGAAAGCTACCCGATCATTCAAAATCAACCAAAATAGGTGCAAGCTTGAAGTTCTACTCACTTTTTTAGCCTCTTTATGGCTCAACTTGTTTATAGCTTTGCCAACTTCAATATTGGTATCAATTTTCAACTAATCTTTATTAGTTGAGGGTGCTAACGCGCAATTCTAGTGCAAAAACATCCAGTCCAGCAAATAGAAATTCAGTCCAGCCCGATCTTGTCGTTTCTGTGATTGTATTTCAAGTAGAAGTCAAAGCCTAACACTTTGAGGCCTATCCAGACTTGGCAATTCATTTTTTGCTTTGTAATTCAGGTAGTTCTGATTGGACTAATTTGTTATATCTTTCATAAATCCGTGTATTTTGCTTTACTTGCCAATTTTATCTATGTTTACACCATAATCAACCGAGCGTACCCAGCATAAAAAGGACTAGCACCAAGGCATACATGCCTTCTCCCTTGCCGAAAGAAGACACTCTACTGAAGTGGCAGACACCTGGCGAAGCTCTGGACTGCTGAACCTAATCTCCAAGACACATGTCACCACCACAGCGACTTGCACAAAGTCCCACATCGAAACTTTGTGCAAGGCTCCCATTTTCACTTCCCTATAATAGGGAACAGTACCTGAGTAAAGAGGGTAACTACTCTCTCGCCTTTTACTGTTACTCTGATAAAGTTACCACTTATAGCTGACTTAAGTATAGAAGAGCTTTAGGTAGGCACCACATCGGTGTTTGAAGCTTGACGACTGCTTCTTCCTCTTTGTCGTCTGCAGGTTCTTCCATTACTGAAAGTTCTCACCTTTTTTCCTACTGAAGACCCTAAACTCTTATCTAAGTTGACCCTCCCAAAAAGAGCATCAACAGTTTGGTGCCGTCTGTGGGAAATGACTTCTGAATCCTATTTCCCTCTACCAGCCCCGCTGGCTCCATCACGATACCCAACACCATACCCCTCGCGAGGGGACCTCCTAAAAGAAACCTTCAGCAGACGCCAATCTCTAGGCAGAAGTGGAGCGCCTCTGCGACAGTGTTGCCAAGATGTCGGATAAATACGAATACCTTCGTACAAAGAACGTCAAGCTAGAGCATGACTACCGCGCCCTGAAGTGTAACTGGGAGAAGACTCACCCCAGGGCGCTTAGTAAGACGTCACCCAGGATGTTGAGTGCACCCAGCCAAACCAGCCAGTACACTCCCGTCACTGCGCCCCGGTCCGGTCTAAGCTCGGCAAGGGCAAAGGCCACCTTTATCCGGAGCCGGCCCAGTCATGGCTCCTTCGTTTCTCCCCAATGAGGGACCGGCCCTATGAACCGACCAAGATCTACAGGGATTGCAGGGACCGCCTCTCGGACCGTCAGCCAAAGCCAATCCCTATTCCTATTAACTTCAACGACCCGCGAGTGACACACCTAAACCCCCTACCCAAGCCCACCCACCTACCTGCAGAGGAAGGTGCAGGGGACTCGGATGACTGGGAACCTTATCATCCCGAGGAGTGGGAGTTTTACCATACCAAAGCATTCGAAGAGTGGGAACCTTACCCAACACTTGCCCACCCACACCCTGGGCTTTCAGCACTCGGCATTCTGCCCCATGCCGACCCGTCCATAAGGCTTCTCTTCTAGAAGGTCTGACGTCTAGAGAGTGAGAAGCACCGCAGCCACCAGCCCATCTGGGCGAAGCCAAGACCTGGGCCCTTCACCGAACGTATCCTCAATTACCACCAGGAGAAGGACATTCAGCCGCTTCGCATCGGCTGCTATACTGGCACAGAGGATGCTCTAACCCATATCCACTCTTTCCAGTCTGCCCTCGAATGCAAGGGCCTCAATGACGAAGGCATGTGCCTCCTCTTCCTTTTCACCCTCAGTGGAGTAGCTCTGAATTGGTTCTACCGGCTGAACCCCTGCACTATCAACTCATTTAACAGTTTGAAGCATGCCTTCTTGGACCATTTCATGATCCAGACTGATCGCATGTACTCCGCAGACTATTTGTATATGCTTCGGCAGGGTGAGGATGAACTCCTTCAGGAGTATACAGCCCGGTTCAGCCACGAGTACTATCATTGCCTAGAGACTGACGATCGAGCTACATTCGGTGCTTCCAAGAGTGGCCTACACAAGTCTAATTTCCACTACCTGGTGCACAGCAACCCATGGAACACCTACGATGAGCTGATGAAGCAGGCCGAGGTCCATGCAAAGGCTGAGTACTTTAATTCCAAGCGTGGCCCAGTCATCTCGGTACGTAGCGCTTTTAGTGATCCTCCACCTGCTTCGGTACACACCCCAGCCCCACCTCAGCATTCTGCTTTCGCCCCAGATAACCAGGGTACCCAGCACTCCAAAAGGAAGGATGACTACCAGCATACCTTCAGCAGTAGCAAGCGTGGCAGACATGGCAACCACCACCAGCCCAGTCGAAGCAACCCTCTAAGGACAGGTGATCATGCCCCCTTCCCCTTCACACCCAAGCCTAAGTTCGAGGTCTTCACCACCCTCAACACCACCTATGAGAATGTCCTAGTGCATGAGGCACCCATCATACCCAAGCCCTCCCTCCCGGAGACTGACCACTACGATTTGGGCCCACTACGTTCTACGAACTCATATTGACGAGGTTTACACAACTGTTCCACTTAAATACCAAAAATTCTTACGGATCAAAAAGTGACAATCATGACCTTACCCAAGGGTAAAGTTGTAATTTCACAATTAAATAAATTAAATATAGTAAATAAATAGTAAAAATTGGGTCGGGGTGTCACAAAACATGGATCTAAGCAAATAAGGGAAGAAACACACAAATGATGAAACAAGGAAGAGAGACAATCAACACCACCCAAACATGGCATCGTCTATCCCTAACCTCAAAGATCCCTAAACATTGGGGGGCCATGGGAGCCCATCCCTGGTTTGAGCATTCTTTATGGTTCAATTGTCTCACTGCAATTTACCCCCTAAGAAAACAATTGCCTCGCTGCAAAGATTAGGAAGCGTATAAAAAAAAAAACAATACAAACCACGTTATAACATTTGGGTTAATATGAGTTTTGGCAAGAAAAAAAAAAAAAAGACTCAAAATTTGATGATGTGTCGTGCGTTTAGATTGTTTGAGTGGTTTAGATTTAACGAAATGCAGGTAATGCACGAAATCTAGATGCAGAGGCTAGGGATCCTTCTCACACACATGCACATACAAACCAAATATCACCGGGGTTCGAATTGAGACCTCTGGTTTGCAAGTCAAGGCCCTTTTTCACCAGGCTAGACTTTATTGGCCATATTTTATTTTTAATCAGAGTATTTGTGGAAGACGACATTTGCCCAAAAATACCTTTCAACTGACATAGAAAGAAGCGAATAGGTGGGACCCAAGCCTGCCACGTAGACAATTAACGAAAATTTTGATGGTGAAGTTGCAAAAAATTAAAAATATTAAGGTACATGATTGTTAAATTTGAGAGTACAGGAGCAAACATACCTAAATGGTGATAATTCAGGGTACTAAATTGAAATTAAACCTTCATTGGATTTTATAGGTAAATTAAATGTGATTGATAATTTAAGGTGAAATTAATCAAGACGTGGAGGACATGGCTTTGTGCATATATTTGAGAGGACGGTGCCTCTACTACTATGGGGAATACTAGCAACCTCCTTTATAACCTTCTCTTTTGGACCTTCTCCATTCTCCTCATGACAAGTGTTACTTTCCTTTCACTTAAAACAATGTCATTAATTCATCACACAAGTTAGTTTTTGTTTTCCAGATTTACCCTTATTAAATGTATTAAATTTTATATTTCCTTCAATTTATCCAAATTTTGTTACAACTTCCTTAGTACATTGTTAAAAATTAAATTACAAAAAAAAAAAAAAAAAGTCAAAATTTTTTTTAAAAAAATTAAATTTGTTTCATGACATTGTTATCATGAAAGTGATATCATCTTTCTTTTGTGTTTAACAAAACATACGTTCTCTCTAGAAAAAAAAATATTTATAAAAACAAAATTCAAAATTTATTTGTTTATTTAATTTTTTAACAAGGTGGTGAGAAAGTTGTAAAAAAAAACTAGATTGTTATTATATAAAAAAAAATACATTTAATAAGGGTAAACTTGGAAAAAAAAAACTAGTTTGTGTGATGCATTAATGACATTATTTTAAGTGTAAAGAAGCGACATTTGTCACGAGGAGAAGTGAGAATGTCTAAAAGAGAAAATTAGAGAGAAGGTTGCTAGTATTTCCCTTATTACCATAGGCGTATCTTGTCTTGGTGAGATCCAATGATCGATTGACACGTGGAGGAGACTTTCAGCTTCACATGAGCAAACTGCCGAGATGATTGTGTCAGACACTGACTATGAGGTGAGGTGACCTCATTAGACCCGATTGTTCGTACTAATCCAAGCCCTCAGAAGCGGGGCTCTGAGTAAGGTTAAGGAATGAGTCGGTCCCATGCAAGTGCACGGTTCTAGGTGAGGGTGCTCCTTGCTTGGTAAAGTCATGTGTGGGTCCATAGCAGGGCCAAATTAGGGTCCATTCAGTTGGATTAGTCCCCTATGTCAACTAGTCATATATTAAGGAATTAATGAAAATAAAACCATAATAACTTCTATGTAAATATAAAGATAAACTTCATACATAGTTAACGACAAATGAAATAACCAAAGGAAAAGTAAATTCCTAGAGGAAAAAAAACTAAAAACAATAAAAATTAGAGGGATTTACTATTATGCTTAATATAATTTCCCAAATTATAAAATATATATATATATATCCTACATGAAATGTACTTTATAAACACACTTAAAGTCTATTTACAGCATTAAAAAAAAGGCTTTGAACTTCCTATAAATTATAAAACTGTCATCAATTTCTTAAAACAAGCTAAATCCCAAAACCTCATTAAAAAAAACTCAAAACACTCAACAGGGCATCAAAGTAATTTAATAATTATAATTAAATTTAACAGGGCCAGCAGTCTTTTTTGGATTTGTTTATAGAAATTAAATGGAGAAGCGTTTATCTATATCACTAGTGCTAAAGGGAGCTGATTTTCCCACTTCTCTTTTGTCCACATACACTCCCTTTGTTACAAATTGTATATTCCAACTCCTATTTTGTCTACTTACACCTTTTTTTTTTTTTTTTTGGTTATAGTAAAAACTATTATAAAAATAAAATGAAGTTTAAGTGGAGAAAAGGGGAGTGGGAAACTCATAAATAAAGAGTTTTTTCTATTTAAACCCCGCACTTCTCTTTGTTCATCCCATATTTTAAGTTCACCCTAACTTCTAATTCAAAATTTCAAAATTTCTAAGAAAACACTACTATCTTCTCAAACTACCCTCTAAATACACACCAAGAAGGAAAATAAAAAACAAAAAAAATTAGAGAACTCATCAACCCCACACCCTACACCCCGCTATCTTGCTCCTCACTACTCTAAGTTCATCTCAACCTCACATTACTTAAAGAGATAAAAACACTGTTGTCAAATGTGTAGTAGCATTGAGAATGAACTAGGAGGTTTTGTGAAGAGAAGATGAGAGTGTAGTAGGCTTTTTGGATGGAAAGAGAATAGTATTCTGGCAATAGGATGTAGATGAGTTGTGTTTTTCTAAAATTTAATATGAAGAGTGGTGAGGGTGTGTATAGATGTATTAGAGTTAAGTATTAAATTTGATGACCTTTTTTATCTTTTTATAAAATGATAAAATTTAAGAGTTTAATAATTTAAATATTGAGATTTAAAAAAAAAAGTGTGATGTTTAAATATAAAAACTCTAAATAAATATCAATAAAAGTTAAAAGGAAATGAAAAAGAAGATTCCACGGTGCAGGCCAAGAGGCAGGCATAAAAGGTGGAGAAAGACAGACACGGAGTTATTACCAAGGCAAAAAGCAAATAACTTAATAGGTAAGCTACCAATATAAGAGGAGTGTGTTCCCAAATTGAAATCCTGATAAGATTTTGTCTTTGGTGCTCTCTATAAACCAAGGAATGGTAAACAAAGCTCCTTCTGCTTCTTTATTCTCATCAATTTTGCTTCTAATTCTCGCATTTCTCGTCGCCATGGCCAATTCTGCTCCCAAATCCGTCGCTTCTTCTTCCGAATCGGCGGTCCACATCGTCTACACTGAGAGGCCTCTCGAAAATGAGGAGCCTGAGGCCTACCACATCCGAACCCTAGCCTCCGTCCTCGGCAGGTCCGTCTGTTTTCTTTCTCTACTGTTTGTTTCCCGGGAAAATCAAAAGGAAAATGAATCAAATGAACATGGCTGTGTGAATTTGTGTGTCTGTGTGTGTGTGTGTGTTTTTTTTTGTTTTTTTTTTATTATTATTTTAATTTGTTGGTAATTGTGAATTTTTGTTGTATACATACAGTGAGGAGGCTGCGAAGGGGGCTCTGATATACAGTTACAAGACGGCTGCCAGTGGATTCTCCGCTAAGCTCACTCCTCAACAGGTCGAGGAAATTTCAAGTCAGTCCTCTCTCTCTTTCTCTAAGACGAAATTATCTAAATATGCTGGTGCGAGTTCTTTGGTTTTTTCTAGGGTTCATGATGACTATTCTTCCAATTATTGGTAAATGCTATTTATTTATCTGATCCCTGAGCAATATCCAGACATGGTTAATGTGATTTTTTTTTTTTTTTTTTTTTTTTTTTTTTTTTTTGGTAGTGTGTTTGCAAGCTTGATTATATTATTTCGAATCCACTTGTCATTTCCAAATGCTATATCGGTTCTTTGAGTGCTTATATTTAGGAAATTTGGTGTGTAGTGATTGATAGTTGCTTTCTGCGGGCTTGTGTTTGGCTTGTTTTGAACCCCAGACCTGATTTGTGTCCACAAGTGTGGCTACTTTCGTTATGACTTTTCTGCCCTGTTCTGGGTGGCTAGCCTACAATTGCACTTTTGCCTGTACTATTGGATCTAACATACTTGAGCTTTAAAGTTTTGTGCCTTTGAAGAGTAAGAAAATAAAAATGAACTAAAACCTTAATCATGGTTTTGCTGTTTATTGTTGAATATATAATCTCTACCATCCATTCTTCTTTTCCAGTTGTTGATTTGCAATATCTGTGGTTCTAAAACATTTCAAATTTAGCTGATAAGTTTTTTAAAAGCAGTTTTATGCTACCGACTTTTCCCCGCTGAGTAACACCAGTGGTAAAACATCTACTGTTTATTTGCTGATTTGAATCATAATGGTTTTTTTGTGTCTAGGCTGTACAGCGCTTCTTGCTCATGCCTAATACTGACTAGTAGCTGACATGTTTCATAAGCTTACATATAATAGAGGAATTACTGGTGTCTTAGCTGACATGTTTCATAAGCTTCATATAATAGAGGAATTGCTGGTGTCTTAGCTGACTTTGCAGAGAAACCTACAGTAAAACATGGTAATTGTTTGTGTTTCTAGGCTGGCAATCATCTGAAATAGAGTTAGAAACTTAGGACATAATTACATCCGAAATGATTGGTAAGTGTTTGGTTTTTTAACATTTTGGGTGAAATTTGGTTTTGACCCTTCGGAAACAATGTATATGGCATTTGAAGAACATGCATGAGTAATTAGTTTTTTGTATTCTATGATACCTTCAGGATAGGATGAGTGTATTGCCAACTTGAGTTTAGTTGTTTCTCCTCCCAAAGATGAAGGCAAAAGAAGGGAAATTTTTTTTTAAACAAAACTTTTTTTAAAAGGGGCCATTTGTCATATTTTGAAGTATGAGTGTAATGACACCTTTCTTCCCAGTATTGTAAGAAGTCCCAAGTTTGAATCCCGTTCCCCTATTGATAAACGAAAAAGAAGTATAATCAGTTTTTCAATACACAAAATCATGCACTTCACAGAATTCTGCACAATTTTTGGCATTTTTAAGTTTATAAAATGACAGATGTGCATCTTTATGCATGTTATGAGTCCCAGATGTCTGATCATTGATAAATACTCATTGTCTTTCTACTCTCTACTGGCAGAACTACCTGGGGTTCTTCAGGTTGTACCAAGTAGGACACTTCAACTGCATTCAGGACCTGGGAAGCTGCATTAGAGGAACTGAACTCAATACATAAGAAACATGTTTCAAACAGTTATCTACTTTATGTATAAAACAATAAACTTGTTGACTCTTGGCACAGTGTACTTCTGCCCAAATAAGGTTTAAAATTAATGTTTAAAAGTGCCCCTTATGTACCTTCATATATTGTATATACAGTTTTTTGGTTTTGTTTATTGAATTCCTTCTATTCCTAGTAAGTAACAGAGGTAGTAGTTGGAGGATGTCTGGTTCCTTAGGAAGATTTCAGATGGACGACTATGCTTATGTTCCAAGATAACTTGTCTGTTGCAGATGATAATACCTTCTAGAGCCAAAGTGGCCTTTAGGGGAAGGCTTTGGGTTAACCAACATAAGGAGGGAAGGGCTCAGGTGATGGAAAGTTATCCTAGTTGTGTCCCTCATTATCAAGTAAACAAATCTAGTAGTCAGAGGTTGAGTTACTTATTTTGTGTTAATGTATGTTTATGTTAAGTTATTTATTTATATATGAATATTTCAACAACAAAAGAAATCAAAATTTGCACAAGATTTTAAAATAAAAATTTTTAGTTTATAGACTTTGAAAGAAAAAGTGAGTACCACACCCAATGTCTTGTACATTTATACAATATTAATGATGGTAGTTGGAGATAGGTCCGGTTGATTATGAACTTCCATCCCTATTTCACCTGATAAGATTATATTTGCAACTATTGGATCAATAGAAGTAGCTGGGCTAAAAGTAGGAACTAGGCTAATGTAGTAGTAGTAGTAGAAGAAGCTCTGTAGTAGAAGGCTAATAGTAGAAGTACAAGAAGCTATGATGAAAAGCGGAAGAACAGATCGAACGGGTTTTGGGTTCAAGAACATGAGCGTCGAGTTTTTCACCTCAACATTAACAATGAAGATCAATAACCCAGTTCAAGGGCTTTGTTCAAGATTTTGTGGCGGGTTAAAGTTTTGCAACCAATAAAAACCAAGCCCGCATTAACAATGAAAATCAACGACCCCAAAATCGAAACTTTAATGAACAGCCCCTTTCATTGAAATCACCCCCGAACACAACAAAACATAAACCAAAAAGTTAAGGGTTTAGACCCATTAACACATAAAAGTCTTGCAAATCGAGACAAATCGAGAAAAAAATTATCATAACCTCGCTAGAGGAAAGAAAACCATAGTACTAAAGAGAAACAAAAAAATCAAGGAACACTCCCTGCGTGGTTGCCCTTCACCGTAGCTCTACAGGTGATTTCTACCATCCCTCCTAACCTGGCTTTACCGTGAGCCTTTATTTAGCTGCGTGCCTCTTGAGTTGGGTTTGTCTTTGTGTATGTTCCTGGATGCAAAGTCAGATTTGTGATACAATTGAAGATTTCAACATCTGCTAGCTCGCACAGCTCATTTTGGGTTGCTGGAAGCTGTTGGTTTTGTGCTCCTTCATGTGGGTTAGGTGTCGACAATCAATGCTCGTGAGATGCTCGACTATTTGCTCCAATGAAGCCATATCGAAACTGGAGTAAGGAACCGTGCCTAAGTGAGGTCCTTTGCTGTTCTTTTTTGTGTGCCTTTTGCACCTTGGTTTCCTCTTACTTCCTATTTCTAATCATGAATGTAGTGTGTTGGAATGTTAGAGGTGCTGTTAGTGCAAGGTTTAAGAAAAATATGTTAGATTCGATTTGTACGCACCATATGGATATGCTGTTCATATGGGAGCCTCAAATTAGTGGTGAGAAAGCTCTTTCAGTGGTTAAATCTTTAGGGTTCCATTGTTTTGAAATTGTGGATGCTGTTGGCTTTTTTGTTGGCCTGTGGCTTTTAAGGGATAATAACAAAGTTAATGTAGAGATACTTGGGACATTTGATCAATCGCTTACTGCTTGTGTGACTTTGGAAAATAATTCTCCTTGGATTTTTACTGGGGTGTACGCCCATCCTTGCACCAGTAGAAGGGCGAAGTTATGGGATTATCTGAGTTTTGCTTCAGTTACCTTGGTTGCTAGTTGGAGACTTCAAGGAGATGTTGAGCATGGATGATAAGATGGGAGGAGTCCCTGTTAATCGGTTTAAAGGTTTCAAGAGTTGGTTTGAGAGCCATGATATGGTTGATTTGAGCTTTTCTGGGCCAAGGTTTACTTGGAGGACTAAAAAATATTCATGAGAGGCTTCACAGAGCAGTTTGTAATTTAAATTGGAGGAGGATGTTTGTGGATGCTCAAGTTCGACATCTGCCTCGAACCACCTCATACCATAATCCTATTAAAATCTCTGTTCATTCTTGCCTTTCTACTAACCCTCTCAATTGGCCTTTTTGCTTTGAGGCTATGTGGTTAAAACATGAAACTTTTGATGATTTAATTGCTCAGGTTTGGGGACAAGCTACCGATTTTTCTTTGAACAAAACTTTATCCTTAAGTGAGCCTCTGAAGCGCTGGAATACCAATTTTTTTGGTCATCTACGACAGTGGAACTAATTTATTAGCCATAATAAATGGGATACAACTGGCTTTATGTAGAGGTCCTAACCCTTCTCTGAGCTCCTTAGAGGTTTCTCTTATGGATGATTTCAAAAAAGTCATTGAACAAGAATTCGTGTTTTGGAAGCAAAAGTCTCGCTTGCAATGGTTGATGGATGGGGATCGTAATACTAAATTCTTCCATCTCACTACTGTGATGAGAAGAAGAAGATATAAAATTGAAAGGCTCAAGAATAGCGTTGGGGTTTTCGTGGAAGAGGCTAAGGGCATAAAAGCTTTGGCAGTTAGACTTTTTTATGGGGTTTTATAATCAGAATAGTGTGGTGGATATGAATACTTTTATTCCAAACTTCATCCCTAGAATTGAAGATGCTGACCTGATTTCTCTAAGTAGAGGGATTGATTTAATTGAAGTAAAAGAGAGTTTGTTTCGCATTGTTGGACTTAAAGCCCTGGAGTGGATGGCTTCTCTGCTTGCTTCTATCAAAGCCCAGTGGAGTAAATGTGCTCTAGACCTGTTAAATTTGGTAACTACATCTTTCTCTGAGGGTAGTGCTCTTGACAATCTAAACTCCACTCTTATCACTCTTGTTCCTAAAATTGAGAGCCCCGAGTCAATGGTTCATTTCAGGCTACTCTCTATAAAGTGATATCTAAGGTCCTAGTGGCTCGCTTGAGGCCCATTTTACCTAACTTTACCAAGTTAGTTATGTGCGTGGGAGACATATAACTGATAATATCCTCATCACGCAAGAGCAAGGTCTAAAATATCGATAATATCAGAAATATCGGTAGTCTAAAAATATGAAAATTTCGATGGAAATATCGGGATATTTTCGATATCGATAAAAATGGAATAAAAACCACGGAAATGGTAAGAAAAACTTGGAAATTTTTATTGAAACTTTGGAGAATGTTTATTTAGTCAATTATCTTTGAGTTTATCACAAAAAAATAGAAGGAATTGCATTGCATGATGGATTTAACTAATTTAAGTTGATTATACAGCAAGCGGGCAAACAATATGAGTGTAAAAAATATGTAATAATTAATGAAAAAAGATTAAATACACCGTAATCATTTATATATAATGATTTACTATAATATTTTACACTGTATACATTGCATGGTAATATACATGAGTGACTTAGTACCACATAGAGTTCTTACGAGGTTCAAATTTTTCACTATCTTCATCATCTCTATGTGTAGAGTAAGTGTATTGTGAAGAGTAGTCATCAAATGATAAATCCCCAAAATAGTTTTGCATGTAATTGTTAACATACCACCCATATAAATATAAATATTTTAGCATATTATCACAAAAACATAGTGATATGGTGTTTAAGGTTAAGTGATATGGTGTTTAAGGTGTTGGAGGAGTAAAATGGGAGGGGTTCATATCCCCTTTGTGCTTTTTTCTCCCCTTTTTCCCTTTTTTTTTTAAAAAAAAACTTTTTTTTTCCTTAACATCGATATTTTCGATATTTTAGCGATATTACACCGATATTTTGACAAAATATTGCTGAAATGTGTGCGAAATTATCGACATCGATATTTTTCGATATTATCGTCGATATTATCGATATTTTCGTCGATATTATCGATATTTATACGATATGTACATGGATATGTTCCGAAATATCCGTGATTCGAAAAAACCGAAATATCCTCGATATTTCCTCGATATTATCGATATTTCAGACTATGCGCAAGAGCTCTTGCATAAGTTTAAGGTGTCTAAGGGCAAAAAAGGATTTGTAGCATGGAAAATTAACCTATCCAAAGCTTATGACAGATTAAGTTGGAGGTTTATTAAGCAAGTGCTAGTGGAGCTTACTTTGCCCAAGTCCATTGTCAAATTAATCATGAGTTATGTTTCTTATGTAAAGTACAAAATTTGAGTTAATGGGGAGCTAATAGACTCTTTCACCCTTTCGAATGGAATTAGACAAGGTGATCCCTTATCATCATATATTATTGTTCTATGTGTTGAGAAATTGTTTCATATTATCTTTGACTCAGTTCAGAAGGGTTTCTGGAAACCTGTCAAAGCTTTTCAATGGGTTTTTGGAAACCTGTCAAGGCTTTTCAATTTGGGCTTGCTGTTTTTCACCCTTTTTTGCTGATGACCTCATCTTGTTCACTGATGCTACTGTTAAGCAGACTCGAGTGATGAAGAGTTGTCTAGAAAAATTCTGTCAAGCCTCACGTTAAGTTGTGAATTTTGAAAAATCTGATGTCTTCTGCTCTCCTAATACCACCAAGGTGATTGTCAAGGAAATTAGTTGTATTTGTTAGGGGTGGGCGCGGTCCGGTTTGATCCGATTTTGAATCAAATTATTAATTTTTTAAAACAAATTATAATAAATAACTTATTATTTTGGCTTAAAAATTAACAAATAATCCAATTCATACATTTAGAAATTTTTTGATGTTGAACTTGGAAAAATAGTGATTATAAAATTTAAAATATGGCATTAGATTTTAAAAATTTGTAGAAATAAAAAAAAATATATATGACCGGTCTGGTTCGGTCCGGTCCAGTGCGGTGGGGTGTAAAATCGAAATCGAAACCGGTTGGAATCGGTTCGGTCCGATTCCAATTTGGTTTGTTGACTTTTTTGGTCAACCAGTTTTTTTTCACTGGTTCGGTTAGGTTTTCCGGTCCCGATGTCCACTCCTAGTATTTGTGGCTGTCCTTTGACAACTAATTTGAGAAAATACTTGGGCATGCCTCTTCTCCGCTCTAAGTGAAACGGTCTACCTATTGCCTCATTGACAAAGTGCATAAGAGGCTGGCTTCTTGGAAGTGTAAATTGTTGACCTATGCTGGGAGGGCTACTCTAATTCAAGCCATGACTTCAGCTATCCCTATCTACGCTATGCAAACCACCAAGCTGCCTATTAGTGTTTGTGTGGGGATGGATCACTTGAATCACGATTTCTTTTGGGGAGGAAATGAGAACAAAACCAAGGTTCACCTTTGCCGATGGAATTTGGTATGTCGACCTAAGTGCAAAGCGGATTTGGGTTCAAGAAAACTGCAGTTATTCTCTTTTAGCCAAAATTGGTTGGAGGTTGCAGAGAAAGGATAATGGCCTATGGTCCAAGATTTATGAGGCTAAATATTTGAGAGGTACTTCTATTCAGGACCCATCCCCATCTCAAAAACAAAATTGTTCTTCTACCTGGAAAGGAGTGCTTCATGGGAATGGTGTGGAGGATTGGTAACGGTGAAACTGTGAAGTTCTGGATGGATAGGTGGTTTGGTGACTGCCCTCTATTGTAGCATGAGGGCCTTGAGAATCTGCGATACCGATTGTACTGTCTCCGATTTTTATAAAAATCAATGGTGGGATGTGGATAAGTTGAGGGATGCTCCGGATGAAACCTTGGTACCACAGATTATTAATTATTCCAGTGGGAGTGACTGGTATTTTACCCGATTCTTGAATAATCTATTAAAAAAATGAAATTGAAAATGCAAGAAATATAAAATAAAATAAAGATAATATATTGAATAAAACGGTAATTATATTTTTTTTACCTCGTCGTCAAGATTTTATTCAATGACATTCAACAACTCACACACGGCTCAAATACAAACACGGAAATTTTTTTAAAACAAAACAATAATGGCCCATGCAGGTCTCGAACCTGCGACCTTCGCGTTATTAGCACGACGCTCTAACCAACTGAGCTAATAGGCCAATTGGTTTTATTTAACTGTTGGTTTTTTATAATACTTAGTTTCTAAGGATCCAGTCAGCACAATTCTCATGGAAAGAAATAAAGGATTGAAGAAAAATGACACATTTGAAGCCTTTACTCCACTGTTGAATTAGGATATATTGGTAAATTAGGATCATAGCTCTCATATCATTATCATCATCAAAGATCTTCAGGTCATGATGTAGTTGTATGATCAGGATCAAGAAACTTCTAGTTCTGATCTCTGTATGCTGTAAAACTAATCATATCACACAATTAATTCATAAAATAAATTGGTATAAATTGCTTGTAATAAATTGCTGGTATGGACAATAATCCCGCACCATACTTTAGATAAATGTAAATGTGCGCTAAAATAAATTCATAAATTAAATTACTTCATATATGGACGTTGATCGCACACCATACTTTAGATAATAAAGTAAATGTGCGATAAAGTAAACATGCTGTTACAGGCACTAATTCTACTCCATACTTTTAAATAAAAAGTAGAGGCAGTTTTTGTGGACGATAAACCTATGCCACACTTTTAAATAAATACTGCTGTATGGTAATAAACCTATTATATATTGTGGGCAATATACTGCGGGGATAAAACCACCACATATTATATATTGTGGGCAATATAAATGCGCCACTATGCAAGATATAATAAGATGGGTTTTAAGCTGCAACCCAAAGAAAAGCCCCCAAACTTCAGCTTCCAAAATCTGTCCTCTCCCCAGATTCACAACAAACCTACTGACCGAGTCTAGTTGTTGTGAGATGATAAATCATATTGGTAACTGCTCAGTCCTCCATGTTTACCGAGAGAAGAATGGTGTGGTTGATTGTTTAGCTAACTTGAGCTATAACTTCGATCTGGGCCTATGTGTGTTTGATTATGCTCCTATCTGTATTGTTTCAAAATTTTAGATGATTTGTTGGCTGTTCCTAAGAGCACCTCTACCCCAAAGGGCAAGGGTAATGCAAGGTTTGTCACTATTCATATGAATAGTGGCAGCCTTATCTTTTTTGTTTCCACCCCAAATGGTAAGGGTAAGGGCAATTACTATTCACTTTAATTGATTTTCTATTTTTTTATACTTAAACCATTAATTTTGATAAGATTTTCGGATAAAATTTTCAGTTGCCACGTATCACTATTTATTATAAAATTCTCATCTCAATTTTAAGATTAAATTTTCGAATAAAATTATCGGTTGCCACGTGTCCATATTTATTATAAAATTCACATCTCACTCATCATGCAATTGAAATATCTACTCACTCATCATCCAATTGAAATACTCCCGGTCCTCATAGTCCGTCACAATTGAACGAAAGGACGACTCAATTATTGGCTGAGGCGGTTCCACCGGATCACGTAATAGTGCCATTATTTTCGACACGGAACGCACCACTGGAATCGACTGCTGACATTGTTCATTTGAGGAGCCATGTGTAATGGTTTTCTTCTTTTTTTTTTACCTTGAATAATCTATTTAAAAAATAAAATTGGAACTGCAAGAAATATAAATTATAATAAATTGAATAAAACGGCAATTAAATTTTTTTTTTTTTACCTCATCACCAAGATTTTTTTCAATGACATTCCACGACCCACGCATGGCCCTAAATCATTGGCGGATGCGGTTCCACCGGATCACGACGTGAGGGAATATTTTCGCCTACTGGCATTGTTCACTTGAAGAGCCAAGTGTAATGGTTTTGCCTTGAATAATCTATTAAAAAAATGAAATTGGAAATGCAACAAATATATATATATATATAAAATAAAAATTAAATAAAACGACAATTAATTTTTTTTTTACCTCATCGCCAAGACTTTATTCAATGACATTCCACGACCCACACATGCCCTAAATACAAACATGGAAAATTTTTTTAAACAATAAAATAATGGCCCATGTAGGTCTCGAACCTGCGACCTTCGCGTTATTAGCACAACGCTCTAACCAGCTAAGCTAATAGGCTAATTGGTTTTATTTAACTGTTGTTGCGTTTTTATAATAACTAGTTTCTAAGGATCCCGTATGTACAATTCCCATGGAAAGAAATAAAGGATCATAGGAAAATTACACATTTGAGGCCTTTACTCCACTGTTGAATTAGGATATATTGGTAAATTAGGATCATAGCAACAGTAATTTTTTTTATCGTAGACCATCAGCAGTATAAATTAATCTAATTTACGGAGAGAGATTCAAACTTGAAGGCAACAGATTTGACGCATTGTTTCAAAATAAAGGGATCTCATCAGACCCACGTGGCTTTGGTTTTTATTATTTTTTTATTTTTTGTTGGGTTTTGGATTTACCAATGTACATTATTTTGGATTTTTCCAAATAGATGCATTTGGATGAATCTCATTGGCATTAGCATCTCTGACAGAATGAAGTGAAGTTTGGAACTTGGACCCACTATTTGACTATTGTTGAGGCCCAAAAAATCTAAGGCTATGCCCAAATATATTCTCGGCTCAATGTGATACCTTACCAAGAAGAAACCCAATTTGGGCACGCGAAAGTTGATGCGCTTGCACACATGCCACGCCAAGCAAATAAGCAACACGCCACGCTACAAGCTTAAGTGGGCCCAAACTGTAACACCCCGACTCCAAATTAAACCCCTTATTTAAATTATTTAAATTATTTAAGAGAAATTACAAATTTACCCTTGAGATAGGGGTATTTTGGTTATTTTCTTACCCGAAGAGAGTTTGGGGCAGTGACTAGTATTTTTGGATAGGTCGTACTGAGACGAGTTCATAGACACGTAGTAGGCTCAAATCAGAGTTGTAACAAGAGAGATATGGTCAAGAGAAACCCAGTGGCACAATCGTAATTATTTCAAAATGGGATTTTTATAAAAAATCAGATCTCTCTCTCTCTCTCTCTCTCTCTCTCTCTCTCTCTCTCTCTCTCTCTCTCTCTCTCTATCTCTCTCTCTCGCGTGCCCTCTCTCTTTCTCTCTCTCCCCGTCGGTCTCTTTCTCTCCTCGTATCTCCGGCCACCGGCCGCGGCTGCGAACGGGACCGGTGCCAAAAGGACCGGCTCGGCCTCCGCGTAACGACCCGGCCCTCCCCCGACATCGGCCGCTGCTCCAGCTGCCGAAAAAGGCGATTTTCGCCCCGTTTTCGCTCGAACTTCGCCGGCTCCGATCTCCCTCCTCCGGCTGCCATTTTTGGCGATCAAGGTATGGAAATTCATCCATTCTTCAATGCTCT
>NC_047657.1:6122115-6154016 GCF_902201215.1 Prunus dulcis
TTGTTGGGTATAGTGATGCTGATTGGGCAGGTTGTAGTGACGGTAGGAAAAGCACTTCCGGGAGGGTCTTTTATGTAAGCAACAACCTAGTTGCTTGGCATAGCAAAAAAAAAAAAACAGAAATCTATCTCTTTATCCATTGCTGAAGCAGAGTATGTTGCAGCTGGGAGTTGCTGCACTCAACTCCTTTGGATGAGACAAATGTTGGAAGACTATGGTTTTGCTCAATCATGCTTTCTAATCTATTGTGACAACATGAGTGGTATAGATATTTCTAAAATCCTGTTCAACACTCTAGGACTAAGCATATATACATTAGGCACCATTTTATTAGAGATCTTGTGGAAGACAAAATTCTATCTTTGGAATTTGTTCCCTCTAAGAAACAGCTAGCAGATATACTCACCAAGGCCTTGGACTTTCAAAAACATGTCACACTTAGGTAGTCCATTGGCCTTTGCTCAATTGATTGATTAGCTTGTCTGTTCCTTATCTTCAGCACATTGCAGAACTGTTGACTAGTCATCTTCGTTTTAGTTGACTAGTCAAATATAAATTTTTGTTTACTTGGTGTGCAAATGTCAAAAACATATGTTTCTTCTGATCTCTGATGGTGTGAAGTTTGAATCATTTTATGCTTTTGCCTGATTTGTGCATAATTCCCCCCTTCTAGTTTGGAGCCATTAGATGAAATTTTTTTGGTGTTTTTATGTCCTCTTGGTGAGACAAGTGTTGTGATCCATTGTGGACAATCATTGTTATAATCTCCTATCTTATCTCACTCTCTTAGGCAATTTGTTTATAAATTAATAAAAAAAAAAAAGGGAAGTGTGACCAATGTAGTCACGACTCTAGGAAGGTATAAGGTGATATGATTGAAGAATCTAGAGCAAGAGCCGCAAAATTGGGCCACTCATGCACTTAAGTCTGGGATGTGCAAATAACAAACATAATAAATGGCCAGATTGAGTGATGAAAATCAAATAGGTTGAGTCTATGCTTTGAGTTTGTCTTGAAGGTTCATTATATACTTGTCTCTCCAAGAGTGATATTTCTTCATCTCTTGTATTTTTCTTTTGGCTCTGAACCTCCTCTGTCCATCTTGCCTTATCTCTGAGCATGAAATCTAATTCATATTCTATCTATCAGAGTTAGTTGCAATTGTTTTGTTTGCACATGTGGTTATCTTCTCTCTCTCTCTTACTTACTGTGCTTGAAGACTTGGACTAGGCTATAGTAGCTAATACATCGTTGATCACTTGATATATTTGCTAGTTCATGTTTGTGTTTTTAAAATCAAAATCATGTCTTCTTAAGGGTCGATACTAAAATTGCTGCTTGTTATGATATTGCTTGAGTTCACTAGTCAACATATGCTCATGCTGATTGTGGTTGACTAGTCGTCTGCTTAATAGGGATCTTGTGACTTTTGGTGAAATTAATTTTCACTCTCTAAGAACCAAGACCATTGGTTATGACACAAAACACAAAGGTTCACTTGTCTTCTCCTTGTCTCATTTACACCTTCTGTTTCAACACTGGTACTGTGTTTATGTGTGGTCGTGTTTGGATGATGCCACTTTGGTCTATGACCCTATCTTAATAAGTTGTGTTCCCACATTCAATGATTTAGCCTAATATAATCTTGAAATCCTTACGAGTCTGTTGTGCTATATGAGTTTTGGATTGTTGGCTAATTTATTTTGTGGGGGAGTTTCTTTGAGATGCATGTGTTTTGGCAACATTCTTGCTGGTTGTTTTTATCATTTTCATACATCAATGTTGCCTTCCTAAGCCTTATCTCGATTGATTTGCTCTCTTTTGTTCTTGGCTGTGTCTATGAGGTTGTTGGTCTTTTGATGCCACCTCAAATTTTAGACATGCGTGACTAGTCCATTTCATAGTCCACTCTCTTCTCCTTGTGCTTTTTGGAAGCTATGTTGTGTTTTTTGGACATCCTAGAGACTTATTTCTTGTATTCTTTCTCACATGTCCTCAATTTTGAGCAAAAATTTAGGGTTCATCTTGCATGGTGCTTTCTTCAAATTTGACATTGATTGATGCCTTAAATTTTGATATTTTGGTGCTTTGTCTTGATTTTGCACTATGGTGTGTAAAGAAAAATTCATTGGTTGTCCCTTGTTTTGATAAATATGTTGCTTAAACTCTGTCTTTTTAGGGGAGTTTCTTTATGTGTAATGTGTACACATTGAAATTAAATTCAGCCACTTGATTTTAATTGCTTTAGGTATGATTCCTTGCAACTTGTGCTCCATTTCTTATTTTTTTAGTCGGATGCACTTTTGTGTTTGTTGGCTATTTATGGACAGTTTGCTGGATTAGTACATCAAAGGTTAATTCCTTTATGTTATATGATACTCAGGGGGAGTATTTTTGGACAGGTTGAGTGGTATATTTTTGTAATCTCATTGTGCGGATCTTTTTGCTTGGGTAGTTTATGCAACTTGATAGGGGGAGTTTTCTTGTATTGTTTTGAGCAAATGCTGTTTTGCTTTGTAATCAAACCGTGTCATGTGCATATTGTTCAAATCTGATTATGTGACTTGTGTTTAATTCACTTGATTACTGTTTCTCTATATTTGCCTTTTTGCTCTTTCCTTATCAACAAGGGGGAGAACACTCTCAACCCCATATTGCATATATTGCATATTGCTTCAAATTTCTGTGATATAATATGCTTGTCTTGTGCCTGGGAGTTTGGTTGTTGTTTTGCAGGTACTTCATTTCATCATCTCCATAGGTTTGGTTTTGGGTTGAGTGTTGTTAGAGAGTGTGTTGTCAAGGAAAGCCAAAAAGGGGGAGATTGTTAATGTATGCATTTTGGGTTTTTCTTTTGGCTTCCCTTGACAACTTTGTAATAGGATTTCTATTGTTATTTATCAAGCTCAAGTTTAGATTGAGAATAGCTTCTCTAGGTGTTCTTAACTAACAACTATCATATGGAGGTTCATGCAAATTGGCAAAGGTAAATGTGCATTGCATAACATTGCATTATACTATTTTCATAAAATGATGACTAGTCATCTGTTTCTTGGATGACTAGTCATCCTTGCTCGCCAGCTTGATAACCAACTTTTTTGTCCTATTCCTTTTTCTCTCTCTGCTGCCACATGGGATTCTGACCTAGGGAACTTTTGTGTGTAAATACCAAAGAATTCTTCTTTGGGCAGCCGTCACTTTTGGGGGAGAAGTTTTGGAAAGTTTCATAGCAAACTTTTGCTTCTTCTTCCTCAAGAGTAACCTTCATATTTTTCATCTTTGAGTTTTCCAAATTGTTTCTTTTTGAAAACTGCATTTGAAATATGAAAACTTCATCTTGCTAGATCAAACACTCTATCATATTCATCTAGGTCAGATTCAAGATTGATTTCTTCAAGAGTATGGTTTCTTGAAGAAATTGGTCATTTTCTCCATGAATCCAAATTTCATTTCTGTTTGAGTTAGAGCTTGCAAGCTAGTGCCATGGGATGAAAGAGCTGGAGAAGGAGCTGCCATTGCCATGAAGAACTGAGCTTCAAGCTTTGCTAAGTTGGAGAAGAAGATTGCACAAAGGATGTATAGCTCATCTTCATAAATAGATCTAGGTTTTTCTTGAGCTTGCTTGTGTTCCTTTGTAAGAATCTTTTTCTACTTTGTGGATTGCCTGGTCGGTTGATGACCCCCAGTTTTTCCCAATGGTGGGTTTCTGGGTGAACAATTTCTGATTGCATCTCTGTAATTTTTCTGGGTTTGTGTTCTTGGTGGTTGACTAGTCATCGTATGAATTTCTGGGTTTGTGTTCTTGGTGGTTGACTAGTCATCGTATGAATTTCTGGGTTTGTGTTCTTGGTGGTTGACTAGTCATCGTATGAATTTCTGGGTTTGTGTTCTTGGTGGTTGACTAGTCATCGTATGAATTGTGGTTGACTAGTCATTGTATAAATTCTGGGTTTGTGTCCTTATAGTTGACTAGTCATCATTATATGCTGTTTGGTGTTTACTTGATTATGATGATTTCACACACTTTCACCATAGTTGTTGCTAGCATAGGGGATGCCTAGATTGACGGGTCCTTCTGAGTGCCTAGGTTCTCACTAGTAATCTTCTAGGGTTGCAGGTACATTGTGGCATGCTCTGTGTGTATTCTTGATTGTGGTTGTTCATGCCTAGCAGTTGACTAGTCATAAGTGTACTTGGTCAAGGTCTAAAGTGTGTGAAGGTTGTTGCGTTCTTGATTGAATATCTTTTAAATTTACCCCTCGTCACCTAAGTACCAATTTCACTATGTGTGGAATTGGGTTTTAAGGAAGAACTACGTGCGGCTTGATCCCTCATGGAGGGTACGTAAGCAGCCTAAGGTTATTAGGTAAAGCCGCGGACATAGATGTAATTGTGTTAGGAGGTTAAAACCTCGTATGTTGGTTGTTGAGAAAATTAAATGTAATGGATTGCTTTGATATTCTTAAGTGTGATTGAATTTATTGTTTGCCTTGTTTAAGGTAGTAATTGAATTGATAGCGTACTTGGTGGTTTCGTTTCGAATTATTTGAAGGCCGAAGGCCGATTATGTGAATTGCATGAAATTATATTGTGCATGCTGGCAGTTGTGGATATTAAATTGTGTTTTATGCAGGTTGTAATTTTGGGAAATGTCCAATTTATAGGGGAGACTCTGCCGAAATTTCGGCAGAAAGTCTCGGTCTTTAGTAAGTAGGCCCGGCATAAGGGTGATGTCAGGAATTCCACAGGATTCGCCTCGGATTTTGGGAAATTCGGGGCGGGTCCTTTCACAAGCCACGCGAATGTCTGGGGCTTGCTGAGCGGGTTGTGGTAGGAATGGTTACGAGCATTCACGAGGCCCATTGATGGGCCAAGAAGTGGAAGTTTTGGGCTACTTGGGAGCACCAAAACTCGAGCCCATTTCTTGAGCCCAAACATATGGGTAAGTATGAGAGAGAATGAGTGGCCCAATAGCTTAGGAAAATATCCAATGGCTTGCAAACACTTGGAAAAATCCCACATCAGCCGAAATATCCAGCACCTTGATCAAATAAGATGTTCCAGCAACTTGGGCAAACTCATAGGCCGCTGGAAACAAAATACCATAGCCCAGCCCAACATCGTGGAAAATATCTAGCATATCTATCAAAACCACTAAAACCAAGCAAACCCATGTGCTGATCACCTTTTTGACCAAGCACCCTTACCCATTCTTTCCTCTTCAAGCTTTGGTGAGAAAACAAGAAACAAAAGTGGGTGGCTCCTCACCCACATGGAGAAGTCCAGTTGCCTAAGGACATTGGAACTCCAAAAAGCTTCATGCTTACATGCTCAGGCTAGGGAAGTTTCACCAAAGAGGATGGAATAGAAGAAAGTGGGGATAAAGGGAAAGGATGACTTGACAAAATTAAGGGTTTCAGTGCCTATAAAAGGAGTCACTTCCTACCCAAGTTTCACCAAAGAGGATGGAATGGAAGAAAGTGAGGAAACAGGGAGAGGATGACTTAACAAAATTAAGGGTTTCAGTGCCTATAAAAGGAGTCACTTCCTACCTAGCAAAAACAACTCACCTTGGTTGCTGCAAGCCTCCCAGCAACCATGAACAAACCGATCAAAGGCAAGCATCCCCTCTGGAATCCTTCGATTTCAAGCCTTGTTCTTCCATCTTCTTCCTCTCTCTCCCAAAACACACATCCAGAGAGCAAGCATCATCTCTCATCCCTGAAACCCCTACAATTTCGAGCCTTCCTCCTCCATCTCTTCCCATTTTCCCTTATGTCGTGCAACCTAGGAGCTTGATGAAGCTTTCGTCAAGCTGCTGGAAATATGCTAAAGCCACCCATGCTTTCGTAAAGCCACCATAATCTCTGTCTCTCTATCTCTCTGTCTCTCTTTCTCCTCAGCAAATCCTTACGAAATCATTACTTCAAGCCTCTGTTCCTCATAGGAAACCCAAGCCTTCTCTCTCTCATGCTAAACTTGTGAATGCTCAGCTCTCATGCCACAAGCTTCTCATGCCAAGCCAAGAATTTATCTGTAAGCAGTCGTTGGTTTCATTGGTGAAGAAGATCAGGGTGTTTCCTAAGGCTTAGCTACCCTTTCGAGACACTCTTAGGGCCTGATCCTTGAACTTAGACACAGGGGCAGCTTCACCTGTTTCTCTTTTCGGCAACCCAAGCCCATTTGTCAGGCTGCTGGTAAAAAAAGACCCCTACAACTATTATATGTCTCAACTTAATCATGCATGTTATTTCCAATTTACCATAATGCCCTCGCAGTCCACGACCCTCCGGCTTTGATGGAAAAAGCCATTTGTATTTTTGCACAAATGAAATTTTATAGTAGAAAATTTGGTGTGGAAAGTGAAAAATATTGGAAAGAGATGAATTTGTATGAAGATTTGGTATGGATAGTGAATAATATTGGTAGGTATTTATAGAAAAAATTTCCAGAATTTTTTGAAATTTTTTACAAATTTTTTGGAAATTTTTTTTAATAAAAAATTGGACAATGGTTGGATTGGATAAGATTTTTGGATCGGAGGCTCCAAGAGAAGCCACATGGCTTGTAGCCGTTGATTTTTTTGGGATGGTGGGTCAGCACTGACGTCAGCAGCCTTCGGGCTACATCCCAGTCGATTCTTACCTGTGGGCTTGCCCGGACTGGACCTTGCGCTCTAGAGGGGAGTTTGGGGCCTGGGGTTGCCTTTTTTCCGAGCCAGGCCCTTGGGCTGGAGGTGGCCTAAGACTTGGATGGTTTGTGTTAAACCACTCTAAGTAGTTTGCTTTGTTTGGGGTTTTAACCCCCTTTTATTCACACAAAAAAATAAAAAAAAATCAAGGAACACATGAACTCGTAAAATTGAAACAAAAATTGGAAAAGAAAGTCATTCGAAATTTATAGTGGTCGAAATAAAGCCACCATGAAATCATAAAGGAATTGGGTCATTATAGTTGTTACGTAACGGCCCAAGCATCCAACACATTAAACCCATTAATTATCCCATATACCAAGTCAAACGATTAATTGATTAATGGCAGGGATAGACCCAAAAAGACACATGCTATCCAAAGTTGTATATAGAAGCTAACCTCCATCAAAAGGAAGAGTGTTGTAAAACCAAGGAATTGATCAGAGAATTGAAGTTATGAAACCAAGGAATTGTAGGAGCAGAGAGAAATCGCTCTACCATTCTTCAGTATTATCTAATATATATATATATATAATTACAAGGAGGAGGGGTGAACCCCTTTCAATCATGTGAGGACTGTGGTGGGCTCCACTTATAATTTACAACACTCCCCCTTGGAGACCACAACTGATGCGGAATATGCCTCGTTAAAACCTTGCCAGTAAAAACCCAGTGGGACAAAAACTGGTCGAAGGAAAAAGAGTACATAACCATGCGTAACATAAAATTCTGTGTATATTGACATGCGTGCGACACTGCCTCGTTAAAACCTTGCCAGGAAAAACCCAGTGGGATAAAATCCTGGACGAAGGAAAAAGAGTACAGTGTGGAAAGGTCTTTATTGATGGCACGCTCCCCCTGATGCTTGATAGAATATCTTGAAGCCATACTGTTGATCATCTGTCTGAATATCATAGTTGACACTGCTTCTGTGAGTCAATCTTTGAGCGACACTGCCTCGTTAAAACCTTATCAGGAAAAACCCAGTGGGATAAAAACCTGATGAAGGAAAAAGAGTACAGTGTATGAAAGTCTTTATGAATACCATGCTCCCCCTGATGAATATCTCCCCCTGAAAACTTCATGACTAGCTGTTTCCAGTAAGCGACCATAGAGATTTCCAGAGTCCGCATATCTAATAACACTTGGGCTATTTATAATTCACTCAAAAATATGCCCGTATATGGTGTTATGCTTAGATAGCATCAAATATGCCTCACATCATCCAAAATGATGGTGATGGAGTTGAGCTCAAATACGATGTCCGGTCCAATATACTTCCGGAAAATCCTTAAAGTGTCCAACGGATAATCCTCATAAAAATGCTTCAATACTTTCTTAGTATAAGCAATAATCTCGTTGGCATAATGCTCGATCTTTCAGTCGAGACAAATATTTCTGGAACTCTTGAGAAGCTTTAATGTGTTTGCAAACATATTAATGTACTCACTGAGGCAATTTATGTATATTAGTATTGAGTACGGATTTTGTGCTTCAGGCACATGTCATTCAGGGACTTGCTTCATGCAATTTCAATCCTTTCAAGGATTTTGTTTAAAGGGATTAAACTTTATGACACATTATATAGCTTTAACCCAGCTATTTATACATCTTTAGGGAATCACTTCAGGTGATATGCTTTGTGCATTTAATAACCCTTAAAGATAACATGTTGGTCTCCGTAAATGTGCAATAAGGGGGCACAATTGAATTTGTAAATATGGAGAAAACCCAACATTCCTTGTTTCTGCCAGAAACATTGTGTCATACAAAGTAGGTATATTCCCTTTTATTCCGAACACCCAAGTATAACTTTCAGTATTAACAAATTTTGGGGTTCGTACTGTGGGTTTGTTCTTTCACGTTCATTCTCATCTATAATGGAATTGCCTCATTCCATTTTGGCCAATGATATTGTCGACATTTAATAATTGAACGTGGTTCCAATCAACACAGCCCATTGATGATTTGAGTAGCTACTCCAAAATCAAAATTTGTCATTCATCAATTCATGATCCCACCATTCTCATGTGCATGCGCATGCATCAATTATAAGCATTTCTTTGCTTTTGGGTACCCAAGCCACTGCAGGGGGCTTTTATTATGTGAGAATGTGGATTATAACCTCCAATGGAGCGTTATTTTATAGTAGGGCGTGGATAATCTCCATTTAGGGAGTTGGAACATTTAGAACCCATATATCTGTCATGCTGCAGGCATGCCACAGATTAATATATACATGTCAATTAATTTCTGGGACTTTAACCCATACAATTTGCAACGCATTAGGCGTGCACAATATCAATATTGACATGTCAAGGGATTGTCCTTTCGGGACTTCAATCCACATCATTTGCTACGCAACAGGCGTGCATCATATTGATCACTGCTATACCCATATTTTGTTCTTATGGGACTTTAATTTGTGCAGTGTATTATCAATGTATCCAACTTGCAATTTGTAAAATTTGCATTAATAATTCATGGATACATACAAGCCATTCTTTTGGAACAGACTTATCTCCCCATTTGGTTACCTTTCAAGATAAAATATCAAATAAGTATATAAGCATAAAATAACACAAGTATTGCTTACATCCTTAGGTGGGAGAAACTTTTCTCAAGTATCATTCATGCTTGTATCGGCCCAGTAAATATAATGTAGCGCTTGATGATCTAGTTATATCCTGCAAGAGCAAAATCACAATTCTTTTCTCTGTCAAAAACAAATAACTCTCAGAGTTAGGATCACTTCATGGATTCTTTCTTCAGATGTTCATTCTAAAGAAATAAAATCTCTTATGAACAGAGAGCTGCAAAAAGAAAAAAATGCAAAAAAAAATTGTGATATTGATTGCAAGATAAGGTAAGCAATCAGGGAAGGAAGCTGGTGGGAGCAGACAAGCAGCTCATCAATCAAGGAAGGAAGCTGGTGGGAGCAGAAAACAAGCTCTCAATTCTCCTAGTCTAGAAGGACCTCAGGAGATTAGAGCACAAGGCCGCCTTCACAATTCCCTGATCTTGCAGAAACATGATCAGGGATAGTCTTGCTTCCTGAATGGATGATCAGAGATAGTCTTGCTTCTCAGGCATATTAAGTGCTTAATGATAAGAAAAACAAGTAGATATAGCATCATTTTGTATGGGAAAACTGGATGTCTTCTGCAAAGAAAATTTCGTTAGTAACACATTTATACACAAATACAATGAATAGATAGAACCGGTGAATTTCAAATTAACCATAGGAAAAATTGCGAGATTCTCGGGATACTTTTGAAAAAGTAGCTCCGTGAAATCCGTAAAGCAAGATTGGCTTTGAAAATAATACTTGAAAACGCCGAAAGTGCCGACAGGCATTATCAGAGGCCACGTGAAGTTTTGGACTCTGGGAAAGAAAAAGATAATGTGGGGATTCGAGAAGATATTGGGATCCTGAAAAGTTGCCACATTTTCGTCTATAGATATTGCCTTTGCAAAACTTGATTGAGCAACTGTTTCAACTCAACGTTTCAACTCAACTTCCTTCATTTTCTGAAACTTTAGTTTTGTAAGACTTTCTTTGAAACCTTCTTAAAATGGCTTCCTCTTCTTCCTGCCCAAATAATTTCAATTTAAATGATGCTCCCACAACAACCAGTGACGCCCAAGTTTGGCGTCCATCCTTTGTATCCCAAAATCGTCATCTCACAGTTAATGATTCTGTGATGATGAATGATGCTACTGCTGTCACAGTAGCTAGGAATTTCATTATTCCAATGGATGAAATGTTGTTGACAGGGAGGTCTGAGGAAGAGGCTATTGATGACTCAATGGCTTTTAGCATTCAGAGTGCTGCTTCTGTTTCTAACATGGCTGATCGTTTGCGTGCTAGAGCAAACGAGGTTCAGAAGCTGACAACTGAAAATTATTCTCTTCAAAGAATGCTTCATGAGTCTCAAAAAGAGGTTGAGAAACTTAAAGGAGAGAATAATTCCTTGTTGAAACTGGTGAGTTCGTACTCTGTTGATACACTGAGAAAGCTAGACATGCTGCAGGTCTCAAATGAAAGAATTTTGGGAGACCATGAGAGGCTCATGGCTAAGCTTAAGAGGCGCCGTCCTCTTCCTTCAGAGGCTTCCAGAACATAATGTAATTTTATAGATTTTACAGGGCCTGCACCTTCATTGCAGGTGTAAAAATCTATCTGTTGTATGTTCATTTCCTGTTATAATAATTGCGCACGTTCTTAAACTTGCATATGTGGTTTTTACGTCTTTTCAAAATGACGGTCTGGAACCTTGTGCCTTATAGGTTCAAATAACCACATCAAATCTCTCATATTTCCATGCATGTGAGCCCAGAATTTTTGGTCTGGGTTAAACCCAAACTCATAATTTATTCACCATTTTCAAATGGACATGAAATATGAATTGAGTAAAAGCCACGATAATATCTCAATATAGTAGTGAGAGCATTAACTACTATGTACCCACAACTTCAAGTTTTAGGATCTCTCATATATTTGGATCCATGGGCTTCCGGCCCAGATATAACAAAATATGTGGGGAGCCTCAATTCATCATTTGAAGTTTATACTGATATTATCCATTTCACGGTGTATTCTTAACAACCGGAATTCACAAAATATATTTCTTCCTTGAGGTGTCGATTATAACAAAATCGAACTTTATTAAATTCATCATCTTATGCCAAAGAAATATGTGGTGTACCACAATTTGCAATAATACCTCAAGGGTTGTCCATTTAATTGTTGGAACTTTAGGTTCTCAACACTGTTAGATTTTGAACTTCGGGCCAAAATCACATATTCTCATGGTATGGACATTTTTACAATTTTCTGTACATATTTCGGGACTTCAAGTCCTTACATAATTGTCCATATTTTGAGGAACTTCTGGCATCTCATTTAATTGCTCATCCATGAGTTTAAGGAACTGCAGGTTCCCTTTTGTATATAGTGACGGTTTACCCAAAATGGTTAATATTTATGCATACGTCACTATTCATATATCCGGTACTATTCATCAAGTCATGAATACGTATCTATTCATGTGTGCAGTACATTTGCCAGTACAGTTATCATCCATGTGTACGGCACTTTTAACCAATACGGTACTGTTACATCATTAAGGAACCCCAGGTCCTTATTCACATGTCAGGGATCAAGGACCCTTAAGTCCGATCACATGTTTATAAATATAGTACCGGAGAGACTGCCAGCTCTCATATCAATATCATCATCAAGGATCTTCAAGTCCTGATGTAATTGTATGATGAGGATCAAGGAACTTCTGGTCCTGATCTGTATACTGTAAAAACTCATCATACAGCACAATTAATCCATAAAATAAATTTACTGGTAAATAAATTACTTGTATGGACGTTAATCCCGCACCATACTTTAAATGTGCGGTAAAGTAAATTCATAAATTAAATTGCTGTATGGACGTTAATCCCGCACCATACTTTAAATGTGCGGTAAAGTAAACGTGCTTGTATGGGCACTAATTCTGCTCCATACATTTAAATAACAGTAAAGGCGTGGACGATAAACCCGCACCACCCTTTAAAGTAAATTTACGATAAAGTAAATATGCTTGTATGGGCACTAATTCTGCTCCATACATTTTAATAAAAGTAAAGGCGTGGACGATAAACCCGCACCACCCTTTTAAATAAATATTGCAGTATGGGTAATAAACCTACACCATACAGTAAATAATGTACAGTAAAGTAATTTCATAAAGTATGAGGGTTAATTCCACATCATACTTTAAGTAAAAATAAGTAAAGTAATTTCATAAAGTATGAGGGTTAATTCCACATCATACTTTAAGTAAAAGTAAATTTACGATAAAGTAAAGGCAATTATTTGTGGGTTCATATCAACACCACAATTAAATAATATAGTAGATAATATTATTATAGTTTGTGAACGGCATCATGTTTTTGTTTTTGTTTTTTGTTTTTTTGTGAGCAAATCACGGATCTTTTCCAACAGAAAAGAGACAACGTGCTCAGCCTTTCGTTGTCAACTAGTCAAAATTGAAGCCAGCTCATTTGGAGAAATAACACCGACAGAATAGTGCGGCAGCTGCTAAAGTTTATTGGAATAAACTACAGCTCTCCAATTATGGCCTCTGCAATAATTGAGCTCATGCCAGCTTAGCTTTGTCTGAGTCTGAGAGCCCAGAATCAACACCAAGGCCCGTCAAGCTACCCTCAATAGTAGCTCTCACATATGCAGGGTCACCTCGAACCTCTGGCTTGTTATCAGCAAAGCTGATACCAAACTTGGTGGCCAACTCAACCTTCTTTCGTACCCCTCCCTTCAGAACCTTGCCAAGAAGAATTTCGTTGGTGAAGAGACCGTAGATGTCAGAGGTATCGAGGAAGGTGACCCCGGAGTCAATGGCATGGTGGATGAGACTGATCAAGGCCTTGTGAACCCAACTTGGTCCTCCTCACTCCTCCTGCCATTTGCTATCAAGACATAAAGTTCTACTTTCTCTTAATGAAAGCACAATGTCACTGAGCGCCTGGCAGCATGGTAGCATGGCCGCCTGGCCTTGGAGGTCATCTTTGAAGCCCCGAAGCTCCGGCTGCCCATAGCGACGGTTCTGAGGCCGAGCCTCTCAACCCCCAAGCACAACCTCTCCGTGGCCAAAGACATCAGCAAAGTCTTCGGCCTCTTCGCCGGCCTCACCTCCGACAAGCTAGCACAACCTAGCTCATCCTCCTTATCAACTCCTGCAGCTAGGCACTCTGCTATGGAGCCCTTGCAGGCTAAGTTGGCTGTGCTTTTAGCCCAGACGTGATCACCGGCCCTGGCTGGTCCTTTTTCCAATCCGTCTCACAGTTGGCCGTGGCTGGAGCACTGGTCGGAGCGCATGGACAGCTCGAACGCGTACGGCTTGTTGAGGACGTCCTTGAACCAGAAGAGCTTGCCTTGCTTGATGATGATGTTTTGGGGGTGTCTAAAAGCTGCTTGATCTCCATTGTGGGCAGATGATGAAGACGACAGTGCTGAAAAAAAATAAAAAAATGGAGCTATCTTGCTGTCGTAGTCAAATTGCTCATCTTGGATTACAGGGTTTGATGCGCTGAATTGGATCGCTTGCGGACGGAACGGAACCGTAAAGGTAAGAGAATTATAAATAAAAATCTGTCCGTTCACGACCAAGTGAGAGAGATGAGCATGAGTAAAATCAGAGGGGTTGCTGAATTTTGCGGAGAGAAAGAGAGAGAGCGTTGATGCTCTGAATTCAGAGATAGAGAAATCGTGCTGATAACGTGTTGTAAAACCAAGGAATTGATCAGAGAATTGAAGTTATGAAACCAAGGAATTGTAGGAGCAGAGAGAAATCGCTCTACCATTCTTCAGTATTATCTAATATATATATATATAATTACAAGGAGGAGGGGTGAACCCCTTTCAATCATGTGAGGACTGTGGTGGGCTCCACTTATAATTTACAACAAAGAGATAATTGTTTCTGAAACCAGGAACTTTACTATTGTATAGCCTGATTTAGGCATAAGAGACCTTTTCACTCACACCACGCTGTGCACAAATGCTTAACTGTCATTTTTCTTTTTTGGTTTTCAAAATACAAATGTCTTTTCTAGATGTTAGGAGTGAGCATGGTACGGTACGGTACGGTATTGAGCTCATACCACTACCGATATCAGAAATTAAAATCAGTATGGTATAGTATGGGATTATCGTTTGCCAAAGTTAGTACCATACCGTACCATGCCAAATCTATGTCGGTACGGTATCGGTACCATTTTGGTACCAAAATGACACAACTAAAAAATGCAAGACGGAATGAATAAAACAATAAAAATAGCTACTAAATTTCATAATTCATTCATATGATATGCCCTGAGAATCCAAAGTTCAGACTGAAGCTTGAAGACAAAACACAACTTTTATATGTACAAATTAGATCCTAATAAAACATATTTAAGCTACTGCAAATGAGAGACCCTATTGTTAAATAAAACATCTACTTCATGAAAAAGAAAAATCTTCTCAAGGAATGAAAAGGAAAAAGGTCTTAAGAGTACATAAAGAAATTAACCTCAACTTAATTGATACTTGACCAACCGGATTGCTCATGTCTCAAGCTTATTTAGCAAGATCCTCTCAAACTTAATTATTCACAAACCCAAGTAGCTCGCTCTCGTTAAACCACAGTTAATTAGCTCCAAATAATATTCAGTACAAACTCCTACGAATAGTAGCCAAATATGGAGAAAAGTGGAAGTTTGATAATTATCAAATTAATATCCTGAGTACATATATATCTAGGATCTAAGTTGCATAGACATTGATCAAAGAAAGTAAATAACAGCTACTCAAATCCCCAGCAGCCTCAAAAAATTCTTCTTTTTTATCTGTACAAATTTGCAAAACGGGACTTTGGAAAATCTCCTTCCTTCCTTCCTTCACAGTTCATCACAACAACTATATGTTTCTATTTGAACATGTTTATATTTCGGTACGGTACGGTATTGACTGGTACCAAATACTTGATACTGCTACCATACCATACTCTATTGTACAGTATCAATTATCTTCTCATCCCAAATGAAACGGTATGAAATCGGTATGATACGGTATAGTTAGTGAACGGTTTCGGTATTTCGATTTTAGATGCCCACCCCTACTAGATGTCGAGAAACATTTTTCCCACAACTATAAATTTTATTAGACCATCTCTAACCCAAAGGGCTAAAATCCAAATTGAAGATTTTTATTTTGAAACCTATCACCAACCCATTATATTGTATGGAGCTAAAAGCCTGCCTAGGAAATAAGGCAGGCTAAATTTAGCATGATGTTTGGCATGGACTGATAAAGTGGTGCCCAACGAAGGAGCCCATGTGTGCAGTTGATGGAAGCGGGCCCCAACTCTTCAGTTGTGTTGGCCACTCCAACTAATGAGTTTGTAGTACGTAGTTGCTAGTAGGGGTAGGCAGTGGGCACGGTACGGTATTGATCTTATACCGTTATCAATATCTGAAATTAAAACTGGTATGGGATTATCATTTACCAAAGTTGGTACCGTACTATATTGTGCCAAATCAGTATCGGTATCATTTCGATACCAAAATGACACAACCAAAAAATAAACGAATTCAATATTTACATGCAGTAACCAATGCATATACCACAACAGGCACCAATTTATAAAAATAAAAACAGAGCAGCAACCAATTTAGCTCAGGTGGCCATTGGGAAGGATAAAAACAAAGCAGCAGCAACCAATAAAAACATCAGGCACCAATTCATGATGTAATTAACAAAAACAAATGCAGATTTTGTATGTGAAGGAGAATTTTCGAGTCCTATGCAGCTCCATACCCAATAACAAAGCTCAGTCAATTTTTAACAAAGCTGAGAATGGAAACTATTAAAATAGTAACAAAGCAAACGTTGCATGCTTGGTTTATTTTTATATAAAGATTCTTGTTCTTATCTATAAACTCTGTCATAATACTCCTATTTTAAGTCCAATGTCGCTTGAGCAGTGGTAGTGATTTTGACAGAGAACTTATATTTGGAACTGGAGGGAGCCATATTTATTATATCAAAAAAGGTGATGATGTTCATTAAAGAAAAACCTCTTGTAATAAGAAGTATAAACTTTCAAATACCAGATACACCTAAGTTGGACACCCTAGCCATCTTATAATTGATTGATAGATCCATAAAGCAGTTAACAGATAGATTCCTCACACCATGACAAATGAAGCCATGTATATTTGTCATCAAGTGGAAAGTCTCTAACACAGTCATGATTTTGATTATAGCTATAGAAAGACAACAGTTGTACAGACGTTCAGAAGGAGGATAGCTTGAGCTTTTGATTAGCGAGTAAAACTGAAAGCAAAACAAGGATATCAAGCTGTTGAAACATGTAAAGCTCATTCTTGAAGGCAACAGTTATACTTCAAGTATTCGGTATGGTACGGTATTGACCGGTACTAAATATCTGATACCGCTACCATACCATACTCCATTGGTATCGTACCACACCGTACTAAATATCTCCTCATCCCAAATGAAACGGTATGGTACGGTATAGTTAGTGTATAGTTTCAGTATTTCGGCTTTAGATGCCCACCCTTAGTTTTTAGTGAATCCAACGACTAGATTTTTTATTTGTAAAATTTCCTTTGCACATCAGTTGTCCTCTTCCTGCCTTGTGTCACCTACAGGTGAAGTAGACGTTGGAATCTAACGACTACTATTCAATATGTTCCTTTATTTTCTTTTTCTTTTTCTTTTTTTTGCATTCTAATTAAACAAAATTATACAAATTTAACGACCATGATTAAATTTGATTGATTTCAACGGTTAAAAAAAAAAAAAATCCAATTACCCAAATTAAAATTTAACGGTTAAAATAATATTTAAGATGATCTAAATCAGGTCCACCCTCAAAATTCATTTCAAACTCTATAAATAGCAATCAATTTGTTAAAGAATAACCAAATTTGTTGTAAAAATAAAATAATCAGAGTATGAAAAGTACAACTAAATATTGAGAGTAGAATTATATTTGCTCTTCTGGTGTTTACACTGACAGAATTCTCTCAGATAGAACTCACTAACACTCAGATTTCACACTCTCTTTTCTTTCCTCTCACTTTTCCTTTCTTCTCTTCCTTTCTTTCTTCTCTTCTCCATTGGTGTGTTTTGCTAAGCAATGGGAAGCCTATTTATAGGCAAATTGGATGGCTTCCAACATCATCATTGAGCTCCAACATCATCATTAAGCTTTTTGAATATTATTTCATTCTTTTCTTTATGTGGGCTCCACCACTTTCTTTACAACTAAATTCAATATGTTTTCCTTTCTCACTTTCTTAATTGTGTTCATTCCCCCTTCTTTGTTGTTTCATATGGCTCCAAAACCACAAAAAAAAAAGTGTCAATTGGAAACCACAAGAAGATGAGGCATTATGCAGGGGTGGACATTTATCTTTGAAGATGGGCCGGTTGGCATCAATCAACCAAATGACACCTTTTGGGTTCGTGTGTAACATAAGTTTTTGGAGAATAATCTGTTAGTGTTGGATCAGAGCCATGAATATTTCAAGTCATTGCTTTCCGGTTTATGATCATCAACCAATAATGTTCTCTTTGGATGACATGTTTGATTAAGGCCAATACAAGCCCTACAAGTGGGGCCAATCTAAGCGACTGGGTTAGTACTCATTTTATTCGAGTTTTAAAGTTCATATTTTGTTTTTTTTTTTTCATGTTGTAACTTATCGCTTCTTTTACCCATTTGAGTAGGACGTGCATGCAAAAATAAATTATTATTATTTTTTAAAATGATAATAAGGGTATGAAAAAGCCTTTCAAGTTGAACCATGCATGACAAATCTTAAAAGATTGCCCAAAATGAAATGACCAATTTGAATCTCCCACACAAACACCCATAGATTCTTCCCATAGTGGCAATACATTCAATTTAGAGGAAGATGCAGGCGATGTGGTCATGCAACAACATCATCAAGATGTGAAAGAAAAGATCTCTCCGAATTCTGAATTGCCCACGAAAGTTCACTGAGGGATAGAGTGGTGTTTCCATTAAGTAGTCCTCCATGAGATCAGAATGATGTTTTTCAATATGACAATTCTTGAATTCACGGCCTAAAACGGAACCATCATGTTTGGATTGTCTAGTACATTGCTCGAACAATAACGTCGTCATTAGAAGCCTTCTCACATGAACTCATGGTAAGAAGAATGACATTGAAGGAGATTATGTGTTTGGTTGGAAAGAATAATAGCCTCTTCTTGGAGTATCAAGTTGCTCATTCAAGACATCATGCTAATGTGTTCCCTTTGTGATGATGTTGCTTGCAAACATGTTTACAGAGAAACAAATTTCTTGGCGGATGGTTTAGCTAATCTGGGTCACAATCTCTCCCCCTCTCAACACTGGGAGAATGGCCTTTCTATGGCGTGTTCTTCTCCTTTTTATTTTTATTTTTTTAGGCCTACGTGCCCGCGTGGCTTTTCCTTATAATTTCCCTTTTTCGCATAAAAAAACTATTCTTAAATAGAAAGATAAAGTTGGAAAAGACGATGAGAGGAAATCAAGATAAGGTACAAAAGGAATAAGGTGTAGAGTAAATAAAGACTCCTACTCCGTAAATAATGGTAAGATGACAAAATGAGATGCCCACGATGTCTGATCATAATTAAATGAAGATAGAAAAAGATAGAAAAAAAAAAAAGAGGGAATCCAAGAAAATGATACAAAGAAGATGGACAAGAGTTGAGAACATGAATGAAACGAAGACAATAGAAAATGAGTGACTAAAGAACAAAAGCATTAAAATCTTCAAAATGATCTTATTGTTGTAAAAAGAATGGTACATGATGCGAGAATATTAAAGGTGCACGTAGAGTAAATAAGATATAATATTTAACAAGATTCGATCATGCTTATGTCCTCGAAGAACAACAATAATAACTTTTTCACAATAGAACTACAATCTTAATATTTACAATCTCTTTAACTCACTAATTTTTTTCTCTTGGAGACGGCTCTCATTTCTCTCCCCTCACTCTCCTTCTTCCTTCTTTTCTTTCTGGCTCTCTTCTCCGTTGGTTTTTTGTGTCTTTGTACGTAGTGAGGCTGGCCTATTTATAGGCTAATTGAATGGAAGCAGCCAGCTTTATGCAGGTATGTAGAAAATTCCTCCAAGATGTGGCTGACAAGGAATTTAATCTGTGGGCTCCACCCACTATCTTTACAACACTTATAAGCAACATTGCAGACTAAATTTTTTTCATGCGATGCTATAGTTTTTCAATTTCTATTTTTGATAATAATAATTTTCCTCCGACCTTTCTTTGATATTTGTAAACCCAAAAGTGACAAGGACAGCATGATTCCAACAAAAGAAGCAAAATAAAATATGATCCAAATGGATTGTGGCCCCCACTTTATCGTGCGGATAAAATGCTGACGTAGAGCAACAATAGAATTATGGAACATTCAGGCTCCAATCTTACTTCCCCATAAAACCAAAATAATCAGAAAAATACCAAAACAAAATAATAAATAAATAAATAAATGAGACTCAGATTCAGATAGCGACCAACCACAATCCACAACCAAACAAAGAGAGAGAGAGAGAGAGAGAGAGAGAGAGCAAAACAGAAGAGAAACAGAAATAACAGTTTCAGAGCGAAGGAGAGGTAGAGAGAATCAGAAATCTGAAGAACGAAACAAGAAATCTGAAAAACGAAACAAGAAATCTGAAGAGATGCCGGGAGGAGCTTCATCGCAATCGGGGAAGCCCCATAGCAGCCATACAGTGCTACCGTACGAAACGCCGAAACTGAGAGACCATTACCTGATGGGCAAGAAGCTCGGGCAAGGCCAATTCGGCACCACGTACCTCTGCACCCACAAGCCCACCGGCGACCAATACGCCTGCAAGTCCATCCCCAAGCGTAAGCTCCTCTCCCCCGAGGATTACGACGACGTTTGGAGGGAGATTCAGATCATGCACCACTTGTCCGAGCACCCCAGCGTTGTTCAGATCAAAGGCACCTACGAGGACTCTGTGTTTGTACACTTGGTGATGGAGCTCTGCGCCGGCGGCGAGCTCTTTGATAGGATTGTCCAGAAGGGCCATTACAGTGAGAGAGAGGCTGCCAAGCTCATCAAGACCATTGTTGGGGTCGTTGAGGCCTGCCACTCTCTTGGTGTCATGCATAGGGATCTCAAACCCGAGAATTTCTTGTTTGATACTCCTTCGGATGATGCCATGCTCAAGGCCACCGATTTCGGCTTGTCCGTCTTCTACAAGCCAGGTCTGGGTTTTCTTATTTTTCGATATGTTGTTTGATTTAATTTAACGAGATCCATTTTTATTGTTTCTTTTTTTGTTTTTGTTTGAAATGGAAATGTTGGTCTGGTTGATATTAATTTCAAGAGTGGCGGGTTCATGGGTAATTCTTATTTTACAAATTGGGCTTTTGACCTTTTTAAATATATTTCTGATTATTTATTGAACTAATATTGCTTGATTTCTTTTCTGTTTGAAGAATTTCTTGAGCCTTTTGTTTCAATCAAAGAACTTCCTGAACCATCCTTCTTATAGATTTGTGCTTGCCACACTGCCTAGGGAAAAAAAATGTCACTTTGATGGCAGATACAAGGGCAGTTTTCCTTTCAATGAATTATAAAGTTGTGTCTCTTCTTAGTCTTGGATACGGGAAGATTTTAAATGCATATGAAACTCCATCTACGAGGACCGGGGATCTATTTTCTTTATGTTTTTCTCTGTCCCCTGTTTGCAAGTGCGAAGAATTTTTTTTGGTAGTGTCTTTCTTGGACATTTTTTTTCCTTTCGAACGCGGTGCTATATTGTGTTGTGTTAGTACACTCAACATATCCTTCTGTACATTAGTCTTGTTTGGTTGGCACACAGAACACTAGAATTCTAAGCTTCCATAAACAGGTCATTTTTTTAAAAAAATATTTAAACTAAAAGCCTTAGGATCTTCCTTTAAGTTTGGGATTAATGGCTCATCTATCATGGTATTGGTATCCTAAAAGGAATCTATATCTTATTCAGTATGCCAATGCATTCAATTATTCCTTTGAGCTATCATCAATCTATCGATAAAATTATCTGAGTCTCAGGATCTAAAACATTCTGGTTTGTAGAAACAAAAATTCCGAATATATTGCCCTTGGCAGAATACAGCTTATTTTATTTTAACTGTTTCTAACTGGTTTGCTATCAATGCCACGCTCGAATGGTGTTTCATCCTACATAACAATGGTTGTTTACGTGCACTGCTCTATCTTTTTCTGCTCCAGGACAAGTTTTTTATGATGTAGTTGGGAGCCCCTATTATGTTGCACCTGAGGTGTTAGCCAAGATTTATGGACCTGAAGTGGATGTATGGAGTGCTGGTGTGATACTTTACATCCTGTTAAGTGGAGTTCCTCCTTTTTGGGCAGGTAGTGATCCTGACTAGTAACAATCTCTTACACAATGGACTAGTAGCCTTAACAGTGAGACTTACACCATTATTGTCTTTGGTTCTTTTATTACATGAGTATTAACTTTTCTCCATATATGTACAGAAACTGAAGCAGGGATCTTCAGACAGATTTTAGATGGCAACATAGATTTTGAATCTGAGCCTTGGCCTAATATTTCAGAAAGTGCAAAAGATCTGATGTATAAGATGCTTGAGAGGGATCCAAAGCAAAGAATTTCTGCCCATGAAGTCCTATGTGAGTGGTCTAATACCTACTATGCTAAAAGGTTTTATGTGATAGTTGTATAGATCAGGTTACAACTTATCCAAATGGTAGTTTTGTTCAACTCTAAAGTGGATTCATTTCAGGTCACCCATGGATTGTGGATGACAGAGTTGCCCCAGACAAACCGCTAGATTCAGCTGTTTTGTCTCGCCTCAAGCAGTTCTCAGCAATGAATAAACTTAAAAAGATGGCTCTTCGTGTATGTCTTATAAATTCTTACCATCTAGCATCTTTCTATATCTATCATTCTAACACATTTTGCAACAGTAACCTGGTAGTAAATTGGTAAATTCATTTTTCGTTTCACGTGAGAATTTACATTTCTGAGATGAGAACTAATAACATGACTTTGGAAAAGTGTAAAGCATGTCTGCTTTCCAATTAAATTTATACACATCCACACACACACATGGAATGTTCATGAGACCACTGACTGCTGCTTGCATGTTTTCTAGAGCAAATATTGCATTTGCCAAGGTAATGTAAATTTTACCCTTTTTTTTTTTTGGTTCTTCTTTCTGGAGTTTTTTCGGGGTAGTTTTGTTAGTAGGGTGGGAGGCTTATGCCAAGAAAAAAAAAACTTGTATGAAAGAATAACACAATCTGGCCTGCTGGAAGTACAAAAGGGCAAAGGGATTTTACAATAATTCGATGATTCACCCTATTATACTCGTATGTATGTCAACAAGACCTGACATTAGTAAGGGCCTCTTGGAAATGCAATTAGGATAATATATGAATATGATATTGTCAGACAAGTACAGCATTTGAAATCCAAAGTTCTACATATACAAGAGAAGTAATAATTAGATGAATGGTGATTTGCTTGTCTTATTTCTAGAGATGAGGTGCTCGGCAATCCGAACATCCCATTGAAAAGAAAGAAGTGCTGATGTCTTGATGTACTCCTGCCCCGTAAGAACAAGGGTGGAGTGTAAGTTATGTGGTTGAATCCCCTTGGGTGCATGCATAATCTTTTGGAAAACAGCATGAACGAAGTAATGCTGAATTAAGTTATCATTTTCATCTGTATAACAAGAAACGTAAATTGATATGATATGGGTGCAACCTGGGAGTTAATTTCACGTTGAGAACATTCAGGTTACTGTAATGGTTGATAAGACTGAGACACAGGGTTATTAGTTTCGAAATCTTCACTCTGTTTTTCTTGACAATGATCAAGAAGTGTTCTTTTGTAGTGTACCAATATTATATGAAAATGCGGTTAGAAATATCATTTTAGACTACTCATTTTAAATATCTTTTTAGTATATTATTACTTGTTTATAATATATTCAGAGCATGAGTCCATGTTGTTGAGAATAGTTTTGGTTGTAATAAAGGTTAGGAAAGAGCTCTCTTCTTCTATATAACTTCGGGCTATATGAAGTAGCCAGACTGTATGTGATTTTTATATCTATCAATTAATTGTGGTTTAAGTAAAGTTCTAACCAAAATGTCTGGATTTTTCACTCAATCATCAAAGGGCATCCATGTGTATGCCCTATTTAGTTTTGGACCAATTATCTCTGATATTTCTAATGACAGTGCTTTTACAGTGACAATTATTTTGGTGTATATATGGATCACTGTCACATTCTTTTTTTCCTTGGGCAGGTTATAGCTGAAAGGCTGTCAGAAGAAGAGATTGGTGGTCTAAAAGAGTTGTTCAAAATGATTGACACAGATAATAGCGGGACAATAACATTTGAGGAACTTAAAGCGGGCTTGAAAAGAGTGGGCTCTGAACTAATGGAATCTGAAATCAAGTCTCTTATGGATGCAGTTAATAGATCATCATAAACTGTCCAGAATTGTTTTAATATTCTTCCATTTAAATTTCATAATTTATCCAACGCTATTAACATGACTGACTTGGATGCCCCTCACAAAATATTTTTACTTTATCAATGTTGGCAGGCGGATATAGACAACAGTGGAACAATAGACTATGGTGAATTTCTTGCTGCTACCTTGCACTTAAACAAGATGGAAAGAGAGGAGAATTTAGTTGCAGCCTTTTCCTTTTTTGACAAAGATGGCAGTGGGTACATTACCATTGATGAGCTTCAACAGGCTTGCAAAGAGTTTGGTCTGGGTGATGTTCATCTGGATGAGATTGTCAAAGAGATTGATCAAGACAATGTAAGTGTTTTTTTTTCTTTTTTTTTTTCCTTTGATATATGACTGACTAAAGTCACCATTCTCTTCTCCAAGGCAAAAGTATCAATCGAGAAACGATATTATTCTAAATTTTGGCACTCTACTTGCACCACTTTTGCAGGATGGCCGTATTGATTATGGGGAGTTTGCTGCAATGATGAGGAAGGGTGATGGAGGATTTGGGAAGAGCAGAACCATGAGAAGCAATTTGAACTTTAATTTGGCTGACGCTTTCGGAATAAAAGACTCTACCTGAGATACTAACAAAGAGCAATTTTTTGTACACATGCAATTGTAATAGGAATTGAATAGTTTACATTTCTTATGCTGGCTGATTCCAAAGGTTTGTCTATCTTGTAATGATGGCTATGGTTCTTAGAGTTTTTTTATGTTGTAATGTCATCACTAATTGTCTTTTTGAGAGCAAAATCTAATATTTCCGTTGTTTTAGTAGAGAATAGAGAAAGTTTGGCTTGAAGAGTTGCAGCAGAATGAAGTACATATATAAACTTCTTATAAGAGCATTTGCAATGGTGAGGGTCATTTCAATTTTATTTCAATAAATTGAACTTTTGACTTGCAGTGGTAAGTTCAGTTCATTTCAGATATCAATATTTTATTTTAGGGATCAATAGTTCATTTCACATGTCAATAAAATGAACTCTGAAATGAAATTTATTTTAATAAGCTAGCCCACCATAATAACTCCATAACCTGTACACATGGACAGCATTACTTTTTACATTTTTTTTGAAATTTTTTTTGAAAATTTGCCCATTTATATTCAATTTTGTTATGCAATAACTTGAAAAAGAGATTCTCTAATGTGTTCTCATTTAATCTCAATTTCCAATTCTTCAGAAAAAAGTGTTAATATAATATTGTCACAAAGCAAGGAAAATTTTGTTATTAATTTATATATTTAAAATTGGGAAATAGCTCAAAATACCACCTATTTTATAATTTTTTGTCAAAATACCACCCCTCCCTAAAATTTTTAAAACTACCACCTATAAATACATCTTTATTGTAAACTGATTGCACCCATATAACTTTTTCAGAAATTGGGTTCTCTCTCAACTCTCTTGGCTCTGTCTCTCTCTTCAGCCCGTCTCTCTCTATCGCTTAGCTCTCTTTGTCGTGTCTCTCTCTGTCGCTCAGCTCTCTCTGTCGTGTAACTCTCTCTCTCTCTCTCTCTCTCTCTCTCTCTCCGACGCAGCCATCTTCCTCTCTCAGCCATCCAAGATTAACTCCACGGTTCACATCCACGAGGTACTGTTCATCTTCCTTTTCTTAGAAATTTGGGATTTTTGTGAATTTGGTTTATGGTGTATGGATTTGTATGAAATTGGTTTAGGGGTTTCTTCCAAATTGGTTTAGGGTTTTAGGGTTTAGAGGTTGCTCTGAAATTGGTTTATGGTTTATGGGTTTGTATGAAATTGGTTTAGGAGTTTCTCTAGAGTCTAGGGTTTGGAATTGATGAGATATCTGATTTGGGCTTCAGATTACCCTAATTTGTTTTTCTTTATTGTGATTGTGATTTTAGGTAAGGATTGGGTGATGGGTTTTTATTTTGGGTCATCTGATATGGTTTTGAGATTGGTTTCATATCTATGATTTTGGTTAGTATTAAAGTAAATAACTGGGTATTTTATTCCTGCTAGCTAAGAATTGGGTGATGGGTTTTTGTTTTGGGTCATCTGATATGGTTTTGAGATTGGTTTCATATCTATGATTTTGGTTAGTATTAAAGTAAATAACTGGGTATTTTATTCCTGCTAGCTAAGAATTGGGTGATGGGTTTTTGTTTTGGGTCATCTGATATGGTTTTGAGATTGGTTTCATATCTATGATTTTGGTTAATGTTAAAGTAAATAGATGGGTATTTCAAATGGAATAAAAAACTTCAAATGCGAGCCATGGATGATGTTCAAGGGGTTCTTACTTCTTTGCATTTCGTTGCACAAAATCATGAATTGATGAAAAGGAGTACAGAGCAGATGACACTATACAATTGGGCTGTGTGTGCACTTTCTTCATGATTTTCTTCGACAGATTGATTTGTGGTATTGATTTGTGTGTTAATTGGGTATTATAGGTGTTGCTAAAAATGACAGGACCAGACCCAATTTCCACTTTGGAATTGGAGTCAAGTCCTGTGCGTGTCCGACACCTGGCGAATGTCGGGCACAAATGACCTTTTTACCCTTCTTACTTCAATTTCTCTTTAAATTTCCTTAGACTTCTGCCGAAAATTCGGCAGATTCTCCTATGTATTTTGATCAATCCCAAAATTTTTCACCTGTCAAACAATCTCAAATATTTCACCCAACAGCCAGAATGTTTCCAGTAATCAATTCAATTCTAATCTCCAAATTTTCAACTGGATATCAGAGCATATTCTCAAGTTCTCAAGGTTTAAAGGATTTTCTACAACTCTACCTTACTTGGTGGTGCGGAAGCTATGACTGGCCCGGTGGTGGATCCCGCGTACCTCTATGGCCTGGGGGCGAAAAACAGTTTGAAAAATGTGAGTGGACCAAAAATAATGTTCTTCAAAGCAATTCTCATAAACATAATATCCCCCATTGTAAAAAAAAGAAATTTAACTAAATAAAACTGAATACTTACTTTCTACATCTCGCATAGTCAATTCAAGGCATTCTATATCAGTCATATTCAAGCTCGAAAGTTTCATACAAAAACCACTGAATTCAAAGCTTTCATAAAAGTACTGAAATCAAACGCGTATAAAAACTCTGTACTCAGACCTTTCATAACTGAATAAATATAAAGGGCTCTACGTCCGAAAAATCAGAAAAACTGATTTATAAGAGCTGAAAATCAACATTTAATAAAGAAACTCAGAATCCTTTGAAAATACCACCAGTATGTACCCCTGTCATTTCCGTCAATTCCCTGGCAGGTCTCGGGCGTCACACAGACTTACCCGAGCCGCAAACTGGCGAAATCAGGGGACTATGATCAGCCTGTCCCGCCGGCAGATTCCTCGATAACACCAAGTCAACTCGAGTCGCTCTGGCAGGGTGCAGGGGACCGTAGTCAGCCTGATCCGCAATCCTGGAAGGTCTCGGGGACATAAAGTCAGCCGAGCCGCAATCCTGGCAGGTCTCGGGACACCAAGTCTGCCGAGCCGCAAATCTTGGCACTCACGGTCCGAGCGTCCCCGAAACTCGTGAGGCAAAGTCAAGTGCACTGACTGAACTATAATCAGACTGGATGTCCGTAGACATCGGTCCGACTCTGGGTATTCACCATAAAGAAAAACGGGTACGAGGTGGTTTTAAAATAATGTCCTTTTAAAAAGAAATATCTGAATAATAATTGTAAAACTCAAGTCGTGCTGCGGTCTTAACTGATTCAAAACTCAAACTCTGTTTCTGTAACTGGTAAATAAGCAGCACCGACTTATAGCATTATTACTATACTGCTCATATTCAAAATCGTATTAAAACTTACTCAAAGACTGAATGAAGAAACTTACTCAAATAAACTCATTTATAAAACTCATGTAGATAAAATCATTTATAAAATCTATTTTATATAAAAGCACATCAATTCATATAAAAGCACATCAATTCATTCGTGAAATCTGATTTATGAAAGAAGGTCCACTCACAGATGGTCCGAGCTACTTCGATCCCTCAGAGGTCTCCTTTTAAAATCCTGTCGGGCTCCTAGTGCCTGATTACCCCGAAAGATTAAATTAATAAGCTGCTGAAATAAAACGAATTTCAACTAAACACCCCGCCCCCGGCTCCTAGAAATACGTGCTTTTCAATTTACAAAAATACTCCTATGCCCACATTAGCCTTTTCGGACAGTTGGACCAGTTTTGGGAGGTCCGATACTCAGCTAAGCGATAACTGTCAGATCGGCCGACCCGGGACCCGTTGGGTCCACAATCTCCGATGGCCAATCTGGATTTCCCTGAAGGTTTCTCACACAACGGGAACCATGTTCTGCGAATTTGGTCCGAATCGGACGGTCGGATTGGCCAAAATTCCGTTATCGCTTAAAACTCAAACCCTAGCACCAGGGTTCGCGATTTCGGAGTATCCGGGACTCCGATTCTCAATCCGTCGAATTCTACGTGATCCTGAAATCACGTAGACCGACATATCCAAAATTCAGCTCGATCCGACTATTTAACGACACAGCACTCACGGATCGCGCGATATGGAAACTCCGTTCGGGGCTCAAACGGACTCCGGATCGAGATCCGCGAAATCCCACACGCTCGTGACGACACGAGGGTCACAAATCTGCACAGAATTATATCAGTACCCTCGCCCACGCGCTCCAGCACGCGCGGGCAGCTTTGGGTGTCCAAAGCGATACCGGGTGGCCGAAAAATCTCGGAACCAAGACTCCAAACTCCTGCCCTAGGTAAAACACCCCATTTGGAGTCACTTTTGTTCTTGAACCACCCCCAAAACAAAAGTGACCGGAAATGGTAGTTTCGAGCGGCCGAAGTTTCGGCCAAATTTCAAGTCGTAAATCGAACCCCTTAACGCTAAAATCGATCAAAGCCCATATACCCATCAGCTAGAGCACGAAAAATAGGTCAAAAACCATACCTTACTCGATCGATTTGGTGGAGAAACGGAGGAGAAATCTGAGCTGGAAGTTCGGGTGGCATTCGGGCGAACCATCGTCGGAAATCATGGTTTTCCGGCCAGATTCCGGCACGCCCGAGGCTGGTGTTGGTCGGAAAATAACGGCGGTCGAGTCACGGTTCCAACGGTACCCACGGCGGAGATCGGTTCCAAGTATGGTGGCCGTGGCGACGAGTTGAATGGGTGGAGGTCGCGGGCGGTTTAGCTGCGGGAGGAGAGAGAGAGAGCTGACGGGGGAGAGGAGAGAGAGTGATATAAATATCTGACTTTTTGACCAAATTACCATTTTGCCCCTCGCGATTTTTAGACCATAACTTCTTCGTTACGGCTCCGATTCGGGTCTACTCCGTGTCTACGAACTCCTTTGCTCTACGCAATGGCGTAGGCGAAATTTCCAAATTCTTTCCCGATTAAAAATTCAAATTTTCCCCTATTAAAATATGCGAGGGCAATTTGGTCATTTCGCTAAAAGATATTTTCCTTACCTTTTAAAGATATTTTCTTTCTTTTTTGATATTTTGTTTTGGGTTCTTACAAAAAAATTATGGGTGAGGTTTTTTTCTAGGTTCAATTCAAATAAACAAGTGCATATGTGGTGCAACAGAGTCTTAAATTTTGTTAGATGTTTACTAGTCCTCTTACGTGAAAATATAGGTTGTTTACTTTGTAAGATGGTGCAGAGTTTCAAATCTAAACGAAATCAATTCCATTCATATTTAAGGTTGGAATGTATATTTTTTTTATTCACTAGGTAGATGTGTTCGATGGACTGGTATTATTGCATGACATGACAAACCTTGCAAATCCTCACTTTGACTGTCATCATATGATGGTTTTCTAGTACAGAGTTCTTCGACAGAGCAGTGACTCTGCTGCTCTCATTATGAAGTACTTTTTGCCCTAGCCTGGTTACTTCTTCGTCATGTTTTGTGGCTTAGAAGGAATTGTTTTAACATCACTCTGTTTTTGGGTGTCATTTGAGCATGGTTCGAATGGGTCATGAGGAGACTTGTTTTTGTAGCTTGTTGATACTGCTCTTTGACTGATCATGTCATGGGTGCATGAATAGGGATAGAATTCAAGGCATGGAAGGAAAGAAATTTGAGGAAGAGGAGGGTTAGGGATTAATGTATTTCTTCTTCTTAAGGACTAAGGTGGCTAACGATGAATGAAGAAATTCTACCTCAGCCCATGAACCTATATGTTGTTTGTTCAATTTACCCATTAAATGCTTCTGTGATTGAAGAAATAGATTTGCCCATCCTGGTTTCATTTAATTTCCAGCTCCTTTGTTTATTGCATATGTATCATGTAATTAATTATTCCTTTAGCTACAAAGTTCTATTTGATGAGACATCCACTTGTTGTGACATCCACTTGTTATGCATTATTTGTCAGTGAAGTCTAGTACTATGGTGATAATGGCTGAAGAGGTTCATAATTTTATATATTGAAATGCAAGGCTTAGAATAGTGGATGTGAGATTTTATATTCTCAACAATTTGACTAATGTTTTAACAATTTTGCTGATGTTGTTTTCTCTTTATTTATTCTAAAAATATGGGGTTTTAGAAAATATCTTCCGATTCTTGTAGGCACTTAATAGGATGCTGCAGTTTAATAATACTAAAGCTCATAAGAGAAAGCAAATCAAGTCAATGTTTTCTTTGTATCCATGAATTAGATTACTAAATGTTGCTGTAAGTTATTGTGTTCAGTTTAATTATCTTTTTGTTTTTTTTTTTTTTTACATGTAGTATTTTATTTTATTTTTTGCAGAGTTTGTTTATCATTCCATTCTTGAGATGTTTTATGCGTACTTGCAGGCTTGAGAAATTTTTCCATGTTTGGAGGTCAAAACAACTTGTGTAGTCAACCATGCATAATTTCAGAGTTGAAGCTGATGGTGTCTTTTGAGCCAATGGATTTTCCTAGATATCAGAAGTGCAATGGCAAATTAATGAATTGATCTAGACAAAGAGAGACCTGAAGTGATACACATTGACCATTTTCTGTGAGCTGATTCAATAAATAGAAATTGTCTGGTGCTTTTTGTCTTAAGAATGGTGGTTTAACTTTGCCTTGTTTGCTTTTGGTCTGTAACATTATTTCTCATTGGCTGTTCTTGGAAATATTTTTTTCTTTCTTTCCTTGTGTATCCCTTAGAACTTGCCTTTTGCCTTATGGAATTGTGGATGTTTATTTGTATGTAGTAATGGGGGATTTGTGTGCAGTGAGAATTTCTAATTTCAAGTCATGTGGTTGACTTTTGCATATATGAAGAATTATTTGTTATTCATACATTAATCGAATTCTTTGAGTTTGCATACAGTCAAGTATTATACATAAACTTTGTGGAATTTTTAAAAACCTTTGGTTTGGGGAAAAGAAATGTACATGTCAATTTCATAACTGTAAAGTATAGAGATGGTTACCAAATATCATGTTGAGCACTGTGACCCCTAAGTATAGAGATGGTTACCAAATATCATGTTCAGCGCTATGACCCGTGCAAAGTTAAAATGCATAAATTAGTTTACTAGTTGTTCTTTATCGTTTTGAAGATTCATTACTTGTTCCCAAAATTAGTTATCCCTATTAGATCACATAATGTTTGAACTAATGGTCATCACCTCAATCCTGCCTTTGCTTGCTAGGAGAAGCTCTGCTGTTTACTTTTTTTTTTGTCAAAAGGTTTAATGGAAAGCTATCTATCCATTCCAAATTAAATTCATGTGTTCTTTGTTTTCCTTACAGGAAAATGGAGGTCAAACAATGGACATATGTCAAAAAAAAAAAACAGAGGAAGTGCATAATTTGTTTCTGCCTAAAACGCAATAAACTGGTGATAGGTTGGTGATACACTAGTGATAGAGAGGCGATAAAAGGGTGCTAGAAATTGCTGTTTCTGTTTATTTTGGGCTTCTTCTTTTGTTTCATTTCATTTACTTAGCTTTAATAGTTGGATGATTACGAGATGAATTTGTGTGAATTAATAATACAACAAGTACATATATGAAGAAGATTAAGATGAAGAACATATCGTATCACCAAACATAATCAAACCACCAAATGTAATCATCC
>NC_047657.1:6154116-6242602 GCF_902201215.1 Prunus dulcis
AAATTTAACGACCATGATTAAATTTGATTGATTTCAACGGTTAAAAAAAAAAAAAAAATCCAATTACCCAAATTAAAATTTAACGGTTAAAATAATATTTAAGATGATCTAAATCAGGTCCACCCTCAAAATTCATTTCAAACTCTATAAATAGCAATCAATTTGTTAAAGAATAACCAAATTTGTTGTAAAAATAAAATAATCAGAGTATGAAAAGTACAACTAAATATTGAGAGTAGAATTATATTTGCTCTTCTGGTGTTTACACTGACAGAATTCTCTCAGATAGAACTCACTAACACTCAGATTTCACACTCTCTTTTCTTTCCTCTCACTTTTCCTTTCTTCTCTTCCTTTCTTTCTTCTCTTCTCCATTGGTGTGTTTTGCTAAGCAATGGGAAGCCTATTTATAGGCAAATTGGATGGCTTCCAACATCATCATTGAGCTCCAACATCATCATTAAGCTTTTTGAATATTATTTCATTCTTTTCTTTATGTGGGCTCCACCACTTTCTTTACAACTAAATTCAATATGTTTTCCTTTCTCACTTTCTTAATTGTGTTCATTCCCCCTTCTTTGTTGTTTCATATGGCTCCAAAACCACAAAAAAAAAAGTGTCAATTGGAAACCACAAGAAGATGAGGCATTATGCAGGGGTGGACATTTATCTTTGAAGATGGGCCGGTTGGCATCAATCAACCAAATGACACCTTTTGGGTTCGTGTGTAACATAAGTTTTTGGAGAATAATCTGTTAGTGTTGGATCAGAGCCATGAATATTTCAAGTCATTGCTTTCCGGTTTATGATCATCAACCAATAATGTTCTCTTTGGATGACATGTTTGATTAAGGCCAATACAAGCCCTACAAGTGGGGCCAATCTAAGCGACTGGGTTAGTACTCATTTTATTCGAGTTTTAAAGTTCATATTTTGTTTTTTTTTTTTCATGTTGTAACTTATCGCTTCTTTTACCCATTTGAGTAGGACGTGCATGCAAAAATAAATTATTATTATTTTTTAAAATGATAATAAGGGTATGAAAAAGCCTTTCAAGTTGAACCATGCATGACAAATCTTAAAAGATTGCCCAAAATGAAATGACCAATTTGAATCTCCCACACAAACACCCATAGATTCTTCCCATAGTGGCAATACATTCAATTTAGAGGAAGATGCAGGCGATGTGGTCATGCAACAACATCATCAAGATGTGAAAGAAAAGATCTCTCCGAATTCTGAATTGCCCACGAAAGTTCACTGAGGGATAGAGTGGTGTTTCCATTAAGTAGTCCTCCATGAGATCAGAATGATGTTTTTCAATATGACAATTCTTGAATTCACGGCCTAAAACGGAACCATCATGTTTGGATTGTCTAGTACATTGCTCGAACAATAACGTCGTCATTAGAAGCCTTCTCACATGAACTCATGGTAAGAAGAATGACATTGAAGGAGATTATGTGTTTGGTTGGAAAGAATAATAGCCTCTTCTTGGAGTATCAAGTTGCTCATTCAAGACATCATGCTAATGTGTTCCCTTTGTGATGATGTTGCTTGCAAACATGTTTACAGAGAAACAAATTTCTTGGCGGATGGTTTAGCTAATCTGGGTCACAATCTCTCCCCCTCTCAACACTGGGAGAATGGCCTTTCTATGGCGTGTTCTTCTCCTTTTTATTTTTATTTTTTTAGGCCTACGTGCCCGCGTGGCTTTTCCTTATAATTTCCCTTTTTCGCATAAAAAAACTATTCTTAAATAGAAAGATAAAGTTGGAAAAGACGATGAGAGGAAATCAAGATAAGGTACAAAAGGAATAAGGTGTAGAGTAAATAAAGACTCCTACTCCGTAAATAATGGTAAGATGACAAAATGAGATGCCCACGATGTCTGATCATAATTAAATGAAGATAGAAAAAGATAGAAAAAAAAAAAAGAGGGAATCCAAGAAAATGATACAAAGAAGATGGACAAGAGTTGAGAACATGAATGAAACGAAGACAATAGAAAATGAGTGACTAAAGAACAAAAGCATTAAAATCTTCAAAATGATCTTATTGTTGTAAAAAGAATGGTACATGATGCGAGAATATTAAAGGTGCACGTAGAGTAAATAAGATATAATATTTAACAAGATTCGATCATGCTTATGTCCTCGAAGAACAACAATAATAACTTTTTCACAATAGAACTACAATCTTAATATTTACAATCTCTTTAACTCACTAATTTTTTTCTCTTGGAGACGGCTCTCATTTCTCTCCCCTCACTCTCCTTCTTCCTTCTTTTCTTTCTGGCTCTCTTCTCCGTTGGTTTTTTGTGTCTTTGTACGTAGTGAGGCTGGCCTATTTATAGGCTAATTGAATGGAAGCAGCCAGCTTTATGCAGGTATGTAGAAAATTCCTCCAAGATGTGGCTGACAAGGAATTTAATCTGTGGGCTCCACCCACTATCTTTACAACACTTATAAGCAACATTGCAGACTAAATTTTTTTCATGCGATGCTATAGTTTTTCAATTTCTATTTTTGATAATAATAATTTTCCTCCGACCTTTCTTTGATATTTGTAAACCCAAAAGTGACAAGGACAGCATGATTCCAACAAAAGAAGCAAAATAAAATATGATCCAAATGGATTGTGGCCCCCACTTTATCGTGCGGATAAAATGCTGACGTAGAGCAACAATAGAATTATGGAACATTCAGGCTCCAATCTTACTTCCCCATAAAACCAAAATAATCAGAAAAATACCAAAACAAAATAATAAATAAATAAATAAATGAGACTCAGATTCAGATAGCGACCAACCACAATCCACAACCAAACAAAGAGAGAGAGAGAGAGAGAGAGAGAGAGAGCAAAACAGAAGAGAAACAGAAATAACAGTTTCAGAGCGAAGGAGAGGTAGAGAGAATCAGAAATCTGAAGAACGAAACAAGAAATCTGAAAAACGAAACAAGAAATCTGAAGAGATGCCGGGAGGAGCTTCATCGCAATCGGGGAAGCCCCATAGCAGCCATACAGTGCTACCGTACGAAACGCCGAAACTGAGAGACCATTACCTGATGGGCAAGAAGCTCGGGCAAGGCCAATTCGGCACCACGTACCTCTGCACCCACAAGCCCACCGGCGACCAATACGCCTGCAAGTCCATCCCCAAGCGTAAGCTCCTCTCCCCCGAGGATTACGACGACGTTTGGAGGGAGATTCAGATCATGCACCACTTGTCCGAGCACCCCAGCGTTGTTCAGATCAAAGGCACCTACGAGGACTCTGTGTTTGTACACTTGGTGATGGAGCTCTGCGCCGGCGGCGAGCTCTTTGATAGGATTGTCCAGAAGGGCCATTACAGTGAGAGAGAGGCTGCCAAGCTCATCAAGACCATTGTTGGGGTCGTTGAGGCCTGCCACTCTCTTGGTGTCATGCATAGGGATCTCAAACCCGAGAATTTCTTGTTTGATACTCCTTCGGATGATGCCATGCTCAAGGCCACCGATTTCGGCTTGTCCGTCTTCTACAAGCCAGGTCTGGGTTTTCTTATTTTTCGATATGTTGTTTGATTTAATTTAACGAGATCCATTTTTATTGTTTCTTTTTTTGTTTTTGTTTGAAATGGAAATGTTGGTCTGGTTGATATTAATTTCAAGAGTGGCGGGTTCATGGGTAATTCTTATTTTACAAATTGGGCTTTTGACCTTTTTAAATATATTTCTGATTATTTATTGAACTAATATTGCTTGATTTCTTTTCTGTTTGAAGAATTTCTTGAGCCTTTTGTTTCAATCAAAGAACTTCCTGAACCATCCTTCTTATAGATTTGTGCTTGCCACACTGCCTAGGGAAAAAAAATGTCACTTTGATGGCAGATACAAGGGCAGTTTTCCTTTCAATGAATTATAAAGTTGTGTCTCTTCTTAGTCTTGGATACGGGAAGATTTTAAATGCATATGAAACTCCATCTACGAGGACCGGGGATCTATTTTCTTTATGTTTTTCTCTGTCCCCTGTTTGCAAGTGCGAAGAATTTTTTTTGGTAGTGTCTTTCTTGGACATTTTTTTTCCTTTCGAACGCGGTGCTATATTGTGTTGTGTTAGTACACTCAACATATCCTTCTGTACATTAGTCTTGTTTGGTTGGCACACAGAACACTAGAATTCTAAGCTTCCATAAACAGGTCATTTTTTTAAAAAAATATTTAAACTAAAAGCCTTAGGATCTTCCTTTAAGTTTGGGATTAATGGCTCATCTATCATGGTATTGGTATCCTAAAAGGAATCTATATCTTATTCAGTATGCCAATGCATTCAATTATTCCTTTGAGCTATCATCAATCTATCGATAAAATTATCTGAGTCTCAGGATCTAAAACATTCTGGTTTGTAGAAACAAAAATTCCGAATATATTGCCCTTGGCAGAATACAGCTTATTTTATTTTAACTGTTTCTAACTGGTTTGCTATCAATGCCACGCTCGAATGGTGTTTCATCCTACATAACAATGGTTGTTTACGTGCACTGCTCTATCTTTTTCTGCTCCAGGACAAGTTTTTTATGATGTAGTTGGGAGCCCCTATTATGTTGCACCTGAGGTGTTAGCCAAGATTTATGGACCTGAAGTGGATGTATGGAGTGCTGGTGTGATACTTTACATCCTGTTAAGTGGAGTTCCTCCTTTTTGGGCAGGTAGTGATCCTGACTAGTAACAATCTCTTACACAATGGACTAGTAGCCTTAACAGTGAGACTTACACCATTATTGTCTTTGGTTCTTTTATTACATGAGTATTAACTTTTCTCCATATATGTACAGAAACTGAAGCAGGGATCTTCAGACAGATTTTAGATGGCAACATAGATTTTGAATCTGAGCCTTGGCCTAATATTTCAGAAAGTGCAAAAGATCTGATGTATAAGATGCTTGAGAGGGATCCAAAGCAAAGAATTTCTGCCCATGAAGTCCTATGTGAGTGGTCTAATACCTACTATGCTAAAAGGTTTTATGTGATAGTTGTATAGATCAGGTTACAACTTATCCAAATGGTAGTTTTGTTCAACTCTAAAGTGGATTCATTTCAGGTCACCCATGGATTGTGGATGACAGAGTTGCCCCAGACAAACCGCTAGATTCAGCTGTTTTGTCTCGCCTCAAGCAGTTCTCAGCAATGAATAAACTTAAAAAGATGGCTCTTCGTGTATGTCTTATAAATTCTTACCATCTAGCATCTTTCTATATCTATCATTCTAACACATTTTGCAACAGTAACCTGGTAGTAAATTGGTAAATTCATTTTTCGTTTCACGTGAGAATTTACATTTCTGAGATGAGAACTAATAACATGACTTTGGAAAAGTGTAAAGCATGTCTGCTTTCCAATTAAATTTATACACATCCACACACACACATGGAATGTTCATGAGACCACTGACTGCTGCTTGCATGTTTTCTAGAGCAAATATTGCATTTGCCAAGGTAATGTAAATTTTACCCTTTTTTTTTTTTGGTTCTTCTTTCTGGAGTTTTTTCGGGGTAGTTTTGTTAGTAGGGTGGGAGGCTTATGCCAAGAAAAAAAAAACTTGTATGAAAGAATAACACAATCTGGCCTGCTGGAAGTACAAAAGGGCAAAGGGATTTTACAATAATTCGATGATTCACCCTATTATACTCGTATGTATGTCAACAAGACCTGACATTAGTAAGGGCCTCTTGGAAATGCAATTAGGATAATATATGAATATGATATTGTCAGACAAGTACAGCATTTGAAATCCAAAGTTCTACATATACAAGAGAAGTAATAATTAGATGAATGGTGATTTGCTTGTCTTATTTCTAGAGATGAGGTGCTCGGCAATCCGAACATCCCATTGAAAAGAAAGAAGTGCTGATGTCTTGATGTACTCCTGCCCCGTAAGAACAAGGGTGGAGTGTAAGTTATGTGGTTGAATCCCCTTGGGTGCATGCATAATCTTTTGGAAAACAGCATGAACGAAGTAATGCTGAATTAAGTTATCATTTTCATCTGTATAACAAGAAACGTAAATTGATATGATATGGGTGCAACCTGGGAGTTAATTTCACGTTGAGAACATTCAGGTTACTGTAATGGTTGATAAGACTGAGACACAGGGTTATTAGTTTCGAAATCTTCACTCTGTTTTTCTTGACAATGATCAAGAAGTGTTCTTTTGTAGTGTACCAATATTATATGAAAATGCGGTTAGAAATATCATTTTAGACTACTCATTTTAAATATCTTTTTAGTATATTATTACTTGTTTATAATATATTCAGAGCATGAGTCCATGTTGTTGAGAATAGTTTTGGTTGTAATAAAGGTTAGGAAAGAGCTCTCTTCTTCTATATAACTTCGGGCTATATGAAGTAGCCAGACTGTATGTGATTTTTATATCTATCAATTAATTGTGGTTTAAGTAAAGTTCTAACCAAAATGTCTGGATTTTTCACTCAATCATCAAAGGGCATCCATGTGTATGCCCTATTTAGTTTTGGACCAATTATCTCTGATATTTCTAATGACAGTGCTTTTACAGTGACAATTATTTTGGTGTATATATGGATCACTGTCACATTCTTTTTTTCCTTGGGCAGGTTATAGCTGAAAGGCTGTCAGAAGAAGAGATTGGTGGTCTAAAAGAGTTGTTCAAAATGATTGACACAGATAATAGCGGGACAATAACATTTGAGGAACTTAAAGCGGGCTTGAAAAGAGTGGGCTCTGAACTAATGGAATCTGAAATCAAGTCTCTTATGGATGCAGTTAATAGATCATCATAAACTGTCCAGAATTGTTTTAATATTCTTCCATTTAAATTTCATAATTTATCCAACGCTATTAACATGACTGACTTGGATGCCCCTCACAAAATATTTTTACTTTATCAATGTTGGCAGGCGGATATAGACAACAGTGGAACAATAGACTATGGTGAATTTCTTGCTGCTACCTTGCACTTAAACAAGATGGAAAGAGAGGAGAATTTAGTTGCAGCCTTTTCCTTTTTTGACAAAGATGGCAGTGGGTACATTACCATTGATGAGCTTCAACAGGCTTGCAAAGAGTTTGGTCTGGGTGATGTTCATCTGGATGAGATTGTCAAAGAGATTGATCAAGACAATGTAAGTGTTTTTTTTTCTTTTTTTTTTTCCTTTGATATATGACTGACTAAAGTCACCATTCTCTTCTCCAAGGCAAAAGTATCAATCGAGAAACGATATTATTCTAAATTTTGGCACTCTACTTGCACCACTTTTGCAGGATGGCCGTATTGATTATGGGGAGTTTGCTGCAATGATGAGGAAGGGTGATGGAGGATTTGGGAAGAGCAGAACCATGAGAAGCAATTTGAACTTTAATTTGGCTGACGCTTTCGGAATAAAAGACTCTACCTGAGATACTAACAAAGAGCAATTTTTTGTACACATGCAATTGTAATAGGAATTGAATAGTTTACATTTCTTATGCTGGCTGATTCCAAAGGTTTGTCTATCTTGTAATGATGGCTATGGTTCTTAGAGTTTTTTTATGTTGTAATGTCATCACTAATTGTCTTTTTGAGAGCAAAATCTAATATTTCCGTTGTTTTAGTAGAGAATAGAGAAAGTTTGGCTTGAAGAGTTGCAGCAGAATGAAGTACATATATAAACTTCTTATAAGAGCATTTGCAATGGTGAGGGTCATTTCAATTTTATTTCAATAAATTGAACTTTTGACTTGCAGTGGTAAGTTCAGTTCATTTCAGATATCAATATTTTATTTTAGGGATCAATAGTTCATTTCACATGTCAATAAAATGAACTCTGAAATGAAATTTATTTTAATAAGCTAGCCCACCATAATAACTCCATAACCTGTACACATGGACAGCATTACTTTTTACATTTTTTTTGAAATTTTTTTTGAAAATTTGCCCATTTATATTCAATTTTGTTATGCAATAACTTGAAAAAGAGATTCTCTAATGTGTTCTCATTTAATCTCAATTTCCAATTCTTCAGAAAAAAGTGTTAATATAATATTGTCACAAAGCAAGGAAAATTTTGTTATTAATTTATATATTTAAAATTGGGAAATAGCTCAAAATACCACCTATTTTATAATTTTTTGTCAAAATACCACCCCTCCCTAAAATTTTTAAAACTACCACCTATAAATACATCTTTATTGTAAACTGATTGCACCCATATAACTTTTTCAGAAATTGGGTTCTCTCTCAACTCTCTTGGCTCTGTCTCTCTCTTCAGCCCGTCTCTCTCTATCGCTTAGCTCTCTTTGTCGTGTCTCTCTCTGTCGCTCAGCTCTCTCTGTCGTGTAACTCTCTCTCTCTCTCTCTCTCTCTCTCTCTCTCCGACGCAGCCATCTTCCTCTCTCAGCCATCCAAGATTAACTCCACGGTTCACATCCACGAGGTACTGTTCATCTTCCTTTTCTTAGAAATTTGGGATTTTTGTGAATTTGGTTTATGGTGTATGGATTTGTATGAAATTGGTTTAGGGGTTTCTTCCAAATTGGTTTAGGGTTTTAGGGTTTAGAGGTTGCTCTGAAATTGGTTTATGGTTTATGGGTTTGTATGAAATTGGTTTAGGAGTTTCTCTAGAGTCTAGGGTTTGGAATTGATGAGATATCTGATTTGGGCTTCAGATTACCCTAATTTGTTTTTCTTTATTGTGATTGTGATTTTAGGTAAGGATTGGGTGATGGGTTTTTATTTTGGGTCATCTGATATGGTTTTGAGATTGGTTTCATATCTATGATTTTGGTTAGTATTAAAGTAAATAACTGGGTATTTTATTCCTGCTAGCTAAGAATTGGGTGATGGGTTTTTGTTTTGGGTCATCTGATATGGTTTTGAGATTGGTTTCATATCTATGATTTTGGTTAGTATTAAAGTAAATAACTGGGTATTTTATTCCTGCTAGCTAAGAATTGGGTGATGGGTTTTTGTTTTGGGTCATCTGATATGGTTTTGAGATTGGTTTCATATCTATGATTTTGGTTAATGTTAAAGTAAATAGATGGGTATTTCAAATGGAATAAAAAACTTCAAATGCGAGCCATGGATGATGTTCAAGGGGTTCTTACTTCTTTGCATTTCGTTGCACAAAATCATGAATTGATGAAAAGGAGTACAGAGCAGATGACACTATACAATTGGGCTGTGTGTGCACTTTCTTCATGATTTTCTTCGACAGATTGATTTGTGGTATTGATTTGTGTGTTAATTGGGTATTATAGGTGTTGCTAAAAATGACAGGACCAGACCCAATTTCCACTTTGGAATTGGAGTCAAGTCCTGTGCGTGTCCGACACCTGGCGAATGTCGGGCACAAATGACCTTTTTACCCTTCTTACTTCAATTTCTCTTTAAATTTCCTTAGACTTCTGCCGAAAATTCGGCAGATTCTCCTATGTATTTTGATCAATCCCAAAATTTTTCACCTGTCAAACAATCTCAAATATTTCACCCAACAGCCAGAATGTTTCCAGTAATCAATTCAATTCTAATCTCCAAATTTTCAACTGTATATCAGAGCATATTCTCAAGTTCTCAAGGTTTAAAGGATTTTCTACAACTCTACCTTACTTGGTGGTGCGGAAGCTATGACTGGCCCGGTGGTGGATCCCGCGTACCTCTATGGCCTGGGGGCGAAAAACAGTTTGAAAAATGTGAGTGGACCAAAAATAATGTTCTTCAAAGCAATTCTCATAAACATAATATCCCCCATTGTAAAAAAAGAAATTTAACTAAATAAAACTGAATACTTACTTTTTACATCACGCATAGTCAATTCAAGGCATTCTATATCAGTCATATTCAAGCTCGAAAGTTTCATACAAAAACCACTGAATTCAAAGCTTTCATAAAAGTACTGAAATCAAACGCGTATAAAAACTCTGTACTCAGACCTTTCATAACTGAATAAATATAAAGGGCTCTACGTCCGAAAAATCAGAAAAACTGATTTATAAGAGCTGAAAATCAACATTTAATAAAGAAACTCAGAATCCTTTGAAAATACCACCAGTATGTACCCCTGTCATTTCCGTCAATTCCCTGGCAGGTCTCGGGCGTCACACAGACTTACCCGAGCCGCAAACTGGCGAAATCAGGGGACTATGATCAGCCTGTCCCGCCGGCAGATTCCTCGATAACACCAAGTCAACTCGAGTCGCTCTGGCAGGGTGCAGGGGACCGTAGTCAGCCTGATCCGCAATCCTGGAAGGTCTCGGGGACATAAAGTCAGCCGAGCCGCAATCCTGGCAGGTCTCGGGACACCAAGTCTGCCGAGCCGCAAATCTTGGCACTCACGGTCCGAGCGTCCCCGAAACTCGTGAGGCAAGTCAAGTGCACTGACTGAACTATAATCAGACTGGATGTCCGTAGACATCGGTCCGACTCTGGGTAATCACCATAAAGAAAAACGGGTACGAGGTGGTTTTAAAATAATGTCCTTTTAAAAAGAAATATCTGAATAATAACTGTAAAACTCAAGTCGTGCTGCGGTCTTAACTGATTCAAAACTCAAACTCTGTTTCTGTAACTGGTAAATAAGCAGCACCGACTTATAGCATTATTACTGTACTGCTCATATTCAAAATCGTATTAAAACTTACTCAAAGACTGAATGAAGAAACTTACTCAAATAAACTCATTTATAAAACTCATGTAGATAAAATCATTTATAAAATCTATTTTATATAAAAGCACATCAATTCATATAAAAGCACATCAATTCATTCATGAAATCTGATTTATGAAAGAAGGTCCACTCACAGATGGTCCGAGCTACTTCGATCCCTCAGAGGTCTCCTTTTAAAATCCTGTCGGGCTCCTAGTGCCTGATTACCCCGAAAGATTAAATTAATAAGCTGCTGAAATAAAACGAATTTCAACTAAACACCCCGCCCCCGGCTCCTAGAAATACGTGCTTTTCAATTTACAAAAATACTCCTATGCCCACATTAGCCTTTTCGGACAGTTGGACCAGTTTTGGGAGGTCCGATACTCAGCTAAGCGATAACTGTCAGATCGGCCGACCCGGGACCCGTTGGGTCCACAATCTCCGATGGCCAATCTGGATTTCCCTGAAGGTTTCTCACACAACGGGAACCATGTTCTGCGAATTTGGTCCGAATCGGACGGTCGGATTGGCCAAAATTCCGTTATCGCTTAAAACTCAAACCCTAGCACCAGGGTTCGCGATTTCGGAGTATCCGGGACTCCGATTCTCAATCCGTCGAATTCTACGTGATCCTGAAATCACGTAGACCGACATATCCAAAATTCAGCTCGATCCGACTATTTAACGACACAGCACTCACGGATCGCGCGATATGGAAAATCCGTTCGGGGCTCAAACGGACTCCGAATCGAGATCCGCGAAATCCCACACGCTCGTGACGACACGAGGGTCACAAATCTGCACAGAATTATATCAGTACCCTCGCCCACGCGCTCCAGCACGCGCGGGCAGCTTTGGGTGTCCAAAGCGATACCGGGTGGCCGAAAAATCTCGGAACCAAGACTCCAAACTCCTGCCCTAGGTAAAACACCCCATTTGGAGTCACTTTTGTTCTTGAACCACCCCCAAAACAAAAGTGACCGGAAATGGTAGTTTCGAGCGGCCGAAGTTTCGGCCAAATTTCAAGTCGTAAATCGAACCCCTTAACGCTAAAATCGATCAAAGCCCATATACCCATCAGCTAGAGCACGAAAAATAGGTCAAAAACCATACCTTACTCGATCGATTTGGTGGAGAAACGGAGGAGAAATCTGAGCTGGAAGTTCGGGTGGCATTCGGGCGAACCATCGTCGGAAATCATGGTTTTCCGGCCAGATTCCGGCACGCCCGAGGCTGGTGTTGGTCGGAAAATAACGGCGGTCGAGTCACGGTTCCAACGGTACCCACGGCGGAGATCGGTTCCAAGTATGGTGGCCGTGGCGACGAGTTGAATGGGTGGAGGTCGCGGGCGGTTTAGCTGCGGGAGGAGAGAGAGAGAGCTGACGGGGGAGAGGAGAGAGAGTGATATAAATATCTGACTTTTTGACCAAATTACCATTTTGCCCTTCGCGATTTTTAGACCATAACTTCTTCGTTACGGCTCCGATTCGGGTCTACTCCGTGTCTACGAACTCCTTTCGCCGTGCTCTACGCAATGGCGTAGGCGAAATTTCCAAATTCTTTCCCGATTAAAAATTCAAATTTTCCCCTATTAAAATATGCGAGGGCAATTTGGTCATTTCGCTAAAAGATATTTTCCTTACCTTTTAAAGATATTTTCTTTCTTTTTTGATATTTTGTTTTGGGTTCTTACAAAAAAATTATGGGTGAGGTTTTTTTCTAGGTTCAATTCAAATAAACAAGTGCATATGTGGTGCAACAGAGTCTTAAATTTTGTTAGATGTTTACTAGTCCTCTTACGTGAAAATATAGGTTGTTTACTTTGTAAGATGGTGCAGAGTTTCAAATCTAAACGAAATCAATTCCATTCATATTTAAGGTTGGAATGTATATTTTTTTTATTCACTAGGTAGATGTGTTCGATGGACTGGTATTATTGCATGACATGACAAACCTTGCAAATCCTCACTTTGACTGTCATCATATGATGGTTTTCTAGTACAGAGTTCTTCGACAGAGCAGTGACTCTGCTGCTCTCATTATGAAGTACTTTTTGCCCTAGCCTGGTTACTTCTTCGTCATGTTTTGTGGCTTAGAAGGAATTGTTTTAACATCACTCTGTTTTTGGGTGTCATTTGAGCATGGTTCGAATGGGTCATGAGGAGACTTGTTTTTGTAGCTTGTTGATACTGCTCTTTGACTGATCATGTCATGGGTGCATGAATAGGGATAGAATTCAAGGCATGGAAGGAAAGAAATTTGAGGAAGAGGAGGGTTAGGGATTAATGTATTTCTTCTTCTTAAGGACTAAGGTGGCTAACGATGAATGAAGAAATTCTACCTCAGCCCATGAACCTATATGTTGTTTGTTCAATTTACCCATTAAATGCTTCTGTGATTGAAGAAATAGATTTGCCCATCCTGGTTTCATTTAATTTCCAGCTCCTTTGTTTATTGCATATGTATCATGTAATTAATTATTCCTTTAGCTACAAAGTTCTATTTGATGAGACATCCACTTGTTGCGACATCCACTTGTTATGCATTATTTGTCAGCGAAGTCTAGTACTATGGTGATAATGGCTGAAGAGGTTCATAATTTTATATATTGAAATGCAAGGCTTAGAATAGTGGATGTGAGATTTTATATTCTCAACAATTTGACTAATGTTTTAACAATTTTGCTGATGTTGTTTTTTCTTTATTTATTCTAAAAATATGGGGTTTCAGAAAATATCTTCCGATTCTTGTAGGCACTTGATAGGATGCTGCAGTTTAATAATACTAAAGCTCATAAGAGAAAGCAAATCAAGTCAATGTTTTCTTTGTATCCATGAATTAGATTACTAAATGTTGCTGTAAGTTATTGTGTTCAGTTTAATTATCTTTTTTTTTTTTTACATGTAGTATTTTATTTTATTTTTCGCATAGTTTGTTTATCATTCCATTCTTGAGATGTTATATGCGTACTTGCAGGCTTGAGAAATTTTCCCATGTTTGGAGGTCAAAACAACTTGTGTAGTCAACCATGCATAATTTCAGAGTTGAAGCTGATGGTGTCTTTTGAGCCAATGGATTTTCCTAGATATCGGAAGTGCAATGGCAAATTAATGAATTGATCTAGACAAAGAGAGACCTGAAGTGATACACATCGACCATTTTCTGTGAGCTGATTCAATAAATAGAAATTGTCTGGTGCTTTTTGTCTTAAGAATGGTGGTTTAACTTTGCCTTGTTTGCTTTTGGTCTGTAACATTATTTCTCATTGGCTGTTCTTGGAAATATTTTTTTCTTTCTTTCCTTGTGTATCCCTTAGAACTTGCCTTTTGCCTTATGGAATTGTGGATGTTTATTTGTATGTAGTAATGGTGGATTTGTGTGCAGTGAGAATTTCTAATTTCAAGTCATGTGGTTGACTTTTGCATATATGAAGAATTATTTGTTATTCATACATTAATCGAATTCTTTGAGTTTGCATACAGTCAAGTATTATACATAAACTTTGTGGAATTTTTAAAAACCTTTGGTTTGGGGAAAAGAAATGTACATGTCAATTTCATAACTGTAAAGTATAGAGATGGTTACCAAATATCATGTTGAGCACTGTGACCCCTAAGTATAGAGATGGTTACCAAATATCATGTTCAGCGCTGTGACCCGTGCAAAGTTAAAATGCATAAATTAGTTTACTAGTTGTTCTTTATCGTTTTGAAGATTCATTACTTGTTCCCAAAATTAGTTATCCCTATTAGATCACATAATGTTTGAACTAATGGTCATCACCTCAATCCTGCCTTTGCTTGCTAGGAGAAGCTCTGCTGTTTACTTTTTTTTTTGTCAAAAGGTTTAATGGAAAGCTATCTATCCATTCCAAATTAAATTCATGTGTTCTTTGTTTTCCTTACAGGAAAATGGAGGTCAAACAATGGACATATGTCAAAAAAAAAAAACAGAGGAAGTGCATAATTTGTTTCTGCCTAAAACGCAATAAACTGGTGATAGGTTGGTGATACACTAGTGATAGAGAGGCGATAAAAGGGTGCTAGAAATTGCTGTTTCTGTTTATTTTGGGCTTCTTCTTTTGTTTCATTTCATTTACTTAGCTTTAATAGTTGGATGATTACGAGATGAATTTGTGTGAATTAATAATACAACAAGTACATATATGAAGAAGATTAAGATGAAGAACATATCGTATCACCAAACATAATCAAACCACCAAATGTAATCATCCTTTTCTTCAACCCATCACAGCATGATTCGCAGAGCCTGATGAAACTGTTACGAAAACACTCTCAGGCTTCCCTCACTAATAGCCCAAACAAACTTAACCAATTTTACAGAAGAGCTTGGCTTGGAGAGCATGTGGCATGGGAGCTAGGCTTTCACAGGGTTAGCAATTTTGAGAGAGAGAGATGAATTTTCCTATGGAGGATGGAGGTTTAGAGCAAGCAAAGGAAGATTCAGCTGGTTTCCTTCCTGATGGAGAAAGAAAACGAATGGAGGGGGAGATGGGGTGGCTTGAGTAGATTTTCCAGCTGCTTGACAATGCTTGGTCGAGCTCTGGAAGTGGGTTGGTTCTTCTGGGTAGCAGAAGTCCTCCCTTTATAGCCACTCAGGGTTCTAATTTCGTCATAGTTCCCTCCCTCTTTCCATTGTTTTTCCCCACTTCGTCTTCTTTGATGAATCCTATCCGCCCAAGACATATGGGTAAGGAACCCATTTGCGGTTCCAAGGTCTTGGTTTTGCTGGCCCTTCTTCATAGAGGTGAAGAGCCGCTTGTTTTTCTCTCGACCTTTCCTATGCAAGCTGCCAGGACAATGGGAGGGAAAGGAGCTACGTTTTACTCAGCAGATAAACCTCTTGGTTGTGTGGATTCCTCTGGTTTTTAAGATGTTTGCTATTGACTCTCTCGGATAGGGACAAAACGTGCTTGGCCAGATATTTTACAGAGAGCTTGGGCTGGGCTTTTCTTTCCTAGGCTTTGAATTGGTGATATGTCATTCTGGTCAATCTACTGGGCTTTTCGTCAAGCTGCCGGAAGCAGCTTGCCTATTGCACTTTAACAGCACGTTTAGGCTTTCTAATTGTCTTAGCCTTTTCTAACAGGCTTTGCACTTTTTTTCTAAGGTATTGGGTCATGCTCTCTCTTCTCTCATGCTAACCCATGCATTTCGGGCCGAAGAAATAGGCTTGAGTTTTGGGCCCCCCAAGTGACCAGAAACTACCACTTCCTTGGCTCGTCAATGAGTTTTATGAAAGCCTGTTGCCATCCATACCACAACCCGTTCAAGCAAGCCCCGGGTAATTTTGGTGGCTTGGGCCCACCTAAGCTTGTAACACATCTTGGCGTTGGCATGGCAGTTCCGACACCTGTGCTTGTGCTTGGATTTTTTATCCTATCACCATAGGCTATAGCCGGGTTCAATAGGAGTGAGCATGTTTTTTTTTGTAAAGTTAGCATGTTTTTGGTCTTCCCGCACGTTCTTGCTTGGCGCGGCATGTGGCCCGTAGCTTGTATTAATTCGTTCCCTAAATTCTCTTGTGTTTACTTGTCCCTATTGGGCCAATAGTCATCTTGGGCCTAGCCCCTTGGATTTTTGGGCCTCAACATTAGCCCCCTTGATTATTGGGATCATGAGCAAATGGTGAGATGGGCCAAATAATCAAACCTGGCGCAAAAAGATCAAACCTCTGCCACTGACGTGCCCTTCTCGTTTCCCGCGTACGTGTGCTACCATGATTGTTTTCCAGCAGTCTCGCCTATTCCCCAGGTACGCTTCCATCACATCTGTTTTAATCTATTTTTTATTTTATTTTATTTTTTTTCTTCTCTTTTCCCTTCGACTTCCTTCTTTTGCAGGTGTGACACCTGCATCCTTCGTCTTCTTCTTTTCATTATCGCTGGCCTTCGTTCACGCACAGGTCTAGAGGGTTTCGAAAGGAAATTGCGGAGGGGTGCCATCCATAACTGCCGATCGGTTACGCCTGGAGAAACCGCTCGCATCCACCGGGAGAAGTCACCGGTTTGCTTTAAAATCCCTCATTCTTCTCTAATTTCTTCTTCAATCTGGTAGAAAAGACAAACAGGTTTGGCAGAATCACTTTGCAAGACGCAGAGCTGTTCCGAGAGCAAGAATCGCCAGACAGCCCCTCCTCGTTTCGATTTCGGCTAGCCGCTTTAAGCTTTATCTGACCAAAGTGGAGAAGCCATAAGCAGTTATATCGACCCCACAGACTCCTTCCAGGTAATTGCTCTCTTGTGACTTGGTTTCTTCTTGATCTTGCATCGAATAGCCCCTCCGCATGATGATATTGCATTAGTTCCGCTGTTAGCATATTCTTGGCATGAAATCCCGTAGATGTATGTACGCCCAACGATCGTGAAGGTGCTGGAACCTACATATTATTATGACTATTTCCTTATTCCTTTCTCTTTTTTTTTTTTTTTTGCAGGTATCTGTGACCTTATTAGCTTTGCCATGGCAGCCATCCTCCCACCAATTACGCTGGACCACCACTATTCTGTGGATGATGGTCTCAAACCAGGAGGCCCCCTTCTGCTGCTCGAAGATACCCGTGAAACTGCTGTTGTTGGTAATGAACCAGTACCTGACTCTGCCCCTGTGATCGAACCTGCCTCCATTTCTAGGTGCTGCATCGAGAAGGGCCTGTTTCCAGCAGTTCCCCTATTTTTCCAATTTCCTTGTAGCATCAGCAAAAGTTGGTCCGAATGGGTTGACCGCGAGCTGCGGGATCCCTCCATATGCGATATTTTGCGCAGAGCACAGGTCTTAGATGCTATCTTTCTCTCCAAACTGTGGGACATTCATATCGAAGCAAAGATGCTTCGCCACGTGGTCCGGAGGTGGAGTGCTGCAACCCATACCTTCATATGTCCATGGGGAGAATTTACCCCTACTTTAGAAGATGCAGCGAATATTTCCCGCCTTCCGGTTTGCGGCGACCGATGCCCCTTCAACATTGCCCTTACTCCGGAAGAAGTAGACAAGCTTGCAGTTTTACAGAGAGGTGCCCCCACTTCTCCCAGCACCTCATTACGGTTCAGTAATTGGATACAATATTTTGGTGATGCAAACGGACAAGGCTCTCATCGATTGGCTGCATTCATAGCATTATGGCTTGGGCGGTTCGTACTTTGCGATTTCTCCCAAGATTGCCTGCATGAGCGTGTGTTTCCCTTGGCTCTGGCTATAGCTCGGGGTGATACAATCCCTTTAGCCCCCATGTTCTTGGGTCATCTATACCGGCTGCTTGATCGGACTCAGCTCTTAGAGAAGAACGCGTCCGGAACCATGGGTGTGGAGACCCTTTTGAATTCTGGTTTTCTGCAGGTATTTCTATGGGAGCGTCTCAAAGGACTGGACGTATATTCACTCCCGCACTCACATGCCCTGAAATTGGCTGACTGGGGCAATGGTTCCTTTATGCCAGACAATCTGCCTTTGGTTTGCAGATGGTTCAAAAGGATGCAGCGGAAAGGCCAAGACTTCTTATTACTGATGGACAATATCGAGAACTTCGTTTTTCGCCCTTACGGCACCTCAGCAGAGACCTTCACCTTCGTGCCTTTTTATGCTGATGTCAATGATGCCATTGAAGTTCCAGCAGCAGTATCGTATGGTGGCCAATTCAGAAAGTATGCCTTGTTGAACATTGCCCCCATCCCATTACCTACTCTTGGAGACAGCCGTTCAGAAATTTCGGTATCCTATTCGCCACATCGAGTTAGGCGACAGTTTGGACTCGATCAAGGAGTACCGGGTGATCCTAACTATGATGATCCCTTCGCGCTACACAGCACCTTCTGGAGCAATGACCACATACCGAACAGCTGCAGGCCTCTTGTTTTAGCCAGCAAGGGGAGAATTGGTGGCTTCTCACGAGGTTACCAATCCTACTGGAACCGCTGCCTTGCTTCTTTCCGCGAGTTCCAGTCCTCTCCTGGGGATAGACTGCCCCCCACAACCGCGCACCTCGCAGGCTTAATCACGGAGGAGAAGGCCATCCCTCTGAGCCAAAAACGCAACCTCCCTTTTTTTTTTTTTTTATCAAACACCTTGTAACTTTTCTATTTGGTATCATATGCAGTGCTTGGTTGAAACTTTTCGCTTGAGATTTCCCGCATGTTGGGTCTTAATATAAGGTAGATACCGCCATAATTTTGGCAGGATCCATGCTTGAAGCTTCAATGCTTATTTATGCTAGTTAGCTTGGCGTATGTTTTTTGGTGATGAAGCATGAGGTCTGCTAGTGACTTAGGATCCCATACAAATGGCTTTGGCTTGGCATGTGCTCTGCTAAATAATATTTATATATGTATATATATATATATTTTAAAAAAACTACCATGAATATATAAAGGCAATTTTCTTTTTTTCAAAATACTCCTTCATTTTTCATTTCAGATTTCATGTCACCACAATGGTACATGTTACAAAAACTTCCCAAGCGAGAGTTAGGGATATAGAAGGAGGGCATGAGGGGATAAATACGATGATATAATGATAAAAATACTATTCCTTCTTAGCAATAGTAGGGCTTGAGCCATTTTCCATTGATGGGATCCGTTAGCGTGCCTTCCTTGACAGAGATCAAGTGATAATAGCCACTGCTGTATACTTCTTTGACTGCGAATGGACCCTCCCATTGCGGGGCAAACTTGGAAGGTCCTGATATCTGTCTTTTCACATGTTCGACAACTTTTAGCACGAGATCTCCTTGCTTGAAAGCTTGAGGCTTAACGGTCCTGTTGTATGCTTGGGCAGTAGTCCTGTGATAAAGTGCCATTTTCCTTTCGGCTTCCATCCTCCTTTCATCCACTGCTTCGAGGTCTAACACACGCCAATCCGAGCATGATTTTGCATCCCATTCAAGATCATTGACAGCCGACACTCTAGCCGTGGGGATGGTGATTTCCACAGGTGAGATGGCATCAGACCCATATACAAGTGAGTAAGGCGAAAAACCGGTAGCACCCCTTGGTGAGGTACGGTAAGCCCACAAAGCGTCCGGCAGATGAATGCTCCAATTCCCCTTATACTCATATACCATCTTGCTCAGAATTCTCAATATTGTCTTGTTGGTAGCCTCTGCTTGACCATTTCCTTGTGGGTAGTAAGGTGTGGAGCGACGATGCTTGATACCGTAACCATTGAGTGTTGAGCTTACCTGTTTGTTGACAAAAGGCGTGCCATTATCGGTAACCATTTTGTATGGAATTCCAAATCTGCACACGATGTACTCTCGAATGAAATTCGAGACAGCAGCCCCTGTGGCTTTTCGAAGAGGAATTGCCTCAACCCACTTCGTGAAATATTCTGTAGCTGTAAGAATCCATATGTAACCGTCGGAAGGAGGATGGATTGTCCCAATCAAATCAAGCCCCCATGTATGAAAAGGCCAAGGGGTGCGCATATCCTGTAACAGTGTTGGAGGTTTATGGCTTAAATTAGCATGGACCTGGCATGTGTGGCATTTCTTAACAAAGTCATGTGCATCTTTCTTCATAGTAGGCCAATAGTATCCGAAACTCAGCAGCTGCCGATAAAGCCTCTTCATCCCTTGATGTTCTCCACATTCTCCAGCATGTATCTCCTGCATGACTTGATGAGCCTCCGACCTTTCCAAGCATCGTAGTGGTTCACCATTAAATCCCTTCCTGTAAAGAGTCGCTCCATCCATGAAATATCTTTTTACCGTCTTCTTGAGCTTATAAGCGAGCTTGGAATCGGTTGGGAGAGCTCCTTCAACGAAAAATGCTAGATATGGGGCCCTCCAATCCTCCGCCAGTGACACAGTAAAAGCCTCCTCGGTAGTGGGTACCGTAGAACATTTAGGACAATTAGCCTGAACATCGGCTGCTTGTTTCCTCATTTCTGACCAATAATAACCCTTACGCTGCAAGCGCCGATACAAACTGGTCACTGGTTCCAAACTGCAGGTGGCATCGTGTACCTCTTGCAACCTTCTTCTTGCTTCTACCATTCCCACGCATCTAGTCAAAACACCGCCTGGAAGGCGTCTATAGAGTTCCCCAAAGATGAGCACATAGTCTTTCAAGTCCTTAATGTTGCTTTCTCCACCAAATTCTTTTCTTAACGGGTTTCTCCAGTCATCTTCTTCCAGCAGCTCCTCCTGGACCATTGCCTCTACTACTGGCGTCTCTCTCCTTACCACAGTAATATTAGGTTGCTCCTGCACATATGAGAGTTTTGATCCCAGTGTAGCCAAAGCATCTGCATACCTATTAGTGACTCCCGGAATGTGTTCCATCACCACCTGCTTAAAGGAATTAATGAGCCTTTCAGCAGCTGTACGATAGAGTGCCAAAGTTGCTTCTTTCACAGCAAAGCTCCCTTGCAATTGGCTCAATACCAGATTTGAATCTCCAATGACCTTCACTCTTTCTGCACCCATTTCCCTTGCCGTAGACAATCCCATGATAAAAGCTTCATATTCCGCGACATTATTTGTGCATGGGAAATCTAGTTTGAATGAGAGAGCTGTGGCCTGCCTTTCAGGATTGATAATCACTACACCTGCTCCTCCACCGTTGGTTGTAGAGGATCCATCAAAGTAGAGGGTCCATGACGCTTCTTCTACAACAGTGGCAACTACTTCCGGCAGTTCTCCTAATACTTCTTTGGACAGAGTAGACTCCTCTACTTCGGGGAATAGGGCTAACATATCAATTACAGCCTGTCCCCTAATAGCCTTCGGGGTCGTACACACAATATCGAACTCAGATAATTGCAGCAACCAGCGTGCAAGGCGTCCTGATAGCACTGGTCTTGTGAGCAAGTATCTCACAGGGGCGGATTTTACTACAAGCTGCAGCTTGTGAGCAAGAAAGTAATGTCGCAATCGCTGCGCAGCATAAACAAGAGCAAGGCATAATAGTTCTGTCTTCGGGTACCTTGTCTCAGCTCCCTTCAATTGTCTGCTTACATAGTAAATGGGGCTTTCTTCCCCCTCATGACTATCCTGGGCAAGCAAAGCTCCAACCGCGGTATTTGTCGCGGCTAAGTAAAGCTTGAGTGGAAGTCCCGGGGTAGGTGCCCTCATCGTGGGTAGCCTGGCTATCAGTTGCTGCACTTGCTGGTAAGCCTCCTGGCATTCCTTGCTCCATATGTACGATTGGCCTTTTTTGAGCAAAGGGGTGAAGATGCTCATCATAGCAGTAAGCCCTGGAATAAAGCGTCGAATGTACGACAGCCTCCCCATGAAACTTTTCAATTCCTTCGGGTTCTTTGGTGGCGACAAGGATTTTAGGGCCCTAGTCTTTTCGGGATCCACGTCTATGCCGCGTTGGTGCACCTGAAACCCCAAGAATTTACCGGATGATACTCCGAACGCACACTTCTTCGGATTCATTTTCAGCCCGTATAGCCGGCACCTTTCCAGCACCTTCCTTAAAACCTCATAATGACCCAGTCTGGTTTTAGATTTTACCACAAGGTCATCCACATAGTCTTCCACCTCTTTTCCCATCATATCATGAAACACTGCCGTCATGGCTCTTTGGTAGGTGGCACCCGCATTTTTGAGACCAAATGGCATGACCGTGTAATAGAAATTCCCATACGGCGTTCGAAAGGCCGTCTTTTCAGCATCCTTGGGCGACATTTTGATCTGATTGTATCCACTGAATCCATCCATAAAGGACAGCATGCCTTGACCCGAGGTTGAATCGATCAATATATCCATGTTGGGCAGCGGAAACTCATCTTTTGGGCAAGCTCGATTGAGGTCTCGGTAGTCTGTACATACTCTAATGACCCCGGTCTTCTTTTTCACGGGAACGATATTTGCGAGCCACGTGGGGTGCTTGATGGGCTTGATGAATCCAGCAGCTAACAGTTTTTCGATTTCCACCTTGATTTGCTTTTCAACCTCAGGATGAAAATTCCTTCTGGGCTGTACGACGGGTCTGGTACCCAGCTCAATATTCAACGTGTGACTCACCAAATTTGGATCAAGGCCGGGCATTTCTTCGTAGCTCCAAGCGAACACATCTCGAAATTCCTTTAACAAAGGCACCAAAACTTCCTTCTCCTCCTTTGTTAAATGGATGCTGATGGAAATGGGTCTTTGGACGACAGGATCATCACTTAAGTCAATTGTCTCCAATTGCTCAGTTACTGCCACTGAGCCATCTTGCATGTGCTTGGGAGCAACCATTGGCTCCTGGAAGGCACAAGGTGAAAGTGCCTTGTCATCTGAATCTTTGCAGTCGTTGGTTTGCATCGCTTCTCCTCCATACTCGGGGCTTTCCCGTAAGACACGGTTAAGCCCCCAATCCCATCATAAGCGGTACACGGTGCGCCCATCGGGGAGCGTTACTTTTGAGCACCGGGGATGATCATAGGCATGATTGTTAGCTTCCGAGTGTCTCTTTCTTCCTCGGTTGATGATGGTGATGAGTTCTTCATTACTTAAATCACGAATTTCTGTCCAAGAAGGGAGACAGGTTCCAAAATCTTTGGATGGGTTGCTTCCAGCATCTGTTCATTCGGTGTAGAATTCAGCTTCCAAATAATGGGCTTCGTTTTTGTTGAATGGTGTCTGATTTCCTGGTATGCGGAGCGGTCTCAGCCCAATTCTTCCTTTCACACATTGATGGTAAGTAGAGACCACAAGCTTATGTTTATTGAGCCATGGCCTTCCAAGCAGCGCATGATAAGCCACATCCACATCCACGACATAGAATTTTGTAAGTGACCGAATTGGCCCCACCTTTAAATTTACTTGCATATGTCCCACCGTTACTTCACTTTTGTTTCCAAAGCCGCTGATGCTTGTTTGTGATTGGACAATTTTGGATAATGGGATGCCAGCTGCCGTAAGCACAGACAGAGGTAATATATTAACGGAAGAACCTGTGTCTACCAAGGCCCACCTTATAAACACGTCGTTGATTTGTCCTTCCAAGTAAAGTGGCCTTCTGTGATCCGGATATGGAACCTCCATGTCCTCATCTGTGAAAACGATAGCGTTGTCGTTTTCCAAAAATGACCTCTGTGGCTGTGCGGTAAAACAATGAGAACCGGACTCAGAGATGCTCATGAGAGCTGCCGTAGCTGCTTCCCTCGCTTGAGGCCCGAAGTCAAGTTGATCAAAGAGTGATTTGAATTTTGGGTTCCTTTGAAGGACTTGTGAGGCCGTGGGTCCTTGCCTTTTACCTAAATAGCGCTCCATTACAGTTGCTTCAGCTTCGGTAAGAGCATGAAACGTGACGGCCGCTGTTTCCTGTTGTCCTGCGAAGGCTCCCAGGCATTGTTCTTCCAGCGTAAACGCCTTATCGGCTGTGCAATGATCCCATCCTTGAGCGAGTGGCCATGGCGCATCATAACTCGGGGGTTTTGAGTATTTCCGCTAGAAAGCTTTCTCCATATTTCCGCAAGGCTCCCAGATGGCCTCCGGCGGTTTGGGGTCGTCCTTCCATGGATGACAAGGCTCATCGTCATCGAGTAAATCATCAGAGCATGTTATGACAGCAACTATTTCCTTCCCCCTCCGTTTTGGCAAAGGGTCCTCATCAATAATCTGCTTTTTAGAGGGAAGCTCAAGGACTCCTTCGTGTATCTTGCCATGCAAGATTCTCCTCAGAGTTTGACAAGCGGTGGTTGGATGTCCCACGAATTGATGGTAGCGACAGTACCTAGGATCATTCTTTTCTTCTCGGGTGGGGACTTTGTAGGGCCTGAGAGGTTTGATTGCGCCATCAGCGATCATCGTGTCCAGGATGGCATGAAACTCCTCATCTTTGCATGGTAGTGGCGGGTACGTCTCTCGGTCCTTTCCTTTGCGTGCGCTGTAGTCGTTGGATGGCTTGTCATTTACAGCTAGCGTTTGGTGCGCCTCCTTCTTCTCATTCCTCCAAGTCCTTTGTCCCGTCGGTTTGACAGACATGCTTGTTTTTCTTACTGCTTCCAACAACCTAGAAAATTGACTGATGCCAATGTTTTCTAGGTACACTCTATAATCTGCTACAATGTTGCTGATGCAGATTTCGACAAGTGCCTCTTCATCTTTTTCATCATAGCAATCTAGGGCCAGATCTAGAAACCTTCGTACAAAGTCCACAGGATCTTCACCATGCTTCTGGCGGGTATTGTTGAGCTGGGTGGCGGTGACTCTTTCCTCGTGCTGAAAGTACTTTTTACAGAACCTACCTGCCAGATCGTCCCAAGAACGAATAGAGCCTGGTGCCAACGTCGTATACCAGGTATAGGCCCGATCAGTAAGACTTTTTGAAAATTCTCGCAGTCGGAGATTATAATCACCAGCATGTGGTCCTAAGGCATCGATGAAACGACTAACATGCTCCTTTGGACTCCCCTTCCTTCCATCGAAAAGGACGAAGTTTGGTGTTTCGTAGCCTTTGGGATAAGGCTGCTGGAGTAAGCTTGATGGGTAAGGTGGCTGAGGAATGTATTTCCAGTCTTCTTGGCTTCGACTGAGTTCCCTTTCCAGCATGGCAACGACATCCTCCTGGGTAACAAAAGATGGTCCCTTTTGTTCAGACTCTTTTCCAGCAGCAGCAGATTCCTCCTGTGGATGTCGGGTATTTTCTTCGTTTGGCTTAGGAACAGCATTCCTTAGCTCTTTGATGGTGTCCATCATCTCTCTTTGGGTTTCCCCCATAGCCTGCATAGCCGTAATAAGGTCTGTGAGGGTAAAAGCTCCCTCACTTGCACGTTCTTGCTGCCTAGAGGAGGCATTTTGTCGTGATTCAGAATCACCGTGGTCAGATCCGCCTTGAGAGGCCATGGTATTGCTCCTAGTCTTCCTTTTTGGAGGCATTAGCGAAAAAATGGCAGCTTGGTCCCCAGCAGAGTCGCCAATTTATGTTGGGGCTTTTTTTTTTGTTCCAGCAGCCTGACGAATGGGCTTGGGCTGCCGTAAGAAGAGAAGTGAGCAAAATTCCCCAAGTGCCTGGGTTCGATACCAAGCGCCTGGAAGAGTGTTTTTCGCAGAGCCTGATGAAACTGTTACGAAAACACTCTCAGGCTTCCTTCACTAATAGCCCAAACAAACTTAACCAATTTTACAGAAGAGCTTGGCTTGGAGAGCATGTGGCATGGGAGCTAGGCTTTCACAGGTTTAGCAATTTTGAGAGAGAGAGAGATGAATTTTCCTATGGAGGATGGAGGTTTAGAGCAAGCAAAGGAAGATTTGGCTGGTTTCCTTCCTAATGGAGGAAGAAAACGAATGGAGGAGGAGATGGGGTGGCTTGAGTAGATTTTCCAGCTGCTTGACAATGCTTGGTCGAGCTCTGGAAGTGGGTTGGTTCTTCTGGGTAGCAGAAGTCCTCCTTTTATAGCCACTCAGGGTTCTAATTTCGTCATAGTTCCCTCCCTCTTTCCATTGTTTTTCCCCACTTCGTCTTCTTTGATGAATCCTATCCGCCCAAGACATATGGGTAAGGAACCCATTTGCGGTTCCAAGGTCTTGGTTTTGCTGGCCCTTCTTCATAGAGGTGAAGAGCCGCTTGTTTTTCTCTCGACCTTTCCTATGCAAGCTGCCAGGACAATGGGAGGGAAAGGAGCTACGTTTTACTCAGCGGATAAACCTCTTGCTTGTGTGGATTTCCTCTGGTTTTTAAGATGTTTGCTGTTGACTCTCTCGGATAGGGACAAAACGTGCTTGGCCAGATATTTTACAGAGAGCTTGGGCTGGGCTTTTCTTTCCTAGGCTTTGAATTGGTGATATGTCATTCTGGTCAATCTACTGGGCTTTTCGTCAAGCTGCCGGAAGCAGCTTGCCTATTGCACTTTAACAGCACGTTTAGGCTTTCTAATTGTCTTAGCCTTTTCTAACAGGCTTTGCACTTTTTTTCTAAGGTATTGGGTCATGCTCTCTCTTCTCTCATGCTAACCCATGCATTTCGGGCCGAAGAAATAGGCTTGAGTTTTGGGCCCCCCAAGTGACCCGAAACTACCACTTCCTTGGCTCGTCAATGAGTTTTATGAAAGCCTGTTGCCATCCATACCACAACCCGTTCAAGCAAGCCCCGGGTAATTTTGGTGGCTTGGGCCCACCTAAGCTTGTAACGCATCTTGGCGTTGGCATGGCAGTTCCGACACCTGTGCTTGTGCTTGGATTTTTTATCCTATCACCATAGGCTATAGCCGGGTTCAATAGGAGTGAGCATGTTTTTTTTGTAAAGTTAGCATGTTTTTTGGTCTTCCCGCACGTTCTTGCTTGGCGCGGCATGTGGCCCGTAGCTCGTATTAATTCGTTCCCTAAATTCTCTTGTGTTTACTTGTCCCTATTGGGCCAATAGTCATCTTGGGCCTAGCCCCTTGGATTTTTGGGCCTCAACAACCATAAACCCATTGATAAGCCGTACTCAATATACATACAATATAATGGCAATATGTGGCCAATATACATGCACTAGAGAGGCAATATTAGAGTTATATAACAGCAATACAACAGCAATAGTAGCACAATATAAATGCAATAGGGTGGCAATATGCATACAATATTGAAGCAATACAAAGGCAATATTAGTACAATACACCTGCAATGTGATAGCAATATGATAGCAATACTAAGTCAATCTACATACAATACACACACATCCATTACAGACTACAATTTAAACATGCAAAATAAATCGCCACCAAACCCTAACAATACTATCCCGCGAAGGGAAAAGGAAGGCAACACTTTGACATCGCATCACCCAGCACCGCATGAACCGAATCAGCACTCACCCTTACTAGAGGTCCATCAAAAGATCCATGTCTTTGGCCTTCCTCCTCGTTGCATGCACGAGGCTATGATGAGCCATTCCCTCTCCACCTATATTCAGCACCTGCCAGACACCATCTTCATCAATTTCACTCCAATTGTAGTCTGGTGAGATGACCGAAGCATAATCTCGGAACATTTCGAAGCCGTTGTTGAAACATTCAACCATGTCATGGTTATATTCTTCAGATTTTGTGAATTTTTTGACAACATATTTCTTTGTCTTTTCCAATTTTAACTTGAGGGACTCTAACTCTTTGCTCCGACTTATTGCTTTTAGAGTTTGCTTCACTTCTCCAGCATATGCTTTGTTCAACTTGTTGGCCAAGTTTCCCATAACTTGGCCATGAATATCACATTTGCTCTCCCACCAATCTGTTGCCTTAGACAAATATCGGAGGTTGTGCTTGACCGCAGAGATTTTGTCAAGTGGATCATTGCTCTCAGCCTCACTTCCAGATGAAGTGGGATCGTGATTGGGAGTCAGAGTGGAGATGGGAACGGCACATGCCACGGCTGGTCTCCTGGGTAACTGACATGCTCGTTTGGAGGGGGTACATCCGACATCTTTAAGTATCAGTGGGGACAATTTAGAACTGCAGACTGCATAAAAACAAATAAAGGTACATTCAGTCTCCAGTTTGACGTTATCAACACTTTTAAACAACAATAACAGGAAGAATAATTACCTTTCCCGTTAAGAAGGTGCCTATGCTGCATAAATGGTAGGAAGGTTTAGTTATATGTGGGAACTTGTCTGAAGTATATAGGGACAATGCTTTTTCCTGGAACTTTTCTTCCTCTGCAATCATCAACTTAATTGGAGAAACCATATTTTCCTGCACACCAATATTATAAAAATAATTTGAGTTCGTTGCAATCTAGACAATAACAAGCAATAAACAATCAGCACTTATCAACAACCTATTATAGGATATTAAGCGAAAAATAAACAAAAAATACAGAGCATAAACAAAACCCCAGCTATTTACAACTGACCTACTAATTCAACGGCTCAAAGCCAGTTAGAAAATTGTCATATCCAAATAAATAGTGTGGGTTATAACTCTTTTATCAGTTACAACTGTTCAGTAAGCCAGTTAAGGTTAGCTGTAACTATAATAAGATCGTGCAATGTAATTGAACAAATCAGAATATCTAATTTCTTAGCACCTCTTATCTCTATAACCACTCTGTCAAAGTTGTGCTCACAATGGGGTCTTCTTGGACACAAATACTAATAACTAGCTGCTAGCAATACCAATATCGTATGATCAAAGAGTCGTTGTTCTGAATGTATGCATGTTCTTTTTCTATTATAAATCAATTGTTCAAAATTATTGCATTCAAATTCATAATTAAGCTCACATATTTAAAAACCAAAAACAAAAAAAAACAAACTCAACACTTATCAAGAGCCTATTATTATATCATTGTATTCAAAGAGCATATTACCCCACTATTGTATTCAAACGAGCATTTTTTATATCTAAACGCACATTTTGCTTTGCAAAATTGTGTATTTAAAGAGCCTATTGCTCTGCATTTCAAATGAGGCAAATATATAGGTTTGATTTTTGTGTAACCCCAAAACCTCCCTAGGCTACAGCCCACTGTAGCCTTTGTCCTAGTTCCGCTAGTGTATTCTAGGGTTCTTGTAATGATCTATTGACTTTGTCGAAACTATGTTTTCTTCTTTGCCAATTGGTAAATAAGAATTTCAGAGCAGCAGAGCAAGAGAGAACACTATCATGCATGCTATCAAATTGCTTTTACTCTGATTACAATGACAATTGAACCTATAATTTTTCTAATACATGAAGCATGATGAAGGTATTGAGATGCAACTCTCCAAGAGGCTTCAATCGGTGGCAGAACGAACATGAGCACACGCCCTTACTTTAGCACAAAAGATGCGTCGGTGTCCTCCAACGTTCCAATAGACTCCTTGAGAAGTCTTCGTGCTTCTTCTCTCCTCCTAAACAAGAAAGTGAAGCAAATAGTCACAAGCAATTATGTAACATCCAATCCACATGGCAGATTGATTACACAGTCACAATACCAGTAGATTTAAGGAATTTATATGCATCTTCGAACTCTTACACTGACCATGCACACACGCAGTTTACTTTTAACCTCATAATTCAAGGTTGAAAGAAACTAAAAATCAACATTTCGATGCCTCACATACAAGAACAGGGGAGTTTTCTACAACAACTTCTACAATGCACCAAAAGAATAGCCTAGTAGATTCAAGTACTTTTACTCTAAATAAAATGCTATATAAGCGATTCATTTCAATGATCGAAGGACAAAGAAATTTTCTTTCAACTGTTTTGGAAAACAAAGCAAAACATTTCAGCCTCAGACCACAAATATTTCCAGTAATTGTTGAAAGCATACCTCTTTATATCATCCACAGCTTGTTTACGACGTTGTATCTGAAGTTCTAGAATGTGAATTAACGTTGCCCTAGCCTGTTTGATAAAATACATTACAAAATAAAGTACCTCAAAACACAAACCAATACAGTGCATTCTAAGACCCAAAACTATCTTACTTGATGGGGACGCAATGAGTTGAGAAGATGATGCAAGTTCTTGAAGATAAGAGATATATCTTCCACTCTCCTCGCGTACTGTGATGGTCTCTCTACAAGAATATCAGCCAGCTCCAAAATGTGCAGCTGCAATTCTCTGTTAAGTGACCTCAGTTCCTTCTTAAAATCTAAGAAGGATCACAATTTTTGTCAAAGAAGCATAAAACATTTTAGAGGCGAAAAACAAACACATGCATATGCACAATATATATATATATATGTAAAGAAGACACTAGAATAAACAGACATACACGCATGTGCACATGTAGTTCTTATTTGTTTCTTGTTAGTTATTATCAATAAAATCATGCTCTGCAAACCAGATGATACATACCCCCTAACACTCTTCACCTTTCTAGAGAGGACATTTGTATTGCACTAAAGAAGGCTCATTAAGGGATCATATTTTAGTCGTAATGTCGGATCTATCATGCATGACAACATTTTCTAGTATGGATTGGATATATGCCATAGCCTAGAAAACTATGGCAATCAATCAGAAATGTGGAGTAACTGTAACCAAGAAAGTTGTAGATAACTGTAACGAAGAGAACATTTCTCAGTCTAGTAACCGTGTTCTAACTTAGCAAAGAAAATCTCTCTTTTGCTAACATCTTTCCAAAGAAAATTATAGTTAACTAGTTTATAAAAATGATAAATAATAATAAGATAATTCAACCAATGCTAAGAAGAAACTGCAATAGATGATGATTGCAACAGTGCTTGAAGCAAGAAAAAGTTCACATTAATTCCTAAATTTCAAAAGCAGTAATTTCACATGACAATACAAATAATTAAAACTAGAACGGAGGGAGGCATACCAATGTTTGGGCCTTTTGGATACAGTTGATGCACTCCCTGATCTTCCAAGCTCGGAAGAATGTCATCAGTCTATATAAAATAAGATAAAACTAATTAAGAAGAGATTACAAGGAAAACAAAGAAATCATACATTGATAACATCAACACAGTAGATTATAGAATTACACATATTTTCCAAACTCAACATTCAAAGCCAACAACTTTAAAGGTCATATATGACATTCCTGGCTAAAGCAACTGCTATAAAGGAGAGATGGCATTCTTCAAACAGTAAATTCAACAAACTTTACTTTTCACAAAAACTTCTAGCATCTAGTCATTAGTGACAAAAGCAATTTTCAGAAATCAAATTACACAGTTTATATAAATTTTGACAGGAAGAATGCAAAGAATGAGAAAAGCTCATAGTGTAATTGTCACCATAACAAATGCATGTCCCTTAAATCGGAGAGGGCGGCTCCGGAGCTGATTTGGGATCTTGCAAGTAATCTTTGTAGAGCTTATAATACGGTGGTGGTGGTGGATATGTCGCTGTAGCCATTGCCAGCACCTTCTGGCCAAACCTAAATCAACCAAGTTTAAAGAAAACAATCATGCCAAGCGCAGCTCTCCAAATCAAACAGAAAACAAACTGAAATAACCTAATAGAAATATTAAGAAATCACCCAATTATGTACATAGAAACACTGAATTTAAATCTAGAAACACAGTCTCCTTTGCATCACGACACTGACACCTAAAGCGAACACACAGCCACACAATTGTTTAAACCAAACCATAAACCTGCAATTTCCTTTTAACAGAGACAAAGTACCCACACCTCCATCTGCATCTCCACCACTCTATCACCCAAACCACAATCAAATGCATTCTACCAAACCAAAAATCAAGCCCATTTAAAAATGCCATAAACAAAACATTCTCAAAAGATTACAGGGAACCCAAAACCATCCCATAAATCCATATGCAAAATTTGATTATAAGCATGTAGATTCCAGAAGTCGTTTTTGACAATTACCCATCCATAAACAACGTTCCTTCCTTTGCTTTGATTTGAACAATTAAATCAGAATATTGTGGAATTAATTCTTGTAGAAATCCCAGAGCTTAAAATCTCATCAAAAAATATAGATAGTTGGGACTTACCCAGACAAAGGTGAACAAAGCCCAAACTTTCTGTGACAAAATGAAGAGTTTGATTTTTGTGAAGAGTGTTTGCGAGCGAGTGAGAGTGGGTGTGAGTTATTACCCAGTTCATGGAAACCCATAAACCCTCAACCCTAGAGAAACCCCTAAACCAATTTCAAAGAAACCCATAAACCCTAAACCAGTTTCTGAGCAACCCCTAAACCCTAAAACCCAAAACCAATTTCGAAGAAACCCCTAAATCAATTTCTTACAAATCCATACACCATAAACCAAATTCACAAAAACCCTAAATTTCAAAGAAAAGGAGGATGAACAGTACCTCATGGATGTGAACCGTGGAGTTAAGCTTGGATGAATAGCCACCGCTGAGGGAGAAAGACGATTGCGTTAGAGAGAGAGAGAGAGAGTTACACGAGGGAGAGAGAAGGGCCGAAGAGAGAGATAGAGCCAAGAGAGTTGAGAGAGAACCCAATTTCTGAAAAACTGATATGCGTACAATCATTCCACAATAAAGATGTATTTATATGTGGTAGTTGTAAAAAAATTGGGAAGGGGTGGTATTTTTAGTTAAAATTATGAAAAGGGTGGCATTTTGAGCTATTTCCCTTCAAAATTTGCCTCTTTTTAAAGATCTCTTCTTATCGTAATTAACTTTATTCATTTTATTTTATTCCATTATTTAAAAATATATTTTTAAAAATATAGTTTTTAATTTGTAAGCTATTGAAATGCACACTGCAAGTGAAATTGCATTTCAGTTCAATAGCTGCCAAAAAAATTCAATAACTGAAATGAACTGTTGAACTATTGAACTGAACTGAAATGAATTGTTGAGCAACCATTGCAGATGCTCTAAGAGTGCCCTTGTTTCAAGTAAAGGATCAATTGTTTGTGTCCAACACGCAATATCCATAGTCTAAACTATCTTTATTAAGCTTAATGATGCTTGATAACCATTTCATTTTGGGGTTTTAGTTTTTATTTTTCTGCCTAGAGATAAAAATATGAGGAAAAAGTGGAATGAAGAAGGGTAGAGAAGGAAGTGAGGAGAAATAGCAGAATGCTGTTTGGGCCTAAATTCTTTGTGCTAGCCCAAATTGGCTATTGGGTTCACTTTCCAAATGGTATTGGGCTTTGTTTACCATTAAAATGATGAATGGCCCATACTATTCAAAAGAATAGGAAATAAAATAAAGCATTTATTTAGATTATTTTGGTAATTGAGAGGAATTACCACCGATGGTAATTTAATCCAAGAATTAGATTAATTGAATTAATGAAGAAACAATTCACATTTTCTTAGTTATTAAGGTACGTCAGAATTACTCCTCACCATTAATAACTAGACTTCAAATAAATTTGATGACCATGAAAGCTGGGAAGTGAAGTCAGACTTGCTTTAGTTGAAAATCACAACTATTTATTACAAGATCATCGAATTTCTGCTACTAACAGGATATTTATGTTTATGGAACTAACGTTGGAAGAATTTGGGTATTATTGTTCAGTTCAGATCAATATTTTGCAAAAGGGGCGATCATGAAGCATTCAGGAGCATTGATGAACAAAGAGCCAAAACTAATCAAAGCAACTGGCTGACAATCTTTTACCTCTTGTGCATTGATGAGGGTTAATCCAAAGTCGGAAATATCCAAGACTATTCATCATCACATTGAGTGTCTGGACTGGAGAAAAGACACCGACCCAACCAACCAATCAAACAAAACTCAATCTAAGCAATCAATTCAAAATGATTAAAAAAAATCACACGATATTTGCAACTACCAAAAGTAAGCAAGCAATCTTCCCTAGGAAGCAATCAAATTCAAGGAAAAGCTGAGATAATCAAGGAGAAAACAATATTTTTCTTGCAATCCAGACAAGGTAAATCAAACAGAATTCAAAAGAGATTACTTTCTCTCACAAATTTGGTTCATCAAAGGTAGATAAGGTAGATCAAGCAGAAGTCATGTATTTTATTATATGAAAACCTCAACAAAATTTACAAAGACATCTTAATGTCTTAAAATTGTCTAGAAAGCTACCCGATCATTCAAAATCAACCAAAATAGGTGCCAGCTTGAAGTTCTACTCGCTTTTTTAGCCTCTTTATGGCTCAACTTGTTTATAGCTTTGCCAACTTCAATATTGGTATCAATTTTCAACTAATCTTTAACGCGCAATTCTAGCTAGTGCAAAAACATCCAGTCCAGTCAATAGAAATTCAGTCCAGCCCGATCTTGTCGTTTCTGTGATTGTATTTCAAGCAGAAGTCAAAGCCTAACACTTTGAGGCCTATCTAGACTTGGCAATTCATTTTTTGCTTTGTAATTCAGGTAGTTCTGATTGGACTAATTTGTTATATCTTTCATAAATTCGTGTATTTTGCTTTACTTGCCATTTTTATCTATGTTTACACCATAATCAACCGAGCATACCCAGCATCAAAAAGACTAGCACAAAGGTAGACATGCCTCTCCCTTGCCGAAGGAAGACACTCTACCGAAGTGGCAGACACCTGCCGAAGCTCTGGACTGCAGAACCTAATCTCCAAGACACGTGTCACCACCATAGCGACTTGCACAAAGTCCCACATCGAAACTTTGTGCAAGGCTCCCATTTTCACTTCCCTATAAATAGGGAACAGTACCCGAGTAAAGAGGGTAACTACTCTCTCGCCTTTTACTGTTACTCTGCCAAAGTTACCACTTATAGCTGACTTAAACATCGAAGAGCTTTCGGCAGGCACCACATCGATGTTCGAAGCTTGACGACTGCTTCTTCCTCTTTGTCGTCTGCAGGTTCTTCCATTACTGAAAGTTCTCACCTTTTTCCCTACTGAAGACCCTAAACTCTTCTCTAAGTTGACCCTCCCAAAAAGAGCATCAACAGTTTGGCGCCGTCTGTGGAAAACGACTTTTGAATCCTATTTCCCTCTACCAGCGCCGCTGGCTCCATCACGATACCCAACACCATACCCCTCGCGGGGGGACCTCCCAACAGAAACGTTCAGCAGAAGCCAATCTCCAGGCAGAAGTGGAGCGCCTCCGCAACAGTGTTGCCAAGATGTCGGATAAATACGAATACCTTCATACAAAGAACGTCGAGCTGGAGCATGACTACCACGCCCTGAAAAGTAACTGGGAGAAGACTCACCCCAGGGCACCCAGCAAGACGTCACCTAGGATGTTGAGCGCACCCAGCCAAACCAGCCAGTACACTCCCGTCATAGCGCCTCGGTCCAGTCTAGGCTCGGCAAGGGCAAAGGCCACCTTTATCCAGAGCCGGCCCAATCATGGCTCCTTCGTATCTCCCCAACGAGGGACCGGCCCTATGAACCGACCAAGATCTATAGGGATTGCAGGGACCGCCAATCGGACCGTCAGCCAAAGCCAATCCCTATCCCTGTTAACTTCAACAACCCACGAGTGGCACATCTAGACCCCCTACCCATGCCCACCCACCTACCTGCAGAGGAAGGTGCAAGGGACTCGGATGACTGGGAACCTTATCATCCCAAGGACTGGGAGTTTTACCATACCGAAGCATTCGAAGAGTGGGAACCTTACCCAACACCTGCCCACCCACACCCCAAGCTTTCAGCACCCTGCATTCTGCCTCATGCCGACCCGTCTATAAGACTTCTCTTCGAGAAGGTCCGACGTCTGGAGAGTGAGCAGCACCGAGCCACCAGCCCATCTGGGCGAAGCCACGACCTGGGCCCTTCACCAAACGTATCCTCAATTACCACCAGGAGAAGGACATTCAGCCGCTTCGCATCGCCTGCTACACTGGCACAGAGGATACTCTAACCCATATCCACTCTTTCCAGTCTGCCCTCGAATGCAAGGGCCTCAGTGACGAAGGCATGTGCCTCCTCTCCCTTCCACCCTCAGTGGAGTAGCTCTGAATTGGTTCTACCGGCTGAACCCCTGCACTATCAACTCATTTGATAGTTTGAAGCAGGCCTTCCTGGACCATTTCATGATACAGACTGATCGCCTGTACTCTGCGGACTACTTGTATATGCTTCGGCAGGGTGAGGATGAACTCCTTCAGGAGTATGCAGCCCGGTTCAGCCACGAGTACTCTCGTTGCTTAGAGACTGACGATCGAGCTGCATTCGGTGCTTCCAAGAGTGGCCTCCACAGTAACCCATGGAGCACCTACGATGAACTGATGAAGCAGGCCGAGGTCCATGCAAAGGTTGAGTACTTTAATTCCAAGCGTGGCCCAGTCACCTCAGTACGTAGCGCTTTTAGTGATCCTCCACCTGCTTCGGTACCCACCCCAGCCCCACCTCAGCATTATGCTCCCGCCCCAGATAACCAGGGTACCCAGCACTCCAAAAGGAAGGATGACTACCAGCATACCTTCAGCAGTAGCAAGCGTGGCAGACATGGCAACCACCACCAGCCCAGTCCAAGCAACCCTCTAAGGACAGGTAATCGTGCCCCCTTCCCCTTCACACCCAAGCCTATGTTCGAGGTCTTCACCACCCTCAACACCACCTATGAGAATGTCCTAGTGCATGAGGCACCCATCATACCTAAGCCTCCCTCCCCGGAGACCGACCAACAGGCCTATGCCAAACACAGGCGTCTTCTATCGTTTTTATCAGTTCAGTGGCCATGATACCGAATCTTGTGTTGTCTTGCGCAACATCATTGAAGGACTCATCCATGAAGGGAAGTTGGACAAATATGTGCACAACCTCCCATCTCCACCTAACCCTCACCAACACCATAAGTGGTGGTCCTATATTGGTCGGAACCTCTAATAACTCCATTAAGCATTATGTCTGCTCTTCTTACGCACACCAGGTCCTCAGCACTGAGCAGGGACACCTGTCGAAGACGCAAAGGTCAGGTTGGGCCCCTATTACCTTCAGCGAGGAGGAGGAGCGTGGTGTCGTTCTCCCCCATGACGACCCACTCATTATCCCTGCGGACATCTCTAACTTTGACGTTGGGCGTATCCTGGTGGACCTTGGTAGCTCGATCAGTGTTATGTATGCTGATGCTTTCAATGAGCTCCAAGTCCCTACTCACTTGCTTGACCGAAGCATCACTCCTCTTGTGTGCTTCTCTGGCGATGTTGTTCACCCCATTGGAAGCATCCACCTTCCTATCTTTATTGGTTCAGCACCTCAGCGAGCAACGGTCACCACTCCCTTCCTTATCGTCAATTGTCCCACAGCCTACAATGTCATCCTCAGCCGGCCTGCCTTGGCAAAACTAAAGGTTTTCATTTCCACAAATATGCTGCTGCTGAAGTTTCCTACCCCCCATGGCACGGGCATGGTGTGCGGCGACCAACTTGGCTCCCGAAGCTGCTATGCTTCAGCAGTCAAATTCACCAATCGTCAACATAAGGGTGAGGCCCTTATAGTAACCAAGGCCCCAGCCCCTCCTCGAGCCGGCATTAAGCGACCTAAAGACCTTAGGGAGGAATCTGTCACCCAATAGGCCGAACCCGTGGAAGACCTTGAGCTTGTTAGCCTCCATGATGACATCCCGGATCTGCAGGTCCGGATCGGCACCTCCCTTTCACAAGCTTTTCTCTAACCTCGTAGCCTTCCTTAGCATAATAGGCACAATATCCGTTCGATAGTCAAACGGTAACCAACTTTGAATCCGAGCATACTGTCATGCTAGGGATGACAAGAGGAACATTTTAGAATTTAACGGGTTGATAAATTTCCAAAACTCCAACATTGACCCTAACTATCTATATAAACAGGTAGAGCATGAAGAGTAGATGAAGTTTCACACCTCACTCGATTAAAATGGCAACTGGAGTCATCAAAAATTACAAAACACCGCCGGCAATCCTAAGTTCTTCTCGTGGTCGAATCGAAATCTCCAGCTGCTAACTCGATCGGATCTTGGGTGGGTTTTGTAGAGGAGGACAAGAGGACGATATTTCATGAAGGGTGCGACGGCAGCCTAGATCGGACAGTGCTGGAAATTGTGTAGCTAGCCATGCATCACTATTCACTCGTGGAGGAAGAGAGAGAAAGAAATCGTGAGAGAGGAGAGAGAGAATTTTGGAAAAAATAAAATAAAATAAAATAAAGGAATCTGATCTGATACTTAAATTGGCACTTCCATGGATCATAACTTCTTCATTTTAAATCGGAATTTAGCATGCTACCTGTCTACGAACTCGTATCGGCCAGCTCTATACAACGATGCTACTCAATTCCCCAAAATTCTTCTAGAACAAAAAGTGATTAAAGTGCCCATACCCTAAGGGCGAAAAATGTAATTGCATAATTAAATAATGAAATTTAAAAAAATTGTTGGGTCAGGGTGTTGCATGTCATCTGCATCTAGATTGAACAAGCTGAAATCGAGAAAGTTCACGTGGACGAGGGTAGCGCAGCCAACATTCTACAACTATCTGTTATCCAGTAGTTGGGATTGGAGCCCAAGATCAACAAATTTGCTAGGTCGCTCCCCTGCTTTAATGGGGCCACGTTGATCACTATGGGAACGATTGACCTTGACATTTACTCACTGCCGGTGGTCTCCTCACAGACTTTCATGGTCATGAACGAGGTCTCCCCTACAACGGAATCTTGGGCTGACAATGGATCAGCAAGATCGATGCTATCACATCCATTTCACACCAAAAGATCTGCTACCTCATCCCTAGGGGTGGAATCTGGCATATCAACAGTGATCAAGCCGTGGAAAGAAGATGCACAGCCCAAGGGCTCAAGAAGAGCAAGCAGTTACAGTTCACACCGATGATGCAGGATGTTGGCAAGGCAGGTTGAGCTCCCGATGGACAAGCAAACCTGAAAAAGAAGGGAGTTGCCGCCTTCCAATAGCAACTAAGAGGCCAAGATCAAGACTAGGAAATCCACTCTGAAGGCTCCTCTGAAGAAGGTTGGAAGCTTAAGGATGATGTTGAGTTAGTACCCCTTGATCTTGACCTGCCAGACAGAAAAACGCAGATTGGCTCGCTCCAAAACCCAAACGAGAAGGACCAAGATGAGGGAATCTGCCTGGAAGGCTCCCCTGAAGGGGGTTGGAAGCCTAAGGAATAAGTTGAGTTAATACCCCTCGATCCTGACTAGCTAGACAGAAAAGCGTGGATCAGTTCACACCTAAGCAAGGACATGTTCACATGGTTACCATTTGACATGCATGGCATCAACCGGAACATCATTTGCCACTGACTCCATGTCAACCCCGCTAGTAAGCCTATGGCACAGAAGAAGCAGCTTCACTTCTGAGCGAGTTGCGATCATTAAAGTCGAGATCGATAAGCGCCTAATTAGAATCGTTAGGAGAGTTTGCGTCGACTACACCGACCTCAACAAAGCATGCCTTAATGACAACTTTCCATTGCCAAGGATCGACCAGTTCGTGGATTTAACTTCCGACAATCAACTGCTCAGCTTCATGGACGCCTACTTCAACTATAATCAAGTCCTGATGCATGAGGATGACGAGGCGAAGACATCTTTCATCATCCAGAGAGGGACCTACTGTTATAAAAACACTGGAGCAACCTACCAAATGCTTGTGAATAAAATTTACAAGATGTAAATCAACAAAACCATGGAAGTTTACCTGGAGGACATGTTGGTCAAAGCTCCTGAGCGTGCATACCATATCTAGAACCTTGCTGAAGCATTCAGCCTGCACATTCGGTGTACCGTTCGGTCGATTCTGGGTGGGAGGAGTCATTTGGTGGTAACTTAATACCAAGCAGGTCGAAAACCTCTAACAAAAATGGATTAAACCCAGCTTCTGAAAAATTCTCATTACTTGATCCCAACTCCAAAAAGCAACTCAATATATCTTTTCTTACTAAAAAATGTTTTCTCAAAAAAGCCCCACGTGACTTCTTGACTTTGACATTCCAAATTGTACCCATAACGCATCTTTATTCTCATTGGCCAATTTCAAAAGATGAAATGGCAATGGGAGACACAAGGTACAACCCTATGGTCCTGTCACAAATTTTTTTTTACTAACATGTAACCATCATATATCATACAATTCCATGAATCAAAAGGCAATATTCTCTATGGATCAACGATCAACAAGAACATTTCATGAAAATCTCAAGAACATAAAGAACATCTATATGTAAAATCCTAAAATCTTAGAAAAATCATATTTGTGTTTAGAATTTCAAGACCAACACAACAATGTAAATTAGATAAGCAAGAAAAACACACAAGAACAAAAACCCAATGATGCCGCCACCCCCTTTGTCCATTTTTGAAAAATCTCTTTCATGCAACATCCAAAATTCCAAGTAGCAAGCATACATGTGAATCAATCACGAAAGATATGACATGTTATAACAATTATAACCATGAAACTAAGCCCATATTCTTTCTAAAACTCAAAAGCGTGCACCTTTTCATAGACCTTGGCTCTTGATACCACTTGAAGGGAATATTGTGGGAATGTTGTTGTGTAGAGATTTCTAAAAACTCTACAACCAAACTTTGAGAGTATAAATCACCTAGCATGCCATATCTAATATGAAATCAAAGTAAGAGTGGAAGCATTAAATAAACTAGGGATTCATGCAAATCTCATTTGGTCCCAATCTTTATAAGTCTATGAAAGTATGCACCAAAGACTCTCTAAATCTTATTTGAGAGAAAGATAAGATGTTCGTCATACCCTTGGAGCGAATCTTGAAACCAAGAATGGTGTTCAAGTAGAGGGAGTGGTCCCTTTGTTGTTGGCTCTCCCTTTGATGTTGATTCTCCACCTTGTAGCTCTCCAAATACATACAAAGATATGCACCTCCCCAAAGCTTTTCACCAAGGATTGAATGGGATGAGAGAATGAGTAAACAACAAGGGAAGAGTAGTGCTAGCACCTTCATTTGATGTGATAGATTCAAGGGGTTAGGGAGAGAGAGCTTGATGTGTTCTCTCTTCCAATTTCACCAACTTGAAAAACCCTAGGATGATAGGATTCCATAGCTACACACTTATGGGATAAAAAATGTCACAAGAGTGACAAAAATGCCCCCAAGCCCTAGTATAGCCGCACCCCCCCTTTTGTGTGTCATCTTTTGCTATCTTGGTCCAACACATTAATCCTATCATGTGTCACATATGTGCCTAAGTCCATATGGACAAATCCCTTTTGAATTTCCAAGTCATATGGGACCTTTAATAAAATTTTCATAACTTTAATTGAATAATTAAATTAATTTAATCAATTTAATTACTCTAGTGACTTGACTAATTCAATCACTCACTTGTCTAACGAGTGTTGGTCCCGGTCATCCTGAGTTGACCGTTTCAAGTGTCAGGTCAACCATTTGACCTTTGACCTTTGACTTTTGACTTTGACCTTTGACTTTCACATTGACTTTGACCAAGTCACAAAAATCATTCATTCTCGGTGTGCAATCTTATAGGTTCTAATTAGCGAGGCAGTGGGTATGAATGATTCACTCTAAATCAAGTGTGAATTGTATCCCTCCATACAATTCTCCCTATTGGCAAAGGCTAATTATAATTAGTCCTTAGAGGGCTTCCACAAGCATGAGTGACACCTAGCAGTATGTCATGGCTACCCAAGCTAAAAAGAATTCATTTAGAGAACCTAGTCAGTTTGTGATTACAATGCAATTTGATCCTTCTCTAATTCAATACTCTATGTCATATTCTTAGGATATGGTAACCTTGTGTCAAAATTCCTAATATGGCATCTCTTGATTATATGATTCAATTTGATGAAATTGTAAACATTCTTGTTTCAATTTCCATCCAATACTTTGGCCAAAGATTCACGAATCATATCTTTAGAGTATTCTCTCTTCTTACTAAAAGCAGATATTTCTTGTTGTACATTTACTGTCTCTGCGTACACGCTGAGAATCCTGAGGAACACCTTTAAGTCACATAATTTTGATATGACCGTATAGTGCTCTCAAAGAGAAACGACATATACACAAGACAACTGTGATGTCTCAGGTCTAAGGATTAATTTGCATTATCACAACTTAGAATTCTTTGTTTGACACTTGTGAGTAAGACTTCCATGCAAGAATTCTAGAGTTGATCACGTTTAGTGGACTCCATCTTCTATAGGGTACCTATACATCTGTCTCAGTGTCTCTACACGAATGACTTGAGACTAGTCATCCTCCCAATTGAGCAGACATAATGTTTACCAGTCTTAGCGAGTCACCATTTTCCAATTGGTGATCCTATGACCAGGAACATTATAGGATACGATATTTATATGTATGGAAAGGTCTCGTGCATCTAACTTCTTTAGACCACACTTTCCATTTATATCTTAATCCATGGACTTGTCACTTTGTGTACGTTATGTATCTAAAGCAACGTTGTTGCCCCTTTGATTATTATATATTATTTCCTTAGAATTATCCATTTTATATTGGCTTCTAGGGCATAATCTAGCGTCGCGTGAAATTATATACTATGTTTTTTTTTTAAAAATAACCATCGTTTTTAGTATTTGAGGGTTTAGGATATTTTCACTTGCAATTTGATTTCTCTATAACCATGGTTTTTCAAGCGTCATTTGTGAAAATCATTATAGGTTTTTGTTTTGAAAATCTGTTTACTTTTTTTTTTGGGTGAAAATCATTTTACATTTTTCCAAATTTGATAAAATATACAAACAAAGAACAAAAGGGTCTGGAAACACTTCTTTGTTTTTTTCTATTTCATCTTAATAAGACAATGGTGGCTTCTTATTCACGTCGTTTGAATTGTCAAATCACGATGGTAATTAACTACTGCTGTGATAAAGCCTTATTACATCGGTAGTTCTAATCTAGCATCGTGTGAAATTAAATACTACGTCATTTTGTTAAAAAAGCCATCGTTATATGTAATAGGGTATAGTGTCGGAGATGGATAAGTCATGGATGCATGCGGATAGAAGATCAAAGGCATATGAGTTAGGGGTGGAAGCATTTTTGAATTTTTCTGTAGAAAATCTTCTAACTACAATACGTATTCATTGTCCATGTGTTAAATGTGGGAATTTTCAATTTGTTTGGGGTTGGAATTATAAGGGACCACTTATACTTTAATGGCGTTGCCCAAAGCTATAAGAATTGGACATTTCACGGCGAACCTTGACAAGCAACTACTAATGCTAGTAGAAATGTGGAAGAAGATGATGACCATAGTAGGTACAATTTTGTTTATGAAGAAATAGAGATGGATGATAATGGTTTAGGCCATTTTGGAATCGATCCTTATGAGTTTTCCAATGTGATTGGGGATAGAGATCAATCCTTGTACCCTAGTTGTAGTAAGTACACCAATGATTGCATCTTATATAGGAAGAATTATGAACAAATTCAACTCATTGTCCTACTTGTGGAATCTCAAGGTGGAAGGAAGTCAAAGATTCAATCTTGAAAGAGGGTGTCCCAGCGAACGTGGTGTGGTATTTTCCACAAATTCCAAGGTTTAAAAGGATGTTTCAATCAAGTAAGACAGCTAAGAGTTTGACTTGGCATGCTGATAGAAAATCAATTGATGGTCAGATGTCTCATCCGCCAGATTCCCCGTCTTGGAAACTCGTTGATGATAAATGGCCCGAGTTTGATAATAAGTTGAGAAACTTGAGACTGGCTCTCTCATCTGATGGATTCAATCCACACAGTTCTCTAAGTACCAGATACAGTTGTTGGCTAGTTATCTTAGTTACATATAATCTCCCACCATGGCTATGCATGAAATTTAAGTTCATGATGTTGACCTTATTGATTTTCGGTCCTAAACAACCCAGAAATGATATAGAAATCTACTTAGAGCCTTTGATTGATGAATAAAATCTTCGTGGGATGGGATTAGAGGAGTGTATGATGCACACATAGAACAATACTTTACACTCAGAGCAGCATTACTGTGGACAATTAATGATTTTTCTATTACATCGAGCATAGAAATGGTTACCAATATATCATCCATATCGGAGGCCCGTGCAGCTTTTAATGGGAAACCTGAATATGACACGCCTCCAAAGCCATTAACCAGAGAAGAAGTGCTACAAATGGTTGAAGGTATTGATTATAAATAGGGCTCGAAAAAAGGGGGGGCGGAGGTGAAAATGATGGTAACAGAGTTTGTTGGAAGAAGCAGTCAAAATTCTTTGATCTCGAGTATTGGAAATACCTTCCTGTGAGGCATGCCCTCGATGTTATGCACATTGAGAAGAATGTTTGCAATAGTATCATTGGTGTGTTGTTGGAGATCCCTAGAAAAAATAAAGATGGGATTGCTGGTCGTTTAGATTTATTGAACATGGGGGTCAAGACTAATTTGCAACCCGAGTATGGAGAAAGACGTACTCGCTTGCCTCCAAGGCCTTGGAATTTGCCAAGAGTATAGAAGAGAGCGGTTTGCAATTCTTTCTATGGTATGAAGGTCCCTGAAGGTTATTCTTCAAATATAAAAAATCTTGTACCTTTACAAGATTCAAGACTTCTTGGCCTTAAATCACATGATTGTCATACCTTGATGCTCCAAGGTATGCAATAACTCGATGTGCTTCTTCTTCAATGCTATATGTGCAAAGACGGTAGATGTTTCCAAGCTAGATAAGTTAGAAGAAGATGTAGCAGTTACTTTGTGTTTGCTTGAGAAATACTTTCCCCTTTCATTCTTCGATATCATGCTTCATCTGGTAGTACATCTTGTCAAAGAAGTTCGTCTATGTGGGCCAGTTTATTTTAGATGGATGTATCCATTTGAAAGATATATGAAAGTGCTAAAGGGGTATGTTCATAATCGTACTCATCCCGAAGGTTGCATTATTGAGCGGTATGTAGCTGAAGAAGCTGTAGAGTTTTGCACCAAGCATTTATCGGATGTTAGTATAGTTGGAGTGCCATCAAGCTAGAAGATGGGACTTTTAAAGTCATTATCAAGTTGCACAGTGAGCCTAGGTAATCGGGACCAATTGAACTAGGCACATCTATATGTCTTCGAGAATACGGAGGAACAGTAATGCTTTAAGCAGCCATTTTAAATTATTCCTTATGTTTATCTTATATATAAGGGACAATAATGCTTGAATTTTTCGTGTCATGTAGGGAACATATGATCCACACCAAGTCCACTTATCCAAAATTTAGAAAGAGAACAAAGTGGCTGCAAGATAAGCACAATTAGCACTTTCATTCAATGGCTACGCTTTAAGGTATATGTCATTGAATCATTGAATAACATATTGGACTTTTAATTTTCTGCTTTCTATGTTAGATTGAATTAGGATATGATTAATTTGCAGGTTCAAAGTGAACTTAATGGGGAAGACAATAATGGCGTATCAGAAAATTTGAGTTGTCTAGCAGCTGGCCCAAGCATGGCAGTGCCATCATATAGAAGCTATCTTATTAAAGGTGTTAAATTTAACACAAAGGCACAAGATGATGTGCAGACAGTTCAAAATAGTGGAGTTTATTTACTACAAATACTATGCAAGTTGCTAGTGCCAACGATAAAAACCCGATTGTCTCAAATATGGGTTTTTATGGTGTCATTCAAGATATTTGTGACCTTGACTACCAAAAGTTTACAATCCCCGTATTTAGGTGTGATTGGATAGATAGCACTTTTGGCCTTGTAGTCGATGAACTTGGATTTACCCTTGTAGTTCTGAGTAAAATTGGACAAAGGAATGACCAATTTGTTATGGCTTCTTAAGTCAAACAAGTATTTTTTGTTGATGACCCAATGCATCATAGTTGGTCGGTAGTGTTATCAATGCCTAATACAGAATATAATGACGTTGTTGGTGATGATGTCTTAGGTGATGTGAGAATTGAGTGTGAGCCATTTACTAGAGGGATGCCAAATGTTGACATATTTGATGCACTAGCCGGTGAGTTTGGGAGTCAAAATATTTGAGATGGGTGTGAAGATATATGGATTAAATGATGCTTGTAATTTATGACATTAATTTTGTAATAATTTGCAAGGTACTTTTTTCACTTTCATAATGCAGGTTTTGGGCACAAAACTTCAGTACTAAAAAAACTGGGTTCAAGATGCAAAATACAACGGTCCTGTTAAAAAATTTGCAAAAACTGACGTCTAATAGTTTTTTAACATACGTCGTGCAATGGACGAAGCTAAATCCTAAATAAAAACCGAAAATTTGAAATACAAAACACATCGGTTTAAATAAAATTGACATTAAAAATAACGACGTTTTCAATACCATGCGACGACCTCAATGTACATACCTTTGGCTCGTTCGGATTTGTAGAATTCTTAGACCTAAGAACAATAGATACATACTTGATGAAGCGAGTTGCTAGATAAAGACTTCCAAGCTCTCGGGTAAAGACTTGGAAGAAAATAAGATCCTTTCTTCTTCTTCACTGAACAGTACCGCTATGTCTAAAGCTTAACTCACATGACTGCTCATTTAATTCAAAGCATCGTACATAATATCCGAACAACGACGGTAATGTGCAGCTGTTACTACTATATATTCACGACTGAGATGCTCAAAGAGCCAACATTTAAAATAATATAACACGACGTTAATCGCAACATACCAACGTATTTAATTACTTAACTACGACCTGCAACATATATCTAATGTGAAAGTTCTTGTGAGTGTCCTAAGATGACAAAAAATGACGCCTTAGAGACACAAAAATGACGAAATTAATTCTATAAGCACTATGTAAATTTGTCTCCATGTCTATATTTATATCATAAATGTCATGGAAAGTTTGTTAACAACGGCGGCTGTGGAAATAATCGGGTCGTAGTAGAAAATGGATTTGCACTTAGTTCAATTCCAGGGACGACGTTATATTAGAAATAACCACGGCGGTTTCTTTTAAACCAATGTCGTTACAGTGTTTCTAAATGGCGATTGACTAATAAACTAAGCCATCTATGGGAATCAAGGTGTTATCAGAGGCGTGTAGATTTTAAACCATGTCTCTATTTATATTGTTACCGACGTGGTAATTTTTGAACGAGATCAGGTTTGAAAATAAAAAGGCCGTAAAAGTTTATAATAACCTCGTTCTTCCCATATTTACTGCCGTTATTATTCTATTTTCACATCTGTAAGGTGCTTATTGTCAGTAACCACGGCAGTTTATTTTAAAGTGCTGGCTGAAAGTTATTGGGCATGGCGGTAAGTTAATAGTGTATGTCGTGGTGACTCATTGTTACGGAGGTATTTTGTTAAATGGCGTCATGTTTTCGTCTCTAAACGAGGAGATTTCCGGAAACGTCATCTACGCTCATCCAAGTTGTCTTTTTTGGGCCCATTTTTCATAAATAGACGTCGGGTTTTAGTTTGAAATGACGTTGTATGTGTTAACAACGTCGAGGATTTACCGTCATGGCTTAATGCATCAAAAGATGTCGGTCGATTTCACGACAATTGAAAAACCAGCTACACGACCGTGGATTCCCGTCGTCTATTGCGATTTTTATAGTAGTGACTTCAGCATAAACTAATAGCTGCTGCTAACTGCGACTCTGGTTGCACACACTCCAAGACCTTATTATAGATATACTATGTGACGAACACACATACAAACTGCCAAAGAAGAATAAAAAGATACACACCAAAACAATCAAGTAAACAACAAAGAACACAAAAATTTACAGAGGTTCGGCGTTGTGCCTACGCTCTCTTTGGTGATCGCTCCGAGAAATTTCACTAGTAATAAGGACACCTTTGGTTTACAAGAAAACTTCATTTGATCTTAAAAACCCTAGGTCTCAATTTCTCTCACATCCTAATCAAACCCAATTTGTGATCTCTCTTACATCAACTCTAGCTTCTAAAAGGCCTATTTATACTTATAGGTCTTTAATTACAAGCATACTAGAATGGTGGTGGAGCGATTGTTAGGCCTGGTGGGATATTTTGGTTTTGTTTCAAACTTTGGTTACACTACAAAACAAAGGGTCATTACCGACAAACATTTTCCGAGGGCCCTGAAATTTCCTCGGTAATAGTATTTTTTCCGACCAAAAAATGTTGTCCGTTGGAAATATATCACGAGCCTGAAATTTATTTCCGACAAAGGAAATACCCTCGAAAAAAGTGTCCATTGTCGTCGGAAATGTAATTTATTTGGCGGGAAGACTTGGCGCCAATTTTATTAACAACCAAAAGTACTCTTGACGGAAATAGGATGATTATTTCTGAGGGCTTTCTCATTCCGTCGGAACTGATTGACTATTTCCGAGGGGCTTCTTATTCTGTCGGAATTGCTTGAATATTTCCGAGGGCTTCTCCTTTCGTCTGAATTGTTTGACTATTTTCGAAGAGAAATATGTCTTCTAGGTAAAACGTTGGAATGTCAATTTCCCATTAGAATAAGTATAAAAAAAATTGATTGATAATCACCAATCACACTCCAAAATAAATAACTAAAAATAGTTATTCTAAAAAAAATTGATTGATAATCACCAATCACACTCCAAAATAAATAACTAAAAATAGTCAATCCAAAAAAAAAAAAAGATGATTACAAAAAAAAAATAAACAATCACAATTACTTGACAACTCATCCCATAGTTGTAAGTTGAATCACATCCCTTCTTCAATCAATTTCATTGTCTTCAACATCATTTTGGATGGCATGCATGCTTTGACTTTGAGTCTCTGCTTCTTGGTATGGCTCAATCTCATCATTAGTCATCTCATAAGCATTTCTTGGATTTGTTTCCACTACAAAACTCCAAATTTTATTTTTAACCCCCTTCACATAAAAAACTTGGGTTGCTTGACTTGCTAGTACGAATGGCTCTTGAGTATTTAGCTTGCGCGTTGTATTAACAGTGATTATTCCATAACGATCTATCTTGTAACCTGTTCCTTTTCGTGCTGTGTCATACCAATCACAATTGAACAATACAACTCTATTTCCTTCTGTGTAACGAAGCTCCACAATATCTACTAAGGTTCCATACCAAGGCACATCGTCAACCTGATTCTCCCCCTTAACCATAATTCCACTATTCTGTGTTTTTTTATTCTCATCACGCTGCAATGTATGAAATCTAAAACCACTAATATAATAACCAGGATAATAAGTTACTCGCCTTTCAGGACCTCGAGCCAAAGAAAGCATTTGTTTACTAACTTTACCATCGTTGTATAGTTCTGTGACCTGCATAGAAAGGAAAAAATGTTTTTAAAGAAACATCTATGACAGTCAATAATTTTTCCAATACAATATTATCCATACCCTTTTAGACATCCAGTTTGAAAATTGAAGCCTATGTGACTCCTCCACATTATCAACACTAGACTGGATTAGAATGTTCTTATGTTCTCTGCATACATAACAAATGATTATATTAGATCTAAATAAATAGTAACATATATTAAATACACAAAGAATTTATAGTGTTGAAGAATTCTTACTGGACAAATGGCAAAGCTTCATCACAATTTTGCAGGACATAATGAGTGGCAGCCTTATGAAGTTCAATGCTCATCTCTCTAAGTACACCTTTCCCAAAAGCTCGACCAGGTGTTGAGAAAATAGATAACGGAGATGTATCATATGACGGTTGACCTCCATCGTCGTTTCTATCTCTTTTATTAAACTTAGTTTCAACTCGATGCAAATAGCGAGAGCAAAATATTAAACACTCGTCTCCCAAGACACCTTCGGCAATAGACCCTTCTGGATGAGCCTTATTACGAACATAAGTCTTTAGTTTATGCAAATACCTAATTGTGTCATAAATACCGAAATTAGAGAATCATACATCAGCAGTTAAACAAATCGTGAATAAAATTAATATATAAACATTGAGATTACCTTTCCACCGGATACATCCACCTGAATTGTACTGGACCGGCCACCTTTGCCTCCCATGCCAAGTGGCAAGTTAGGTGAATCATGATGTCAAAAAAGGCAGGAGGGAATATTTTTTCCAACTTGCATAGAGTTAGCACAATTTGATTGTCAAGAAGATTCAAGTCATCTTCTCTTAAAACTTTAGCACACAATTCCTTGAAAAAGTACGATAATTCAATTAAAGGCTCACTTACATCTTTGGGCAATAAATCTCGCGCCACAAACGGAAGTAATCTCTCTAAGAACACATGACAATCGTGAGTTTTCATACCAGAAATATTACGTTCTAAAGCATTCACACATCGAGATAAATTTCCAGAGTACCCATCTAGAACTTTCAACTCCATTAACCATTGACATAAAGCTGAGGTAAAAATATCCATTTGGTTGTTGCTTTTTGTTGACTGTTCCTTTTGTGGTTATTTCCAAATTTGGTCCTAACAAATTTCATTGTTTAAATCTTAATAGCTTGATCGAACTGGAATTGAACCGAGTCCAATTGATTGTTTCAAAAAGTTCCATGTAAGTAAGCCTAAGAATGGAGGAGAAGAAAGTTGGCCAAGTGAAAAGGCTAAAGAACTTTTTGTACGTTGCCCTTACTTTGTTTCTCTTTTTTTTAATTTTTTTTTTAATTATTCACGACATATTTTTATATCCATGTTTATATTTCTACTATTTCATTGAAGGAAAAAATGGAGAATAAAAAGGTTGCTGCAACGGAAGACGAGAATGAAGTAGATGATTGGGATATATACAAGGAGGTTATTGGTGGGCCAAGTCACGGTCGTATCCTTGGCTTAGGTGGTGGCTATAGTACAAAAGATGTGTATCCCTCAGATGACCAAGATTGTAATAAACGTATATGCTTAGAACGTGAAGAAGAGCATGAGAAATTAAAGGAGGAAGTGAAGGACTTGAAAAGTGTGCTGTATGAATTGAAAGATCTAGTTCAAAGTATGAGGGAAAACAACTCAAATACTTATGCACGCTCAAGACAATCTGCTCCAATGGTGAACTCTTTTATTCTCATTTCAATATTTTGCTCACTGTTAAATATTGTATTTGTTATTTTTATTCTTAAACGATTTATGTCTTATTAATTATTACCTTTTATTTGACAGGACAATGTAGAAAGTTGTTCAGATGCTCACCTTGAAGACGAGTAGTGCAACATCAATTGTATTTTGCTACAATATGTATTTTGAATTTCAAGGTTCTGATATATTTGCGGATTGCTTATATGTTTTAAGGATGATGGGGATTGTTTATGTTTTAACTATTTAGAATAATTTTAATTGAACGCTTAAAATTTTAGTACAGTACGGTGTCGTAAGATTTTTTTTTTATAGCAAATATTATTATTCAAATTTCTTTTTATTAATTTTTTTATAAAATAATTACATTTTTCGACCACATTTCCCTCTCGGTAATGCATATTTCCAACAAACACTTTATTATCGGAAATACTTTCCGACAATAATTGCCTATTTCCAACATTCCCCACGACATAATCGGGTCGAAACAATTATATTTCCAACCACTTGTTCGTCGAAAATATTTTCCGACAGGATTAATCTATTTGCGACAAACTTTGCGACGAATAAATGTGGTTGGAAATATATATTTCCGACGTAACTTGCTCATCGAAAATATTTTGTTATACTCTTTTCCGACGAGCTATTATATATTTTCCACAAACTCTTTTGGTCGGTAATGATAATTGCGACGAAATCTAGCCCTCACAAATAATATATCATTGTCGAAAACAATATTTCTGACGACACTCATTGGTTGAAAATATGATTTCGCAAAAACAAGAAATCACGATAAAAGAACTATTTTCGACAATCAAATAAGTAATTACGACCACAGGTACGGTCGGAAATAAATATGTAGGGTCGTTTAAAAAATTGATTTTCGATAGAAATTTAAGCAATAGCTACGAAGCCTGGGCGTCGGAAATACATTATTTCCGACGGAATGGTCGGAAATGAAGTATTTGCAACCGGCCTTTTAGCGACGACTTCCGATGGACTTTTTCCGTCGAAAAAGAGTATTTACGATGGCAAAAGGCTTTTTGCAACGACAAAATGCCCTCAGAAAAGGGCTTCTATTTTGTAGTGTTAAATCAATATTAATTAATGTTTATTTTTAAATTTGAATTACTTTTAAATACATGTTGGAAATTTGAGTGCTGTTAGGGACACCACCATTCTATAACCCAAATAGATCATATCATTATTTTTTATTTTTTTTATTGCCATATTTCCTTCAATTTCCTTTCTTTCTATATCTTATGTTTTTGAAATAGATGAGTTGTCTTAAACGCATTTAAATTCCTTCAATTACAATGATGAAGCCAACCCTTTTCCAGATCTTCATCTCCACCTCATTTGTATTAGCGCATGAAAGGATATGAGGCCTAAAGACTTGTGGTGGGTTTGGGTAAAATATAGGGAACCTAATCTGCAGGGGATGCTGCAAAAATATACGAAAATATGACTTATGATTGTGTTGATGTTGGAGTGGGAGCTCTATGGTGGTGTCGCGTGGCAGAGCAAGGGATGTTAGGTGGTGGTGAGAAACAAGAGCATCAACAAACCATATTGATTGTTTGGGACCTTTGATAAATTAAAATAATCATAATTTCTTTCCTTTTCTAAAATAAAGCCATATCTGCGAATGAGACATATCATTTTCCTTCCACTCTGATGTGCTCTGTAAAGACCTTCATGAGTTTATCCCATCACCTTGATAGCCTCCGACATGCCTAAGCATCATAGCAGGAGATCATCCTTACTAGGCCAAACCAATTCTCCATTCCATAGAAGATAATTGAGTGCCAAAGTCCGTGTTTTGTGTTCAACATGCAATTCTGGATATTGAAGGTAGCGAATGATAGGACTTCTCCAATCTGGTTTTGATAAGTCAACAGGGTGTATGTCAACATCCATTCCTCTTGTTATTACTAAAGGCAAGCTGCGCTTTTTGACTTGAAATAGATGTTCAGAACAACTATTTTGGAATTGAATAGAAGCAAGATGTGCCATTTCATTAGCAGCAAAGTTCTCATCCCTAGGGATGTATTCCCAGGTAGCATCAGTGAATTCCTGTAACAAATTGTGAGCTGCCACTAGATAAGAGGCCAATTGAGGGTTGATGCATTTGTACTCTCCTGCAATTTGCTTCAAGACTAACTGGGAATCACGCAAAATATCGACTGTCTTGACATTCAATTCCAGTAGAATCTCCAGACCAATGATTAAGGTTAAACGTTTCATATTTAGCTCGATTGTTGGTGCACTCGAAATCTAATTGAAAAGAGGAGTGAATATGGCCTTGTGGGTCTTCTAACACTATCCTAACACCAGCAGAATGGTCCACTTTAGAACCATCAAAGTATAATTTCCATGGACTGAGGGAAATATGTGCAATCTCAGTATGATCAAGATTCTCAATCTCCATACTCGGGTGTGTAGCGAGAAAATCAGCTATTGTTTGGCCTTTCACAACCTTTTGAGAGATATATATAAGGTTGAATTTTTAACAAAGCAAGAGCCCATTTACCCAAGTGGCCATTCAAAATTGGCCATGTGAGCATGTATTTAATCAAATATGTCTTAGCTACGATGTAGATTCTAAATGGAAGCACATAATGCCTGAGTTTGATAGCTGTGAAATATAAGGCTAGACATAGCTTCTCCATTGGTGTATATTCGAATTCCACTGAGGTGAGAGAACAGCTCAGATAGTAGAAGGCTTGTTCCTTGTTCTCCAAGTTATCTTGTGCTAGCAACCTGCCAATTGAATTTTAGAGGCGAAGATATATAGCTTCATAGTTGTACTTTTTTTGGGAGGAGTCAAAACAGGTGGGTTACTCAGATACTATTTGATTTCATCGAAAGAAGATTGTTGAGATGCCTCCCAAATGAACGCTTGAATAGTTTTTAACTTGAGCAGTTGAGTAAAAGGTTGAATTTGCCAGTTGAGTTGGCAATGAATCTGAGCAAAAAAATGATCTTACCAAGAAGGCTTTATAATTCCTTCTTGTTCTTTGTTGGAGAAGCATCCATGATTGCCTTTGCTTTATTCTGATCGATTTCAATGCTTTATAGTGGACCAGAAACCCTAGGAAGCTGCTGGCTTGGACTCCAAAAGGGCATTTTCTTGGATTCATTTTGAGATTATGTTGTTTCATTCACTGAAATGCTTTTCTTAGATCAGCCATATGGTCTGGCTTTGTATGAGACTTAATCACAACATCATCTATATAAACTTCAAGAGAATATCCATGGGATATCACATTGATGGCCCGTTGATAAGTTGCTCCTGCATTCTTTAATCCAAATGGCATTACAACGTACTCAAAGGCTCCGACATGACCTGGACATCTAAATGTTGTTTTGTGACAATCTTCTTCTGCCAACGTGATTTGATTGTAGCCTGCGTTATCATCCACAAAGGATAAGATTTGATTGTGAGCTGCCCCCATTGACGAGCATGTCTGCTAAAGGCATTGGATACTCATCCTTTGGAGTTGCTTCATTGAGATTTCTATAATCTATACAGACTCTGACTACTTTGGTTACTTTTTTCGGCAACAGTACAATGTTAGATAGCCATGTATTGTATTTGGATGTTCTGATGCAGCCTGCTTTGTGCCATCGTTCCACCACTTCCTTAACCTTCAATTATGTTTCAATTGACATCCGTCTGGGAGGTTTTTGATTAGGAAGATAGCCTTCTTTAATAAGAAGTCGATGTTTAACCAATCTTTTGGCCAGACCTGGAATTTCATGATAATGCCACGCAAAACAGTCCTTAAATTCATGTAAAAGTGCAATCAGTTCTGATTTGAGAGGATAATCTAAAAGGCCACTAATGATTGTAGGCCTTGGATCCTCAATAGTGCCTAGGTTGATTTCTTCCAATGGATCTCGCACTTCTGGTGTTTTAGCATCCAAGGCTACTGGTACAAACTTAAAAATTTCTACACTGTTCATCTGTGTTGGCCATTCTAATTCAAGTGAAAATTCAGCCATATTGGTAGCTATTTCTGTACGAATGATCTTGCGTTCAGACCAATAGTTGAGTAGCCTATTTGTTAGTTCCCGTACTAGTCTGGCGCAGTCTCTTTCTGAGTAGGTTGTACTAGACATCAGACTGTGTTTTCAACATCAAAATTGGCATGTCCCAGTCTTCCACAGTAGGAAAACTTCTCCGATTAGGCCACAATGAAACCAAATTAGGATCAATCAAACTGATTTTGATTTCCTTTCACGCCAAGTACATATCTATATAATTATTTATGTAATAATTCTCATATTAACCATTTATTGGCCAAGATATTTAATAAATGATATGGCAGACCATGAGTTGGCCCAACATAACCTTAAACATGGTTGTGTAAAGAGCACGCCCAAACATCTAACAATGATGTCAACACCTCATCGACACCATATCTTTTGTTTTTGGTAACAATCGACACCATATCTTCAGTCTATGATTCGAATGGACGCCATGTGGAGAGGAGAAACAGAACTGTAGACAATCAAATAGTTTAAACAATTTGATGACGTGAACTCATGAACACTCTTGTTTTTATTTTTGCCTTAAAAAAAAAAAAAAAAATTTAACCCCAAAAACGGTATTCCAGTTACCCCTATCAATGGTGTAGATTAGCCCACATCGACTCATTTTTCATCTAATGGTCTATATCCTTTGAGAATTTATCAAAAATAGCCAAAACTTGACCTCTAATTTCAAAAATGTCAATTCTTATAAATAAAAAAAAAGGTCAATTTTTATAAAAAATTTAAAATATAGCAAAAAACTTACCTAAATAGACACAAATACCCTCAAATTTAAAACCCTATTATTTCTGTCATTTCATCTCATTCATGATAAATTTCTTTAAAAATTTTGGCAAGTTTGCTTTTTCTACATATGATGGCTTTTGCAATCGTTTTTATTTTCCATTCTAGTTCCTTTGATTCTTTTAGTTTTTTTTTTTTTTTTTTCAGCTGTAATTGCTGGTTTAACTTTTCTTTTTTCTTCAATTTAGCTCCCAAGGTTGGGGCACCATAAGCTATTAACTCAATCCTAAAAACACTAAAGTTATTTGTAAGGGATTACTTTCATGTAAAAAAATCTTCATTTTGGACTTACGGCTTAGAGAGTTTGGTGCCTAAGATTAGATTGAATCAGATAAGTCACTAAATCTAAGGTATATTGAAGGATGAAATGAAGGTAGAGGTGAATGACTTTCCAGGTTTGGGGATTAGGATGGTGTTCACCCGTTTTAATTCTAATCCTATGAAGGTAGGATGAAGTCCCGATTGACTCAAAAACCATTGACTGGTCAACAAGCCAACTTTGTTTTTGTGTATGAGCGTGCCACTGCTAGTAGACTTTGAAAGCAGATAACTTGCGTCCCAAGTTACTGATTCTGAACAAACGATTGTGACTTTGGGTAGGGAATATCTCCCAAGTAAGTTCTTTTTCTGCCTCAGGCTGGTGAGGACTTTCACAATTTTTCAAAGTACAAAAACAAGTAATTCTGGCCAGAATAAATGATAAGAAAGTAAACTGTTTTAGGCAGAACTCCTTTTTACAAAGCTTAGAAAGGGAAAGACCAATTCTCAAAAAGGACAAAAGAGCGTTGAACTTCAATTTCTGCCTGGATAGCTGCTTTTGATCCATACTGGACTGGGTATATCTGTGCTAGATTGGACCATCAACACCTTCACCTGTCAAGTTTCAGCTGTAAATCAATACCAACGTTCGAGTTTGGCAGAGCTTTAATATATTTCAAGCCCTGGAAGGCTTCTTGAACAGGCAGAATTGGAGCCTTTTCAGTCTAAAATGGGCAGAAGTGGTTGGATTTGATGATTACTGAGCTGGAACTGCACTATAGTATATGTTCCGCTTGATCAGGGCTTTCCATAAATTTATTGAGGTTTTCATATTTGTAAAAACCCGGACTCTACTTGATTTGGCTTATGCTGAATGGGAAGTTATCTGGCTTTCCATAAATTTATTGAGGTTTTAATCTTTGAATAATGGGCGGCAGATATTTTCAAAAAGATCTTTCTTTTTAAATGCCACAAAAATGGGAAGTTATCTATTCTGGCAGAGAAGAACCATCAACAGTTAGTTCCCATGGTGGTCTTTTCTTTGCTTTTCCAAAAAAATAAAAATCAACCCCTTTTGCTCTCTGTTTGTTCCTTTGTGAAGAAGGAAAGACACAATCTGTTATGATGGTCAGTTTGCTTTTTCTGTTTGAACAACCCACTTGCTTCCTACTTATCTTTTGAGATCGTAGTCTACTTATCTCTTGGGAAGGTCACCTGCTCTTGTGCAAAATTTCTCTGTATATAAAAAGGGATTTTGATCTTTTTTTATTGCAGAAATTTGGAGAAATCTTCCTTTTATACATGTCTTCATTAACTCTCTATCAACTCCTCTGTGATAGTTGAAATTTTTTACTTTTTCAAAGACAGGTAGTCACGTGGGGGCTTTTTGAGAAAAGATCTACTGACTTGTCTTTTTTTGGAGTAGAGATCAAATAGTGTGAAAAAAGGTTGTGTTAGTTCCCTTTAATCTTTCGTAGATAAAAAAAGCCCAAATGTTCTGTTCATGGGCTTTTTTTACAACAATGGGCTGGGCGTGCTGAGAATTGACCCAAACTTAGGGTAAACTTTGGTGGCTGCCAAAAATTGACATGGGCTTTTTGATTTTGGGGTGGGCGTGCCAAATTAGGCCCAAACAATGCCCCTTAAGTCTGAATCATTTTGGAACGATTTTAGACTTAAATGATTTGGCCATTAATTGTGCGTGCCATTTCCTTCCGTTGCAACTAGCCCACGGCTGCCACGTCTGCCTATATGAACTAGACTTCGTGGGAAAATGGGCAGTTACTAGCTGGTTTAATCATCAGACAACGCCTTGCCTTCTTCTTCCCACGATCTCGAGCCTTTTTAAGAAATTTAAAACCCTATTACTATTCATCCGAAACCTAATTCCTTTGAGACCTTGATTTCTCCCAGCATTTTTCAGAATCCTTTGCTCCTTCTTGCGACCAGACTTTCGGTTTCCTCTGTTATTGCTTATACTTTGAAGATATCATCTCCAAAAACTCGTGCCAAGGCTTCTCCCTCTCTTCCCCCTGCTTATATCTCTGGGGCTGGCGTCGATAATCATGCAATAGAGGTTCGAAGCAAGCTCCATCCATTTGCCTAGAAGAATACATATGAAAATGTCCTCCATCAGTTTGAAAACACCTTAGTTCTGGACCCTCACTGATTTGGCCATGTTCCTGAGGAAATGGCACTTCTGTTTAAGGATGACGCTGAAGCTCCTCTGTGTTTTCAAAGTTCTTCTGCCCTTGCTTCTCATACCTGGGTTAGTAAGAATTTGAGTCGCTCTTATCCCTCCAGTGAAGTGAGGAACAGTTTAGTGAAGTGGGCAGACTGGATTGACAGGCTCCTTCCAAGGTATGGAGCTCACTGCAAGAGGGCTGGAATCTATGATGCCATCCTTCTGTCCAAGCAGTCTATAAACAGAGAGGATAACCTTTTGGCTGATGCTCTGTGCTTCTGGGATTCTACCAGCAACACTTTCAACTTCCGCCTGGGCCCAATGACTCCAACTTTACTGGATATGGCTCAGATTTTTGGGTTCAGACCTCATGGAAGGCCTGTGGATGCAATTGGTGATTACCACAGGAGCAAGATACCAGAAAAATTGGCAAAACCTTTCACTATCTCTCCAGCCATAATCAACCAGAATTGCTCCTTCTCCAATTTCTTGAAGAAATTCAGCATAGAAAAAGACAAGGATCAACAACATATGTTGTTTCTTTTGTACTAGCTGAACATATTTCGTTTTCCCAAACCGTTCCTCAGCAATTCTGCTCGAATACAGGCACTTGGCAGAAGCACTACACAACCACACTAATGTAGGGCTTGGACCTATAGTTTTGGCTCACTTGTACAAGAATCTGCACACTGCCACCCTGGAGAATCCCTTGAACCTGTCTGTTCCTAGTGCATTCTGGATGATTCAGATTTCGCTGCAAGTCTATTTCCCAGAACTGAGGTTTCCGGATATAGTTCTGCCTGAAGACCAAGTTCTGGCTTTCCCTCTGATGTCGGTAGAAGTGCCCAAGCGTTCCATCAAAGAGTATCTAATGTTTTTTAGGCAATGCACCAAGAGATCTGCTGCTCAGTGGCAAGTGTTGATTAGAAGAACATATCCATGGTTCCAGCCTGGATACAGGCTGTTTGAGAAGGAGCCAGAAGAAGAAACAGCCAGAACTAACTTTAGGAAGAAATTCCTGAATGTGACACTGCCCCGAGACCTGCCTTTTGGAGGTGGGAAGCCTCCCAACTATCACTTGGGGGCAGAAGTGTATCACACCAACTTCTGTTCTAGGCAGCTTGGTTGCCCTCAGCTTATTCCACTCAAGTCATACAGGAGCTGCAACCGGGCCACCTCTTAGAAAGACTGAGATGATCTGGATGTGCACAAGGAATGTGCAGTGAATAAGATAAACAGTAGCGTGGAGGCTCTTTATCCATCTTGGGAGCCTAATTCCTACAGTTCTGCCGAGTTTGATGCTTGGTGGAAGGCCAGATTCCATGGTCTGCCTACTTCCAGTTCTACCACCAAGGTGCTTTTTCATGGCTGGAACTCTTGGACCGTCTACGCAAGGGCAGAAGCCAAACAATTCATGGTGCAGATGATCAAGGACATTAATGCCCAAGTGATTGAAGGTAAATTCTCAATTCTGCCTCTTTTTGCTCCATTCTGCCAATGACTACCTCATTCTGCCCTAGTGCTGATATTTAAAACTTTGTTATGTCTGTTTGTATCAGATCCCTCTACGATAAGGAACCTTGGAGGACAAGCTATTCATGCTGGAGAAGTGATTGGCAAGTTTCTGAATTCTGTCTTTCTGCCTTTCTCTGCTTGATTGCTTTCTAAATCTTTCTTTTCTATGCAATTACTTCTGTCATAGCTGCTGAAGACCTGGAGCTCCCGTTTGGTGATGTAGAGGATAATTATGAGACTCTGGCAGAACCAAGTGCCGAGGCAACTCCTTCTACCAGAAAAAGAACAAAAGAAAGGAAACTGCTCAAGCTCAGGACAATGATGTCCAACCTAATCCCTCAGGTAAAATTTGGGCATCTTGATTCTGTCAATCCCTTCTGATCGGTTGTGTATTCATTTCTGATTCCCTTCCTTTGTGCAGTTGAAAGCTCTCCCCTTCATTCCAAGGCAAAAAGACTGAGAAAAGGGGCTGTTAATGAATCTGAAAGGGCAGAAGAGCCTGCAGCAGTTCCCACTAAAACCACAGAGACTGATAAAGAGTTGCGAGAGACTTTTGAAGCCATAGAATAGGAGGAGGAGGTCTCTAAAGTGGAAAAAAAAGCAAAAGACGGAGAATAAGAAAAGGTGAGTTTATAGCAAAGAATTCCCTTCCTTCTTTGACATAGTTTTGAATTTTTGTATTGCATTCCTTTTGATTTGAGTTCTATCTTTTTGCAGTAGGAAATTCCTGCTAAAGTAACAGCAGAGAGCATTGAGCTGGCTAAAAAACAGCAAGAGGCTCAAAGGACAGAGCCCACCAGTTCAGAATTGGCTCTCTTTGATGAGGTGGAGACAGAACACTCTGTTGCTATTCCAGCACCTGAGGTAGCTTCCATTCTTTCTTAATTATGTCTGGTTTCCATAATCCTGTCTATCTCTATCTTTCTAATTTTGAGGTTCCTGTCTTTTTAGGTGGAGAAGGACAGAACTACTAGGATTTTGGCTGCAGTGACCAACCCTTTCAAGCCTCCCATTGTGGCAGTAAGTATCATTGTGCCTTAGCCTTTCTTAAATTCCAATTCTGTATGAAACTAACTGAGATGCTTCCCTGCAGATGCCTATCCATTCTGTTCCAAGTTCATCTACCACGGCCTCCTTTGCTGATCCAAAATTGGCATAGTTCGAAGCTATGGATTTGGATGCTCAGCTGGACAAGCTTGAGAAGTTGGGAACTACTCCAAACAAGGCTAAGTCCAGATCAATGGATGAGTCAGTGGACAGAATGAAAATCTGGCAGTCAAACGAGCTGGACCTGGATGAGAACAGCTAAGCTGTTGACCAGCTGATGAAGGATCTGGACCTACTACACAGGGAGAGCATGGCTCCCAGACCCATCCTTAAGCTCAACTTGGGCCTAGCAAGAGATGTGCTCAATCTCCACAATTTCTATCAAGATATCAAGCCCTCCTTCAATGCTTCTGAGTTCTGCAAGGCCACCCATGAAGCCAACTTGGCTGATTATAAAAAACAAAAGGTAGAATTGGATGTTCTAGTTGCTGACTACAAGGAGACCAAGTCCACTGCTGAGCTAGAAAAACATATCGAGGAACTCTAGAAGCAACTGGCAGGGTTAAGGGAGAGGCAGAAGAAGCTTGGCGCTGGACTGGGCACCAAGACCAAGGCGACCTTCCTTGTGCAGAACATGGTCTCAGCTTCGGCCAGCATTGGAGATTGCAGAGGCTTCTATCCACTAGGGAGTGCTCTTCTAGAAGGAGATTTCTACCAAAAAAACTGGATTGCACGAGACCCTTAGAAAATTAGGACTTTAGATTTCTACTTTTGTAATAACACTCTAGTCATGTAAGGATGACTATATTTAATAAAAGGGTCCTATTTATTTTGTGAAACTTTGGCTTTTCATTCTGTTTTTAAACAACCAAAAACATAGAAAACATAATTTAAAGACAGAGAATAAATATTCACAAGAACTGACTGTAAACATTGAAACAATAATTTCATCCTTTTCTGCTTCGATCCTATGATCTATTTGTACTGCTTGTGAATCCCACATGGTAGGATAGAACTTCTTTAACCATTTTCCATTGATTGGTGCTGCATAGCTGTCCCCATCTTGGTCTTGTAACCTGTATGCCCCCAATCCAAGGACTTGCTTGACTATGAAAGGTCATTCCCATGTAGGTGACCATTTTCCATAATTAGCTACGTGTGTTCCTGTCAAAGGAAATCAGATTTAAATGCCAGCAGATTCTTTCATTAATTAGATACATGTATATGTGGTAGGTTAGCTATAATTAGATACATGTATATGTGGAAGGTGAGCTGTTTTTCAGGGGCTGAATATCAGCCTGTGTTCTTTCCTAATTAACTTGTATTCTGTCCATATAATGGGCAATTCTCGATGTATAGAGATACATTTTTTCAGAAAGACTCTAAATTGTCATGGTATCAGAGCTATAGCTCTGAATTATCTCTCGCTCCCAAGTCTCTTAGTCTCAGTTATCTCTTGCTCTCAAGTCTCTTAGTCTCGGTTATTCTTGATCAAGTTCTCTTGACATCATGTCTTCGGATAAGTCTGAGGTTTCTTTGATTCGTTTCAATGGCAAGAACTACTCTGCTTGGGCGTTTCACTTCGGGATTTTCGTCAAAGGTAAGGAGGCGTGGGGACATGTTGATGGAAGTAACCCAGCTCCTGACAAAAACAAAGACAAAGACCAGCACGCCAAGTGGGAAGTCAAGGACGCTCAAGTTATGACATGGATTTTAGGATCTGTCGAACCTAATATCATCTTGAACCTTCGATCATCTCAGACTGCAGCTCAGATGTGGACTTACCTGAAGAAGATCTATAGTCAACGAAACACTGCTCGTCGGTTCCAGCTTGAACATGAATTGGCCGCTCTCCAACAGGATAGCCTTTCTATCTCTGATTTTTACTCTAGATTCACTAATCTTTGGGGTGAATACACTGATATAGTTTATGCTGACTTACCATCCGAAGGTCTTAGTTCTGTTCAATCTGTCCATGAAACTACCCAGAGGGATCAATTTCTAATGAAACTAAGACCTGAATTTGAAGGCACCAGATCCAATCTTATGAACCGAGAATCTGTCCCCTCCTTGGATACATGCCTCAATGATCTCCTTCGCGAGGAACAGCGCCTTCTCACTCAAACCACCATGGAACAACGGCGGTCTACATCTGTTCCTGTGGCCTATGCAGCACAAGGTAAGCCACGAGGCAGGGATATGAGCACTGTTCAGTGTTTTTGTTGCAAGGGATTTGGTCATTATGCTGCAAATTGTCCCCGAAAATTCTGCCACTACTGCAAAAAGGATGGCCATATCATCAAGGAATGTCCTACTCGACCCCCCAAGAAATCAGAGACCGCATATACTGTCTCCGTTGGCTCTTCTAGTGCTGGAAGTTCTGTGACTGCAGTACCGCTGACACAAAGTGCTCCTGTTCAACCTGTGACCCCTGACATGATTCAACAAATGATCATTTCTGCATTTTCAGCTTTAGGACTCTCAGGTAAACCCTTCTCTACATCATCTCCTTGGTACTTTGATTCCGGGGCTTCCCATCATATGACAAACAATGCTGATTCTCTTACCAATGTAAACAAATATTTTGGAAATCTCAAAATTCATACTGCTGATGGCAATCATTTACCTATCACGGCCACTGGTGATGTTTCTTCCTCTCTCACTGATGTCTTTGTATCTCCTGGTCTTACCACCAATCTTGTGTCTGTCGGTCAGTTGGTTGATAATGATTGCAAAGTGGAATTCTCTAAATCTGGTTGTGTTGTGCAGGATCAACAGTCAGGGAGGATGATCGCGAGGGGGCCTAAAGTGGGACGTCTTTTTCCTCTTCAATTTCCTTTGTTTTCTTTTTCACCCTTTGTCTCTTGTAATTCTGCTCATGTTGATTACCGAGCGTGGCATAAACGTCTCGGACATCCAAACTCTACTGTACTTCATGATTTACTGAAATCTGGTTTTCTTGGGAATAAAGAATCACCATCTCTTAGTGCTGTTCAATTTGATTGCAATTCTTGCAGACTTGGCAAAAGTAAGACTCTGCCATTTCCTATTCACACACCCCATGTGGTCCAACCTTTTGATTTGATACATAGTGATGTGTGGGGTATGGCACCAGTCACTTCTCATGCTAATTACAAATACTTCGTCACTTTTATTGACGACTATAGCCGTTTCACATGGATATATTTTCTACATTCTAAAGATGAAGTCTTTTCTGTTTTTAAGATTTTTCATGCATATATTCAGACCCAATTTTCGGCCCATATCAAAATCCTTCGTTCTGACAATGGGGGTGAGTATATGTCTCATTTGTTTCAGGACTTCCTACAGACTCATGGCATCATCTCTCAACGGTCTTGCCCTTCAACACCTCAACAAAATGGGGTGGCTGAAAGGAAGAACCGTCACCTTCTTGATGTTGTTCGCACTCTCCTGTTAGAGTCATCTACGCCCTCTCGTTTTTGGTGTGAAGCTCTCTCCACTGCTGTCCATCTCATCAACAGGTTGCCTTCTCCCACATTGCACCACAACTCTCCTTTCACCAAGTTATTTGGTCGCCCTCCATCTTATTCCAACCTTCGTACATTTGGTTGTATCTGTTATGTTCATCTTCCTGCACATGAACGCACAAAACTCATGGCTCAATCGATCCAGTGTGCTTTCCTAGGATATTCAGTCCACCATAAAGGTTTTCTTTGCTACTATCCACATTTGCGACGCATTCGAGTTTCTAGAAATGTAATCTTTCTAGAAAATCAGTATTTTTTTCCCACGCATCACGACCCCGTTTCTCCTTCATTTTCTGTTTTGCCTATGTTTACTAACTCTTATGCAGCTCCTGTTTTAAATATCTCTTCTCCAGCTCCAGTCCCTTCTCAGCCTCTCTTCGTGTATCAACGACGCTCCTCCAAAACTTCCCATCAACCTCCAGCACCTCCCCAGCCCCCTCCAGCTCCTTCCCCGACTGCTGCTCCTGTTCCAGCAACTACACCTCCTGTTCCAGCAACTGCACCTCCCCCCCTCAGACAGAGTACTCGGGTTCGTAGACCACCAGATAGGTTTGGTTCCTCTCCTCTTTCCCTCTTCCCTGCCACCTTGTCTTCTATTTCTCTTCCTTCGTCTTATACACAGGCCATGAAGCATGAGTGTTGGCGGACAGCGGTTGAAACTGAGCTTCTCGCACTTGAGGAAAACCAAACTTGGGACGTTGTTCCATGTCCCTCCTCCGTGAAACCCCTTGGCAGTAAGTTCGTGTTTTCTGTCAAGCTTCGTTCTGATGGGTCCATAGACCGTTATAAGGCTCGGTTAGTGGCACTTGGCAACAAACAAGAATATGGTCTCGACTATGATGAGACCTTCGCACCAGTTGCCAAAATGACCACTGTCCGCACCATACTCGCCCTTGCTGCATCCCAATCCGGGCCCTTACATCAAATGGATGTCAAGAACGCATTTCTCCACGGTGATCTCAAGGAAGAAGTTTACTTGAAACTTCCCTCTGGTATGCCTACTTCCTCACCTAATGATGTTTGCAAACTGAAACGTTCTTTGTATGGTTTGAAGCAGGCCTCGCGAGTATGGTTTGAAAAGTTTCGCTCCACTTTGCTTGGTTTTTCTTTCACTCAGAGTCAGTATGACTCCTCTCTTTTTCTACAACGGACATCCATGGGTATCGTTGTTCTTCTTGTTTATGTGGATGATATTGTCATCACTGGCTCCGACTTGGAGGCAATCTCTGCAGTTCAGACTTTGTTGCATTCTACTTTCCACATGAAAGATCTTGGTCCGCTCACTTATTTCTTGGGTTTAGAGGTCCATCATCAACCTCATGGTCTCTTCTTGCTTCAGCACAAGTACAGTCAAGATCTGGTTCAGTTAGCCGGCCTCACCAACACTACTTCCGTTGACACCCCCATGGAACTTAATGTGAAATATCGACGTGACGACGGGGAGCTTCTTGAGGATCCTACTACCTATCGGAAGCTGGTTGGTAGTCTTATCTATCTAACCATCACCCGACCAGACATCTCTTATGCTGTTCACACTGTCAGCAAGTTCATGCAAGCCCCGAGGCATCACCATCTCTCTGCCGTTCGCCGCATCATTCGCTATATTCTTGGCACACCTAGTCGTGGCTTGTTCTTCCCTACAGGTTCTTCTCTTCAGCTTCAGGCCTATAGTGACGCTGATTGGGCTGGTTGCCCAGACACCAGGAGATCTACTACTGGCTGGTGTATGTTTCTTGGTGATGCCCTTATCTCTTGGAAATGCAAGAAGCAAGACCACGTCTCCAAATCATCCACTGAGGCAGAGTATCGCGCCATGTCTGCTGCGTGCTCCGAGATCATTTGGCTGCGTGGTCTCCTCACAGAGCTTGGGTTCAGTCCACTTCATCCTACTCCACTGCATGCTGACAACACAAGTGCCATCCAAATTGCAGCCAACCCCGTCTATCACGAACGCACCAAGCACATCGAGGTTGACTGTCACTCCATCCGAGAAGCCTATGATCATCAGGTTATCACCCTTCCACATGTCTCCACTACTCTGCAGATTGCCGATATCTTCACCAAATCCATGCCACGTCAGCGCCATCATTTCCTCGTTAGCAAATTGATGCTTGTCGATTTACCAGCATCAATTTGAGGGGGGATGTCAAAGGAAATCAGATTTAAATGCCAGCAGATTCTTCAGATTTAAATGCCAGCAGATTCTTTCATTAATTAGATACATGTATATGTGGAAGGTGGTAGCTGTATAGCTAATTAAATTATGATACGATGTATAGAGACACATTTTTTCAGAAAGACTCTAAATTGTCATTCCAAGGGGCAGAATTGCCTTCCAAACATCTTCTCCTTCTCCAAAACTCTTGTTTCTAACTCTCTTGTTATGGGAGCGGATCCGCTGTCCCTAAATTGGTGTTCCCTCCATGTCCCTTCTCTAATTTGCTGACACATGTTAACTAATATAACAGGAAGTTAACTCCGTTAATTTTTTTATTTGACAATTTTAAAAATTAAAAAAATTAAAAACTGCCCAAACCCAACGTCGTCTTCCTTGCAAAACCCTGCGAACGTCGTCTTCCTTGCTAAACCCAGCGAGCGTCATCTTCCTTGCTAAACCCAGCGACTATGTGGAATCAATTATAACTGAATATTGCTCGTTGTTAAGTGGTAGGACAAGTATTGAACAATACTATATTTAATTCTTTCCCTCATGAGGGGAAAAAAGATTTATCTTCAGTAAGTCAATAAACTGGCAAAATGCATACATCTCGCTGCAACATTTTGTCAAACACATTATGCATTCAACTTCTTCAGACCCTATGACATTGATTGGTGTAGGGGTAGGGGCACTTCCTTGTAGTTGCTGGAGCAGATCTTTTTCTTCTGGAATTGTAGCCGCAGTGTTCAAATCCATCAGCTTCTCTTCTCCTTCACAAGGTTTAATTAACTCAAACTCAACTGGCACCATTGCTCGGTTGGTCACAACAGAAACTGATGATGGAGGAGGAGGACGGTACGGAAGAAGAGGCAGAGTCATTAAACTGGTGCTTTTGACGACATCAAAGCTTGTTGGTATGGGAAGCCGTGGAAGAGCATGAGCAAAACCATCCAAGATGATGGGTCCTCTCCTCTGCCTCTTGAAGGTTGTTGGCGACAGAGCAAAACCATCACCTCGTGAATACCGCTAAACTCCAAATAACTACATCTCTATGTTATAACAGCAGTAAATTCAACTCCAATTATCCATTTAATTCACAAATTCTTCAAAGATAGCCAAACACATAAAAGACCCCAAGGAAGACGACGCTCTGGGTTTAGCAAGGAAGGACGCTCGCTGGCTGCTAGGTTATTTTGGGCAGTTTATAATTTTTTTAATTTTTTTAATTTTTTTAATTTTTTTAATTTTTAAAATTGTCAAATAAAAAAGTTAACGGAGTTAACTCCCCGTTATGTTAATTAACACGTATCAGCAAATTAGAGAGAGGACATGAAGGGGACACCAATTTGGGGACAGCGAATCCACTCCCTCTTGTTATAGGCTCTCGCCACAATCTGTTTTCCTGCCAAGAGTTTGTTGAGGGTATCAATTCTGCTTGCATCCATTCCCTCCAATTCCAACAACATTGCCTGCGAATAGTCTTCCCCAACCAAATTGTGTTGTTGGGCAATTCTGATGGACTGAACTGCGATTTCCATGGGCAGAATTGCATCATGTCCATAAGTCAAAGCATATGGAGTCATGCCAGTTGCTTCTCTTTTTGAAATTCTATAGGCCCACAAAGTTTCTGACAGTTTTTCATGCCATTGCCTTGGATTTTCCTCAAGCATTTTCCTGATAATGTTGATAATCACCTTGTTGCTTGATTATGCATGTCCATTAGCCTAGGCATAATAAGGGGTGGATTGAAGTAGTTTGAACTTGAATGCTTCTGTCATATCTAGCACTTCTCTGGATACGAAGGAACTTCCCCCGTCGGTGGTGATTGATTCTAGTATGCCAAATCTCTGCACAATCTGTTCTTCTATGAAGGTGATGATCTCTTGAGATGTGGTGGACTTGACTAGCTTGGCTTCTACCCATTTAGTGAAATAATCAGTAGCCACTACGATAAAACATTCTTGCTTGCTACTGGCTGGATAGATTTTGCTAATGAGGTCCATTGCCCATCCTTTGAATGGCCATGGCTTGACGACTGGATTCATGGGAACTAAGGGGGCCTGCTGGATTGGACCATGTCTTTGACAAGCTTCACATCCTTTGGAATATTCAATGGAGTCTTTCATCATGGTAGGCCAGAAGCAACCATACCTCCGAATCAACCAACACATTTTCCTTCCACCTTGATGACATAATTTAAAGCCATGATTCTTATCCTTTTCTCGGATGGGAGGGCTGGATATTGCAGATAATTAATCAGGGGTAGTCTAAAGTCCTCCTCATTCATCATGGCAGAATTGACATCTATCTCCATCCTTCTAGTCAGAACCGATGACAGACTTTTCTTTCCTACCTTGATGATTCTCTGTACACAGTCTTCAGGCATCTGTACTCTTGTTGCTATCTGAGCCATCTCATTGGCTGCAAGGTTTTCTTCCCTTGGAATATGTTCCCAAGTGGCTTCCCTGAATTCTGCCAGGAGATTTCTAGTTGTCACCAAATAGACAACTAAGGAGGGATTCAAACACTTGTATTCTCCAGCAATTTGTTTTAATACGAGCATGGAATTTCCCCAAATTTCCACAGACTAAACTCCTCGTATTCTGCTCTGTTGTTGGTGCACTGTAAGTCCAGCTAGAATGAATAACAGTGTCTGATTCCTAGTGGATCTTCTAAAACAATCCCTGCCCCAGAGGCTAAGTCTGTTTTAGCTCCATCAAAGTATAGCTTCCAGGGGGTAAGATGGACTAAGTAAATGGGATTATTAAGACAAGTGTGAGCTCTGGTTAACAGATTTGCATTGGCTATGTCCATGGAATCCATATTCTCAATTTATTCTCCTGGATGATTTGCCAGGAAATCTGCAATAGCCTCTCCTTTGATGGATTTTTGAGGAACATATCTGAAGGCAAATTCTGACAGGGCCAGAGTCCATTTACCAATTCTCCCCCTCAACATTGGTCTTGTTAGCATGTACTTAATTAAATATGTTTTGGCAATGATGTAGGTGGTGAAAGGTAGCATGTAATGTCTGAGCTTTATAGTAGTAAAGTATAAAGCCAAACAAAGTCTTTTAATTGCAGAATATTTCCTTTCTACTTCTGTCAGAGTTCTGCTCAGGTAATAGACTGCATGTTCCTTCCCTTCCTTGTTATCTTGAACTAACAGGCTCCCAATGGATACTTCTGAGGCAGAAACATATAACTTCAGTGGTCTGCCTCTCTTTGGTGGGGACAAAACTAGCGGATTTGAGAGGTAGTGCTTGATTTCCTCAAAAGCCTGCTGGTGCGGTTCCTCCCATTTGAATGTCTATTCTTGTTTTTAATCTCAACAAGGAGGAAAAGGGTTGAATTTTTCCTGCAGAATTGGATATGAATCTTCTGAAAAAGTTGATCTTTCCTAAAAGGCTTTGTAATTCTTTCTTGTTCCATGGTGGCAAAGCTTCCATGATAGATTTTGCTTTGTTCTTGTCGATTTCTATTCCTCTTTGATGGACTAGGAAACCTAAGAAATTGCCAGCTTGAAGTCCAAAAACGCATTTCTTGGTATTCATTTTCAACTTGTGCTGTCTCATTCTTAGGAATGCTTTCTTTAAATTAGATAAATGGTCTCCCTTTTCTGGAGACTTGATCACCACAACATCTATATAGACCTCTAGAGAATAACCTATCATGTCATGGAAAATAGAATTCATAGCTCTTTGATAAGTGGCTCCTGTATTTCTTAAGCCAAAATGCATTACAGTATATTCAAAAGCGCCTATATGCCCAGGACACATAAAGGTTGTCTTGTGGATGTCTTCTTCTGCCACTATTATCTGATTGTATCCTGCATTGCCATCCNATGAATGATAGCATTTCATTATGAGCAACTCCGTCTACCAGCATGTCCGCCATAGGCATTGGATACTCGTCTTTGGGAGACGCTTCATTCAGATTTCTGTAGTCCACACATATTTTGACTGCCCCTGTTTTCCTCTTAAGGACTGGTACAATATTAGACAACCAATTAGCATAAATGGCTGGCCTGATAAAACCTGCTTTCACCAGTCTTTCTATCTCTTCTTTCACCTTCAGTTCTGTCTCCATAGACATCCTTCTTCTGGCCTGCTTGACTGGCAGGTATCCTTCTTTAATTGGCAACTTGTGCTCCACTAGTTCTCCGTCCAGCCCAGGCATTTCATGATAATGCCATGCGAAACAGTCTTTGAAATTATGCAGAAGTGCAATGATTTCATCCTTTAATGATTCTTCCAGTAACATGCTGATGAAAGTAGGTCTGGGGTCCTCTTTTGTCCCCAAGTTTATTTCTTGCAAAGGATCCTCTACTTCTGGCAGAGAGTCATCTAGTGCTGCTAGTGCAAATTCCAACTCCTCCTCTTGCAGATTTCCTTCCTGTTCTTACATGTTCTCATGCATGAATTCTACCATGTTAATGGCTGGACTATGCATGGAAAGTTTCCTTTCTTCCCAATATACCAACAATATATTTGTAATGGATCGGATTGTTGTAGCTCGATCCCTTTCTTGCTGGTTTGAGCTAAACATCAGACTTCTGGAGGTTGAGAATGCAAAGCCTATTCCAGTCCTCTAAAGAACTAGCCAAACCTTCTTCAATGAGTTTCTGGGTCATGTCACCATGGGGATGACCATTCTGGTTGACTCCAAAGAAAGTGAAAGAACCAGGGTCATCATGATAATACCTGGCCTCGAAACATAATGCAGATGGCAGGAATGGATGTGGGTTGGCCTCCACTATTTCCATAAAACCCTCTTCATGCCAGAGGGCCAACTGTTGGTGTAGAGTGGAAGGAACACATAGACTCTGGTGGATCCAATCTCTGCCAAGCAATGTGTTGTAAGTGGTAGAAATGGTGTCTACCACAAAAAAAAAGCAATCTTCAGCTTCTTTGTTCCTACTATGACATCCACGTCTAGTATTCCATGAGTCTTAGTGGTGCCCCCAGCTAAGTTGGTGACTGTTAGGCTTGTTGGAATTAGATCCTTCTCTATTCTACCCATTTTCACCAGCAATCTGTGAGGTAGAAGATTAATGGCTGCATCCCCATCTACCATTACTTTGGGGATAGGAACACCCCCAAAGTTTGGGGTTATCAACAAAGGTCTGAGATGATTGGCCATTCCTTGGTAGGTTTGGAAAAGCATAGCTGTTCTGTGACTATTTTCGCAACAATTCTGCCCGTTCTGTCAGCAGATACTTGCTGTTTTGGTGCCTCCTCCACTTCTGCCAACCTGCACTCAAAAGTCTCTTGTGATAGTACATCTCCTTCCAAAGTGTTCTCTTGTCCTTCTGCTGCCCTGAACTTCTATGGCAGGACAAACACCATATTAATGCCTAGATCACCTTGTAACAGGCTTTCTAATTCTGCACCGGAAGCATCAGTTTCTTCATCTAGTTCTCCACCGTACTCCATTTGTTCTTCTCCATATTCTTCTGTCCAGTTTTCTTGCCCACCTGTTTCGAGAAGTCCAGTTTGGTCATCTGCAGATGGTTCATAATCCAACTGTTCCTCTTCATATTCTTCAATCCAACCTTCTTGTCCTTTTACCATAATAGGTCTGGATTGACTTTGTGACTGTGAAGGTCCTAATTGATCGATTGAGAGTGAGGTTGGATGGATAGCACGCTTGGTTGGAACTTGTCTTTCTTAGCTCCTCTAGTTGATATGTTTTCTGTTATGCCTGAGAATCTTTTTCTAGATTTTTCCCTTTTCTGGCAGAACTATCCTCTGGACGTACCTGTGTATTATCCTTGTTCTTGAGGAATGTGTAGTATTGCCCCTAAACTCTCTTTTTTTGTGTTCTGGTTAGCTCCAAAGTTGGTCTGACGCTCTTTCCAATAGAATACCATCTGCCTTCTATGATAGTTTCTAGGGGCTTATCATTTCTGGGCATCTTAACTAGCGTCTCCTTCTTTGGTTGGTCTGTCATTTTTCTGTTGCGTTGGGCAGGCCTTTCATAGGCCTTCTGCCTGGCTATGTCTCTAGGTGGAGCCAGAACTAGGCCCTGTTGGTATGATGTTCCAATCCTGTCAAAAACACTAGCTGTGGACTGACTTTGTCCATCCAGAGTTACCTCTAACTCACTTTCGCATTTGTATTTGCTAAACAGAACTACCCCAGCTAAAATAGTTGCTTTTGGTCTCTAATTAGCCTATCTTGTGACTCTTCTGCCTATGTTGGGGCTAGCTTCTGCTGTTAGTTTGCCTCTCTTCTGTTCTTGCCAATTTAAGTTGACCATGTTGACTTGAGGTTGGGGAAAAGGGTCTGTTGTTACTGAGGGAGGTTTCTCAACCAGTTTTAGCCTTCCTGTTGTTATTCCTTCTTGGATGACGTCTCTGAAAACAACACAACTATTGCTGGAGTGGTTCCAAGAGTTGTGTCATCTGCAGTACTGTCTGCCCTTAAGTTCCTCTGGCTTGGGCAACTTGTGCGATGTCTCTATTGCCTTCTGCAGTAGCATTTCATCAAACAGAGCATCAACCTTGGTTAAATCGAAGGAATAAACTTTGTTCTGTGCTAGTTTGTTTGGAACAAACCCTCTTGTAAATGGTGGTGGCTTATGGTCCTTCAGTGGCTTTGTCAGAGCCTTACAACTGATGGGATGTTTTAATTTCGCCATTTCCGCCACTACAACTTCCCTTTCCTCCGAGCTTTATGTGCCTTTTTCAGACTTTACTTCGACCAGATGCACTGAAGAAGATGGGGTTTTATAATATGTGCCTTTAGAAGAGTTGCTTTTCTGTTGTTCTTCCCTAAGTAGCTCCTCGTATTTAGATGCTTTGTCTGCCAGTTCTGCCAGGTCTCAAAACAGCATCCCATCAAATATCTTTCTCAGAGAGATCTTAAGGGCCATCTGAGACAGTTGAATGAAGTGTCTCTCTTCCATAGGTATCCGGCATTTCATTTTGAGCTTTCTGAACCTGGTAATGAAGTCTTGGGCAGGCTCATTTTCACTCTGTTTGAGGGCAGCAAGATCACTTATGGTGACTTCTGGCTGAATCCAGAAATAGTAGTCATGGAAGACATTTTCTATATGTTCCCAAGTTTGAACAGAATTGGCTGGTAAGCTAGGTAAAGGCTTGTCCAAAGAGAGAATTTTCAGAAAGCCTTAGTTTTAGTAGAGGGTTATTTTCTATGGCTATGCACTGGACAGAGAATCTGCCTATATGCACTGGACAGAGAATCTGCCTATTTGTTGAACAAGGTGAAGTTTGGTACCTTAAAGCCTGGGCATAGAGGTATTTGATCAATATAAGCTGGATATGGTTTTCTATAAGTGCGCCTTTCTCCTCTTCTGGCCTCAGGTTCCATCATCTCTCTTATCAACCTATGCAGTACTCCCATGTCATTCAAGGCATTGGCCGGATGCGGATTCCGCTCCTGTTCTAGCTGGTTGTGTGGTCTGGGCAGAATTTCCTCCCTATGTTCTTCCTCTTCTTCGAAATCTGGATGATTCCTCCAGTTTTCCCCAAGCCTGTTCCTGTCATTATTGGCAAAAGGGTTTATTCCCCCTCTGCCTCTCCTACCTCTTGCTAGTGGAGGGAATGGATTGGGGTACATCCTTCTAGATCTGTAGGGCAACACAACTAGTTTCTCAGGTAGAAGTGTCAAGGGCTGATTGCGTGGGACCACTGGTCGTGGAATAGGTGGAGGTTCTGGTTGGTTCTGGGGGGCCTGAACTGGTGCAGGACCTTCTGGAAGAACTGGAGCTTTGTGTTCTCGGACGGGAAGAGCTCATCCCCTTTGCCCATCTTGGATTTCTCCATGTGCTGGTATTCCAGCTATCTGTGCGATGAGAGGATTCTCTGGGTATGGCCATGCCAGTCCTGGTGGAGGTCCAAAAAGGAGGTCTAGCTGCGAGGACCCGATCCAAATTCCGCTTTGGAATCCGAGGTAGACCCTGTGCGTGTCCGACACCTGGCGAATGCTGGGCACAAATGACCTATTTGCCCTTCTATACAAAACATGATAAAATAACAAGGTTGACGTCTACCGAAAAACCGGCAGAGTTTCCCCTGTAACTAGCTGAATACCAAATTATTTACACCTGCCAAAATAAGTGTATATATATATATATATAACCAACTGCCAGCATACATATATATACATTCCAACAGTTCAAGTCTCAGTCTAGGGCAAAACATCAGAGCAACTACTAAGAATTTACAAAGGAATCAATCCTTTTACAAAACAAAAATCCTACATTAAAAGAAAGGCGCGGAAGATGGGAAACGGCCTAGTGGTGGATTCCTGTGCACGTCTACTGCCTGGGGGCGCAAAACAACAAAAAGGGTGAGTGGACCCAAAACAAAGTTTAGAAAATAGCATATGAACATACTAACCCCACTGTAAAAATAGTTATACAAATTAAATTATTCTTTTTATTTCTGAATCCAATGCACGTATATAATTATACATATATATAAGCCAAGCATACTCATGGTCAACAAACATTAATTTCTTAAGGCATTGAAAACAGTTTAAAACTATCACCTAGGTGTACCCTTATTTCCGTCAATTCCTTATATCCGTCAATTCCTTGCATCACCATGGGTGACACGTACTCGCAGGTCTTAGTGACACGAGGTCAGTCCGAGCCGCAACTCGCAAGATTCTGGGGACCGTAGTCCACCTGATCCGCATTACTCGCTCCACACGAGTTCGAGTACCAAAGAACTCATGGGGCAACTGTCAAGCATGCTGACTAAACCGAAGGCAACCAATATGATCCGAAGGCAACATGTAATATCTGGGTACAAGGTGGTTTAAGAAAATATAAAGTTTCTGAAGCAAAGCTGTTGAATAATTAACTTTCTGTAACCTTTAAAATTCTGCTGCCATTTATCTGATAATTAACGAGAATATCTTTTCCTATATTCTTTAAAAGAGATTTCACTCGGCAGCATGCAACATAAAATATTTAACAGAATAAAACAGCTTATAACTGAAACTGAACTGCTTAAATTCATTTATTAAAACAAAGAGTCCACTCACTGATAGTCCGAGCTCACTGGACCTCTTGAAGGTCCCTCCTGCGGGTCAACAGGTGCCCGGATGCCTGATTCAATGACAATAATATTCTATTAATACAATATAGTATTAAATTAAAAACCCTGACCCCCGGCTCCTAAAAGTACGTGCGTCAAGTTAAAGTTATCCCTATGCCCATAAAAGCTTTCCTTCCAGTTTAGCAGTATCTTGGGACTCAAAAAGCGTTAAAGTCCCAAAAATCAATTTGGGACCCCACGGGTCCATAACCTCACAATATGATCCGGAAGCCGCTAGAAGGTCCAATATATCTAAGACACATGTCCCGAGGGTATTGGTGTCGATCGGACGGTCGGATTGATCACGATCGTGTAATCGCATAATTTCTAAACCCTAGCCCTAGGGTTCGCTATTTCGGAGTATCCGGGACTCCGATTCATGATCCGTTGAATCCTATACGATTCTAAAATTATCTTGAGTAATATATCTGAAAAAGATTACGATCCAACGGCTCAACAGTATTGAACTCGGAAATCGCACAATATGGAAAATCCGTTCGAGGCTCAAACGGTATCCAAATTGAGATCCGCGAATTCCTACGCACTCGTGACAACCTAAGGATCGCATCAAGATACAGTGCCACTGCACTACCCTCGCCCACGTGCCGGCAGCGCTGGGTGTCCAAAGCGGTTACGCATCGCCGAAAAATCTCAAAATCACGGCTCCAAACTCCTACCCTAGGTATAACACCATATTTGGAACCACTTTTGTTCTTGGACCTACCCCGAAAACTAACCGGAAGTGGTCGAACACAGAGGCCAAAAATCGGCCGAATTTCCAATTCAAAAATCCAATATCTACACTGAGAACCGATTAATTCCTACCCAACCATCAGCTAGAGCATGGAAAATAGATAGAAATCCATACCTTACTCGACAAATTTGGAGAAGAATTGAAGGAGAACGAGCGGGTTGAAGTTTCTGTCAAAACCGCTCGGTTTTCTGCAATTTTCGGCCAGCGCCGGCAGTTCCACGGGCTGAGAGTGATCGGAAAAGGAAGAGGAAGTAGTGGCGGTTCGAACAAGACCGGTCTAGTGGCCTGTGGTGCTCTGTGGCGGCGACGGCGTCACAAAACCGAATCGGGGGAGGAGAGGGGAGCTCGCGCGACGAGAGAGAGAGAGAGAGAGAGAGAGAATGAGGGTTTTAAAAATCTGATTTTTCATATTACCATTTTGCCCCTCATAATATTTTAACCGTATTTTCTTCGTTAAAGCTCCGATTCGAGCCCACTTCGTGTCTATGAACTCATTTCATCGTGCTCTACGCAACGGTGTCTGTAGAATTGTCAAATTCGTTTTCCGTCAAAAGGTCAACTTTTCGTTCATAAATTATCCCAAGGGCAAAATTATCTTTCCTCATAATAAATTACTAATTAAATATGAAGTTTAGGTTTGGGTCATTACACTAGCTGGTGGAGCACAACATCTGGGTTTGGAATTCTGGCAATAGCAGCCTCAAGGTCCTTCCTGAATTGCTTGTTGACTTGCCACTACATCATGGCTGTCATGTTATTTAGAGTCTCCTGGCTCCTTTGTGCTGTGGCCTTTTGCTGGAGCATAGCCTCCTGTATCTAGTTTAACCTTCTAGAACCAGATCTGGAACGTCTGCTCCTGGTACTGCCATGGGCTGAGTGCCTAGCATCACTTTCTTCTGACTCAAGTCCCTCTTGGAGAGCTGCTTGATCTCTTTCCATGGTAAATTGTGGATTCTGGCAAGAACTTCTAATATTCATATACTAGAAGTTTTTTCTAGGAGTATGTGTACTGAGAGGTTCCACCGGGCGTGCCAAATTGTTCACCCGTTTTGATTTTAATCCTGTGAAAGTAGGATGAAGTTCCCTATTGACTCGAAAACCATTGACTGGTCAACAAGCCAACTTTCTTTTTGTGTATGAGCATGCCACTGCTAGCAATAAAAACCCTAGCAAACTTTGAAAACAGATAACTTGCGCCCCTAAGTTATTGATTCTGAATACACGATTGTGAATTTGGGTAGAGAATATCTCCCAAGTAAGTTCTTTTTCTACCTCAGGCTGGTGAGAACTTGCAAAAATTTTCACATTACAAAAACAGGTAATTCTGGCTAGAATAAATGATAAGAAAGTGAACTATTTTAGGCAGAACTCCCTTTTACAAAGCTTAGAAAGGGAAAGACCAATTCTAAAAAAGGACAAAAGAGCGTTGAACTTCAATTTCTGCCTGGATAGCTGCTTTTGATCCAGACTGGACTGGGTATGTCTGCGCTGGATTGGACCATCAACACCTTCAATTATCAAGTTTCAGCTGTAAATCAATACTAACGTTCGAATTTGGCAGAGCTTTAATCTATTTCAAGCCCTGGAAGGCTTCTTGAACAGGAAGAATTGGAGCTCTTCAGTCTAAAAGGGGTAGAAGTGGCTGGATTTGATGATTACTGAGCTGGAACTGCACTATAGTACCTGTTCTGCTTGATCAGGGCTTTCCATAAATTTGTTGAGGTTTTCATATTTGTAAAAACCGGGACTCTGCTTGATTTGGCTTATGCTGAACCAAATTTGTAACGAAAGGAATCTCGCTTTGTAGAACTATTTATCTGAACTAAACTGAAATAAAAAAATTTGGGTTGTAGCTGACTTGTTTCTTGTGGCAATGAGCTTTGGTTGCTTCAATGTTTGAAGGCTTTTGAGATCAAGTGATCATTTTGAGTTTGTCAATTGTGACCTTGAGAGTTTTTGTTTTGATTGATCTTTTTGGCCTTCCTTTATCTGTTCACCCTCTCTCTTATTTATAGGAAATGTTGGAGTGGGGTTTTTAATCTTTGAATAATGGGCGGTAGATATTTTCAAAAAGATCTTTCTTTTTAAATGCCACAAAAATGGGAAGTTATCTATTCTGGCAGAGAAGAACCATCAACAGTCAGTTCCCATGGTGGTCTTTTCCTTGTTTTTCCAAAAAAATAAAATCAACCCCTTTTGCTCTCTGTTTGTTCCTTTGTGAAGAAGGAAAGACACAATCTGTTATGATGGTCAGTTTGCTTTTTCTGTTTGAACAATCCCCTTGCTTCCTAATTATCTTTTGAGATCGTAGTCTACTTATCTCTTAGGAAGGTCACCTGCTCTTGTGCAGAATTTCTCTGTATATAAAAAGGGATTTTGATCTTTTTTTATTGCAGAAATTTGGAGAAATCTTCTTTTTATACCTGTCTTCATTAACTCTCTATCAACTCCTCTGTGATAGTTGAAATTTTTTGCTTTTTCAAAGACAGGTAGTCACGTGGGGGCTTTCTGAGAAAAGATCCGTTGACTTGTCTTTTTTTGGGGTAGAGATCAAATGGTGTGAAAAAAGGCTGTGTTAGTTCATTTTAATCTTTTGTAGATAAAAAAGCCCAAATGTTTTGTTCATGGGCCTTTTTGACAAAAATGGGCTAGGCATGCCGAGAATTGGCCCAAACTCAAGGTAAACTTTGGTGGCTGCCAAAAATTGACATGGGCTTTTTAATTTTGGGCTAGGCGTGCAAAATTAGGCCCAAACAGAGGTATTAGTAATAAGGTGTCGTTAACCTACCATTTTGTGGAGATTAGATAGTTTTTTTTTTTTTTTTTTCAGCTGTAATTGCTGGTTTAACTTTTCTTTTTTCTTAAATTTAGCTCCCAAGGTTGGGGCACCATAAGCTATTAACTCAATCCTAAAAACACTAAGTTATTCGGAAGGGATTACTTTTATGTACAAAATCTTCATTTTGGACTTACAACTTAATTTAAAGCATTATAAACTTGGCTATATATAATTGTAAAACATGTTACAAGGACTATCAAGGTTACATGAGCCTAAAGCAATGATAAATTCATAAATATTCTGCAGAGTATCTTTCCAAACATCATTTGAACTCCGTAATACATTACCTAGTAAAGAATGCTTTTGAGGAGCGTATATTGAAAAAAAACATACTCCCTTCTGGATACTGGAAAAATTAAACTTCGCCATCGTTGTAACATTTTGCTATTAATCTTAAGTCTACATACCCGCCTTTCAGACAGAAGCATGGAATGGCATTCTCACTGCCAGAACGTTCATTCATAAATTCGCTTCCTCTTCAAAAGGGTTGGAAATATAATCACAGAACCAATAAGGAAAAGCACAACCAAGGTTTTAAAATCATAGAGATCCTTGACTGACTTGAGTTCCCCGAGAGCAAGGCCAGCCTAAAAAAAAAAATTCAGCAGCTGTCAGTACTTGGGAGAAAACTCATATATTAAACTTGAAAAGCAAATTTCATACAGTCAAAGCTGTTCGGTGTAAACCATACATTAAAGAGAAGAAATGAACCTGTGAGAATGTGAGATGAAATGTCATTGAAAAATTAAGTCTTTTGAAAAAGAAAAATGAAGAAATGCCAACTAAACTTTTTACAATGGCATCAGTTGCTACAGTTATGTATATCTTAAGTTTTTAAATGTGGACCAGAAATAGAAACCTCCAAATTTCCAACAATTCTGATACCCTCTCTACAGGCAGCAAAGCAATATTTTTCTATTGAGTGAGTGTATCAAACAAAGTGGCCAGAAAGCACGGTATACAAGTTAAATGATGAAATCAAACATCTAATCAACAACAAAAACAAAACATTTAGTCCGTCATATTTTTATGAGAGATAGGGACAGCACCACATAATGATCAGCCATCAGTTATTCATCAGATTTTTGACAGAATATAAAGCCTACACTACGATCAGATGACCCAGATCAGCTTTAATGTGTGTTACATCCATAAAAGAAAGACTATACTTTTTTTAAAAGGTTACAATCTCATTTCCAGTCAGGGGTGGATCTATTAAGGAGTCAGTGAAGGCACTTGCCTCCCCTCAGTCCTGTTCTACACCTATGAAGGGGCCAAGTTTTCATGACATTTTGTGTTGGATGGGAGAAAACTGTTTGATAAAATGCCTCAAAGAAGGCTAAGGCATGGCAAGGGAGCAAAGGACGGGCTGACTTGGGCTGCAGTTCGGCTTGGGCAACTGCTCTACTCCTTTATTCTTGTCTTCTTCTTGCTCTCTCCACTAACTATTCCCATTCTTCTCTTTGTGCCTTGCAACAGAGAAATTAGGTAGAAAGGTGTAGAGCTTATACCTAATCTGTGCATGGATATGTTTATATCTTCACTATTAGTCATTTGGTAGTATTGTTTGTTTGCCCCAAAGGAAAATTACTAGATCCGCCACTACCAGTTACACTTAGTCTTCCAATTTTCAATATTTCAATCCCATAGATCCAAAGGGGCATGGGAGGAAGGAGCAAGAACATCAATTATTTAATTAATAATTCAATCACGACAAAAATTTATCTGGTAGTTCTCCTGCGACCTTTTTTTCTTAAATTTCTAACGTTGTTAAATAGACCAGCAATAATCAACATGTGGCATACCAAACAATGCCTCAAAATCCAAAACCTCCAAAAACATAACAAAACAATGAAGCAAAATTCTGGCCACAACTAATCTAAGCAGTGGTCACTATTCAACGTTTTTATTGCACAGACGGATTATAAAAATTCTTGTCAGCACCAAGCACAGATGCGGAACTAAAATAGGAGACAATAATTAACCAAAATATTGTAAGATGAAAATAGTTACATCCAGTTTAACAAAAATAAAATTAATCCTTTAACTAGTATAAGGAACTTACTCGGACTGTGATATAAGATGCTGGAATAAGACCAATAAAAGTCGCCAGAAAGAACACATGAAATGGTATATCAACAATTGGAGACGCCAAGTTGATAAAAAGGTTCGGCAATGTTGGAGTTATCCTCAGGAAAAGCATGTAATTCAGCAGCTTTTCCTTACGCTTTGCAATCTGGACGCACCAAAATCAAGGTTAAAGCAGCAGCAAAAGGATAGCAGTGTGACCAAATTCAAAGAAGTAAAAAGAAGTACCTCTGCCTGAAAAAATCTCAACTTTTCTGGCCACAACCAACTAACTAAAGGCCTGCCAATTAACTTAGACAAAAAGAAGCAGGATGATGCTCCAGCTGTAGCATTAAAGACAACCAAGAGAAGGCCTCTCATGACACCAAAAAGAGCTCCAGCTAGCAATGACATAAAAATTGTTCCAGGAATCATAAAAGTCTGCATGAAGATGTAAGTAGAGCAGTAACCCAGAATGAATTGTGCTGGATAGTCTTTTGCATATGTTGCAAGATGATCTCTGGAGAAGATTATTAAAGCAAAAATACAGATTCAGACCAAAGCATTCAGGGAAAGTAATCAATGTTACATGGGGACCATAGACACTACATTACTGGTTAAAATATGCAGATATAAGGAAAACCATGACATGATTCGAAGGCATAGACTAAAACTGTGTTCTTCTACCTCAATGGTGTGCAATGTGCAAAAGTTAAGTGGAACATAGGTAGCATTTATTGGTGCATTCCCAAATGGCTTCACGGATGTGGAGTGGCTGGTTGGAATGGTTGATTTACCTTCGGTTTTCGTCTACTCATTGGAAACTGAAATCACTGGATTTGGTCCCAATAAAGGAGTGTGAACATTTTAGAGATGCGTTCTCCTGGTCATTCTTTGGGTTGTTTGAATGGAGAAAAATGCAAGGATTTTTAAAGAAAGGAGAAAAGGGCTAGATGAGATTTGGGAGTAAATTTCCCTTTAGCCTCTTTTTAGGCTTCCCTCTCTGAAAGTTTCAAGGGAAACCCCCCGCCCCCTTTTTTTTCCTAAATTCTGGGGTGGGTGTCTATGTTACTGAAGTGTAGTTTTTAATTAACTCCTGCATGCTTGATGGTCTATTGATACTTTTGTTTCCTTTGTTTTAATTGGAGGATATTTCATCGTCCCATGTTCCTCACCTCTTCTATAATAAAATTTATTTCTTGTTATACAGAAAAAGAAAACTTGCACGGATCACAATCCGCAGCAAAGGAATGGATTTCTTTTAACACTAGGGGTTATAATAGGGAAGTTCATGGCAGATATCACAAAACACAATCCGCAGCATAGGCATCAAAATTGGGATATCATGAGTAGGAAACTATTCTTTCTGCAAGACACAGATGTAAAATTTCTGTCTAAACAGAAAACTCCTATATTCTCATTCTACGATAATTTAGCATAGGTCAGCAAGAGGAACCTACACATCTTAAAAGCTTGAAGTCAGGAAATGTTTGTTAAGTGTGCCTGTGAAACAACAAACTAAAATTTGTCGAGCCATGGATTCTCCAGTAGTGGAGTTAAATGAGAATTCTTTGGTGCAATGGCTAAAAGGAAGCCCTCAATTGCAATAGGACTAGTAACTTGTTTCATAACTTCTATTTGAATTTTAGATTATCAGAATCTTCAAAGGAAAACACATTAGGGAAAAAAACAAATCAAGGTTATCTGACAATCTCGTTGGAGCCAACGCAAGTTAAACAACATATTCCTAACGGGTACCTTGTTCAAACGCACATCTATAATCTTATTTTCTTGCTGTATATAAATCCTTAATAACAATAACAAGTATACACATTCAGAAAAAAAATATTAAAACAAGAAAACAGAAAATCTTATTTTCTTGCTGTATATAAATCCTTAATAACAATAACAAGTATACACATTCAGAAAAAAAATATTAAAACAAGAAAACAGAAAAACGGCCCACTACCCACATAATCAAACCTTCCACAATTGTTAAATTACCCTGGAAAAAATATCATAACCCTTCACAAGAAACCCAAACTATAATGGTTGAATTGTAGAGCATGGAAATGAGGAACGTACTTGAGCAAGCGAAGATCGGCAATGGTGCGCGGCAGCTTGAGTTTACCATACTCCGCGGCGGGCATGGTCAAGTAGACGCAGATGAGGCCGGTAGAGAAGACCACAAAAACGCCGAGAGCCGCCGCGAACTCCCATCGCGTCAGCGGAAACCTCTCGGACTTGAGCTTCTTTCCGGCGGACCAATCGTCCTCCTTTGCACTCTCCTCATCCCTCAGCAGCCTCCCCGCGTCCCCCACCAGATTTCTTGGAGCCGCCATGTACGGATTGCACAAGCACCGATCCAAAAATGAGGAGGAGGGCGCACTTCAATAACAGCACTCATTCATTGACAAGCTTTGCGTTTTGGTGCTGAGAAAGTTCAGAGTGAGAGTTTGAGAACGAGACCCTTGTCCAATACCAATCAGCCGATCTGCGATTGAATGCTCACATGGTTTGAAATTTTGGATTGAAATTTAGGGATCGAGAATTGTTTTGGTTTTGGGTTAGAAGAATGAAATGTAGTTTAATTTGAGAAGTCAAGAAAATCACAAAGGCAAAGCAAAAACTATTAAACCAACAAAAATGAAAGTCTGGAAAGAGTGCCACAAAGGAAGTAGATGGATCGGGAAGAAAATGAACAAAAAGCAATGCGTTTTTAAAAAAATCTTTTTCATACAAAAAGGAATGCGTTAGTTTGAGTTTCTATTTACGCTAAATGACCCGTTTTAACCAAGTAAAAACTATGCCCCGTTTGATTCGGGAAAAAGATTTAATTGGAAATAATGTTCTATGTTTTTTTTAAGGATGGAAAATGGAAAATTTTTTTTCTATGTTTGATAATTAGGGAAAAATAAATAGGAAATACATTTTATTTCATTTTACATGTTTGGTTTGTGTAGGAATGTAAAACAAAGTTTGTTTAATTTTCCAATTATACCCATATAAAATCAAATAAAAAAAGAATGTATTTAATGATCCTTGTGATGATCAAATAAAATGCCAAAAGCAAATTATTCAAAAAATGATGGCTTGTAATGATCCTTGTGTGGATTAAAACATTCTGGAAAAATATGGTATAATTGTCTTAATGAATATCTCTTATAAAAATGGATATATAATTAATCCAAAATCTAGAAATGAGTTTACCATCATTGCAGTATATATATATACATACGAAGATTATTTAAATATTGTTGGAACTCCTGAAGAGTTTACAACGACTTCCCTTAATTTAATAAAGGAATTTGAGTTGAAAAATCTGTAAAGATTATGAAGTGTTTGAAACATATCGCCAAAAGCGATTTTCTGAAGAATACAAGGGAACAAGTCCTAAGATATATAATTAATGTGCCATATAATATATAAATTACACAAAGAAATCTAGAAGAAGTGAAAGAGCCTGAACCTCAATGTAAGTACTCAATCGTCTTGAAATAACAGTAATTTAAATTATCTGAGCGAGTACTTCGATTAAATTTGAATTCAAATTCAAAGATGTTGCAACGTATTCAAATGTTTAAAGTTATGAAAAATGTTTAAAGACTCGTGAAGAGCCCATGAAAAATATCATATGCAATTGTTCTCAAACACATACAAGAATATGTATGAATGACTTATTATACCATATAAAATTTCAATACTCTTATCATTATAAATATGAGCTTATTGTTTTGGGAAATAAGCTGATATAATCACTTTTTAAAAGTGGTATTCTGAAATAATCAGCTTACAAATTGTGTTCTCAAATAATCACTTGTGAACGTGAAATGACCAAACTGCCCTCCATATAAAAGCACATGTATCAACCCGTTATTGGCCTTTGATTGGCGACCTAACGCAGGCTTGTCTCCCTTTCTCAGCTTTCATTCACGGTTCTCTTCCTCTCTCGGCGGTTTCTGTGTCCATCGACCACCACCACTCTATTTCTCCCTCTGTCACGAAAACCTAAGCAGCACTCTGTCGTTCTCTCTCTGCAGTGAATTTTAGGGTTTGGTGAGGGGGCTCTTGACGGTGAAAGAGAGGGTTTAATCGTGAAATGATGTCTCCCTTAAACGATGTCTCAGTTCCCTCTAAGTTCGAGTCTTGAATCGACGTCGTTCTCTTCTTCTCTGCTCCTTCAGGGCCTAAAAAAACCCTAAATTTTGGTTTCGGTTAGGACTTTGTTCACGAACGTCCTCCTCCTTCTCAATCCTGTGAGACTCGGTTAGGACAAAAGTCGCGATTTGCTGTAGGTGTGGCTGGGATTTCGAATTCGGTTCTGTGCAGAGAAGGAGTTATTCTAAGGTGGGTTTTGTATTTGTTATTGACTAGTTTGTGTTTTTGTATGGTTATCATTTGAGAAGGATAATTTCACTAACCTGTGACTGAAGTTGTGAAGTTTAGTAATTAGAGATATTGCAATAATAATGTAATTTAACTGTGAAGTAGATCATGCTGCCATGAAACTTGTATTGGTGTATTGATTTTGCTGTATGGACGATGCAGTGCCTCAAATTGCTATTTGTCATATAGGATTGGTTCTATGGCAATGCTTGTTTTCACTTCCATTTTATGAGTCATATTTAGTGTGGGAAATTATCCTGGTGCCAAGGGCTATTCGATTATAACACACCATTACCTCAGTAGGCCCTGACTTAGGTGTTGAGTAATAATGCACAGGTAAATTTGTTGGTATCATTGGTGTTTCAGCACGTAGTAGCATATTTTGCACCCTTCCAGTGTTAATGTTTAATTATGTGATTTTGAAATACTAAAGTTAGTTGCCGTGGAAATTTTCTGTTCCCTGTGGTATAAAACGTGCTAAATTGTGTTGTTATTCCTTGCTTGCAGCTTGTGATATATGTCTGAAAATGGTATTTTATGGGGCTTCAGTATCTGTTTAGAAATTGCATGTTCATCCATCTAGGTTTAGCAGTTGCAGTTGCAGTAACATTTTGACGTGTCTAGTTTGCACACAGAGTCCATAACTGTGAATACTGATGTTCCATGTGTGGTACTGTATTGCATATGAGCATATTGTAGTAGGCATTGATGCATTTGGAGTAATTCTTGTAGCCATTTCGGCCAAACCCTGTATGAAGTGGATCCGTGGTTGATGAAATTGTTTTCAGACTTGGGTGGTATTTGGTTTTTTGATGGAATGGGATGTACATTTGGCAGAAGGGAATGTAGATAAGAGGAGAGTGTGGAGAGAGTTGGAGAGTAGAAAAGAGGCTTAAAAACATTTATGGTTTTATCAAATGTATATACATATATCAAAATGGGTTGAAAGTATTAGTTTGAGTAATGTACGTATGAAATATGGGTAACCAATGATCCATATGTATGATGTTGTTGTGCAGGGAACTTGAGAATGGCTTGTAAAGCAAAGCTTATGATTCCTGAGGATGAGAAGTACGAAGGAAAGCCATATGCCCTTTCACACACAAGGACCGCCATTACAACAATAAAGGCGAAGTTCAATACGCAGCAGTTACAGAGGTTCGAGGGAAGTTGTTTTGGTCATCTATTACTGATAGAGGACCTGAAGTGGAATTCACAAATTGTCCACGGCCTGTTGATGAGGAAGGCTGATCCTAAGACAGTTACACAGGTGAACGGGATAAAATTCATTGTGGGTAACAAGTTGATACAATTCACAGCCCAACAATTTTGCCTCATCACGGGGCTAAGGTTCGGAAAGCTCCCTTTCATTCCGAAGGCGACAAATGAAAATTGCTCGTTGAAGCGAAAATACTTCAGCACCAATAAACCTGCCACCCTTTTGGACCTACACACCGCCTTCATCGAGTGCACAGATGATGAGGATGCGTTAAAGCTTGGAATGGTCTATTTTGCCAATTTTGTTCTATTGGGTACTGAAAAGCATGTGCTTATTGACATGCGCTATTTGAAGTTGGCTGAAGACCTAGAGGAGTTTGACAAGTATCCATGGGGCGCAGTGTCATATGCAATGACAAATGCTTCACTGTTGAGGGCCGTTTGTGCTGAATACCAACGAGTCAAAGTGCCCCAAAAAAGAAAAATGCCCAAACAACGTGGAAAGAGAACGCAGACAAGAATGCGAAGTGGTAGACCAAGAGAGTACATCATAAGGGGGTTTGGCTTCGCTCTTCAGGTGAACACATATCCAGCAATTAACTATTTGATGCAAATACATTTACATATATTGATGTTTCAATGTTGTGAACAGATTTGGGCCTTTGAAGTGTTCCCAGCTTTGGAAGCATTGCATTTCACGGTCCATGAAGACAATAGGCACATCCCTCGAATATTACATTGGAGGAGCAACACGGTGGCCCGTTTTCGGGAGGTTATGAGTCAGGTTTTTGAAAACTTTGAGGTTAGATCTGTTTGTATCAGTGATGTTATGATTAGGAAAAAGTACAAAGTTAACTGATTTTTTTTTTTTTTGTGTTTCAATTGGAGGTTGATGTGCAACTTCTCCGGCCAACAGATATTGAGAAGCAACAACCTTACTGGAGTTGGGGTGATGATGACAACGAAGAACCAATGGTTGAATTATTTGGGGATGAGGCCGAAGAAAAAACCGGCACTTCTAGTGAAGAAAAAGACGCGGATGTTGAGGAAACAGCCACCCTTCCCTCCTCTTCTAAGGTGAGCATGATCTTTTTCCAATGTTGTGAAAATATAGCGAATACGATAGGAATGAAGTGGAAATAGTTTCGTGGTTTTTTGTAAGCTTTGTAACTGTTGCATTATAACTGTATGCAGGCCAAAGGGTCTGTTAATGACGTTCGCAGTTTGAAGCATCAATTACGCAGCACTAAGGATCAGTTGGCTAAGCTACGTAGTTCAAATCGGGGGCTTAGGAACAGAGTTCGTGACTTGGAAGCTATTGTACAGAAGAACTGTTTGAAGCATGAGAACGAGTGTGACAGAAATAAAAAGGCTATTCGGGATTTGACCCTAAAAATTGCTGAAGTCGAACATTATTTGAAGTTGGAGATGGAGGAGTTAAAAAAAAATTATGGTGGAGAAGCCCATGAGGAAGTCTGTACTGCCCAGATGAATGACGGAGGGCAGAATGATTTGTCACCCGTAAATGAACCTACTAGTCCGACTACAGCAGCACCTAAAATGGACACTCAAGTTCCAGCTGATGGAGTAGAACCCTTCCCAGGCATGCATACAGAACGGGGTGAAATGGAAGCACCAGTCTGTGGTGATGGAGTGGAACACTTTCCAGCCTCAGATCAACAAGGGGCTCCAAGGGAACCAGAAGTCCCTGCTGATAGAGTGGAACCCTTCCCAGCCATGGAAGTCATAGACACTGAAATTGAAACT